>NW_026641435.1:282500-735431 GCF_028554395.1 Pezoporus wallicus
TGAGGAAACTGAGGCACGGGCTCTGCTCTCCCTGTCCTTCGCAGGGACTGACATGGAGGACAGTGCTGGCAGAGTTCTGCCACTCGCTCCTAGGGCCAGCACAGGATCCTTCTCTCTATCCTGAGGAAAGGCAAGAAACCAGGGAGGGAGGCAGCTGCCTTTGCTGAACTTGGGGGATGGATCCTTCAGGCAAGTTGTGCCCCAGGGACCTCAAGAAGAGCCAAGTTCTCTGCTCGGCTCCATAGGGAAGGGAGACGCTGGGATGCAACCATGTTACACAGCTAAACCTGCCTGGTTAGGTGACATCCCCCTGCCTGCATCCTGCCAGCCATCTCCCTGCCCTCATCCTGCTGTCTCCCTGCCTGCATCCTGCCATTTCGCTTTCCGCATCCTGCCATCTCCCTGCTCATTTGCTGTCCTGTGAACCGCAGGAAGCCCCGTCCCCACACAGAGGACAGGACCCACCAACTTCACCCCCTGCTGTGGCCATACAGAGCTCGATGGCAGAAGAGCAGTTGCAGAAAGGAGCCAGGTTTGGGGAAAGATGGGGAGGTTTTGTTGTTGTGGTGAGTAAAACTGAAAATCAACGAGGTATTTGGCTGGGAGGTGAATTTTCCTTGTGCCATCTGCTGGCACTGAGTCCTGCTGAGCCTGACATATCCTTATGGGTTGCCCGGGGCCAGGGTCCATCTGGTGGAGCAGGAGGGGATCTGGACAGCATCTGTGCTGCATGTGGCCCTCCAAATCTCCTCCAAACCCAAAGGGATGCCTCCACCTCCAGCCCTCCTGGCAGCCAAGAGAGGTGCCTTGGGTATTGCCACGGCACCATTTGAAACGCCAGCAGCCACAACCATGGCATGCATTGGCATCTCCAGAGGCTCTGAAGACGGGCACCACATCTGAACTGTGCCACATGTGACAGAGCTGTGCTCACACAAGGCTGGCGGCTGGACTTGCACCCCTTGGCCACAGCCACAATGATGCCCCAAGCTGGGGACAGGGAGGATAAAGCCGCTCCCAGGACCACTGTGCCCAACTTGGACAACCCAGTGCTGAGCCAAGCCACTGTGGCAAACCTGGCTGCACAAATCCATCCCCTGCAACAGGCAGCACGCCGGCAGGCAGGGAGCAGGCAAGGAGCAAGCAGGGTGCAGGCAGGGAGCAGGGAAGGAGCAGGCAGGGCCAGGGCGACGGCATGAGTGCAGATGGATGGAAGAAGACTTAATTCTTCATTGTACCAGCAGCAAAGCCACCAACCACTGTAATTACAGCAGGCTTAGCTGGTGGCGGGGGGCCTGGGAGGGGCTGGATCTCCTCCTGATGGAGCAACCCCAAGAACCAGGGTGCATATCCAAACAGCATTCTCAGCTGGAAAGGCTCCAAGCTCTCCCAGCACCACAACCACCCCATCGAGCCCTGGAGCACCATCATCCCGCCATCCCCCTGCCATCTTTGGCACTAGCCAAACCACATCACCCGCATCCCCATCCCACACTGGGGTGAGGGGGACACCTCCAGCCCTCTCCCTCCCAGGACATCTCAGCTTCCCTTGTCCCAGACCTGGCACGGACCCTCTCCCCATGCCAGGGTGTGAGAACCCCCTGGTGGGGTCACCCACCTCCTCAGAGACACAGGTCTGTGGGGCCAGGGAGGCAGCGCCCAGGTCCTCGTGCATGCGGTCCAGCAGCCAGAGCAGGAACTCGAGGGCGTCGTGCTGCGCATTGCCCCGAAACTGGGCGCTGTGCTTGGAGACGATGTTCTGCAAGAGACAGGCCGGGAGGGCTCTGAGCCCTGTTCAGTAACACCCACCCCAAAATCCCACCCCTGCAACAGTGTCTGCCCTCATCCCCGGGGACATGGCACAAGCAGCCAAAAGAACGGCTCCATGGCCCATCACTGTGGTGTGCCAGCTTTCAGCTGCTGGGATGCCCCCAGGAGGGGACAGGGCACACCCCAACAAAGCCCGTATGGGCAAGTCCATCCCATGGGGACTCACCAGCAGCACCTGCCCCATGTGCTCTGAAGGCATTAACTCAGTGTAACAACCAGAGGAAGGCAATTCCCAGTGCTGGGATGCCCCTGCAGGCCGCAGCTCTCCCCCAAGCCCTGCCCTATCACCAGCAGGCAGCTGCCTCCCCTGCCAGGCTCTGCCCCTCCACCCAAAGCCCGACCAGCTCCTCCTGCCTGGCACTGCCCTCTGCTCACCCCCTCTCATCCATGCCCCCAGCATTTTGGCTAATATAGCATTAATTTTGCTGTTAGGCAAGAAGCACAATGTCCTTGCCTAATGGAAGGTACCCCCTTGCCAGGGGACATAGTGGGAATCACAGACTGGTTTTGGTTGAAGGGACCTTAAAGCTCATTCAGTTCCAATCCCTTCCACGTGCAGGGACACCCTCCACTAGAACAGGTTACTCCAGGCCATAGGGCCAAGGATGCCGTGGGGCCGAGGCAGTGCCTGAGGAGGATATGCCCATCGGGTGCCAACGGGCCACCACACCAGTGCTGAAGCCAGCTCCCTCGCTGAGCCAGCCGAGGCCCCAGGGGTGCTTTGTGCCTGCGGTTCAGGTGGCCCTGGGGGGATGCACCACCAACCGATGCCAGGGTGCCACCAATACATGAGAGCTGTGTCAACAGCTCCCAGGGGAGCAGCGTGAGCCAGGGTGGGTCCCTGACTCCAAACCCCAGGATGCACGGGGCTGGGGGTGCAGGGAGCACCCTGAAAGGCAGAGCTGCGTACTCCCAGGGCCTCAGCTCCAAGCCTGGTATAGTGGTGGCTGCGCAGAGGCAGGAAAGGACAATTTTAGGAGCTCAGTCCCAAGACCAGAACTGGGAGGGAGAAACACAGCACATCCCTGTGGATTTTAACCAGCTGATAGTTAAAGCCCAACCATCTGTGCTGCGACTCAGACCTCCAGCATGCCCAGGAAACACCCTGAGCCAAGACCCCCTCCGGCCCACCCTTAGTGGCACAAGCATCCTGGTACAAGCAGAGGGAGCGATGTCACCGCAGGTGGGCTTAAAGCAAAATGAGTCACAGACTCTGCTCTGATTTTTAAAATCTTCTTTAGGCAGATCTAAGAAGAAAAACAAGGTGGAAATTCACAGAAGATGCAGATAACACCTGGAGAGAGGAAACCCAAAGGGGAGGCTGGAAGTTTGAGGGTTTGTTTGGCTTTGTGTCTAAGGAATGTGCGTGTTTGCGAACTGAGAGCATGGAAACGCTGCACCCAGCACTGCAAGAGCTCATTACTTTGCTACAAGAAACTGAAAGGCAACACGCTCCCACGCGCAGGTCCCTTAGGAAAGGCAATGAAGGGCAGTGGGTATCCCAGAACCAGCCTGGCTGCAGGAAACCCCAACCCGGAAGGAGCCTGGCTTCCCAGTGGCTCCTCCAGGCACTTTGCAAATGCAGCAGCAGCTGAATTGCAGCACCAGGTCCCTGCTGAGCTGTCACCAGTGGACACATGTCCCTCAGCGTGGGGAGCTGCGATGCCGGGGTCAATGCACTGCCCTGTCCCTATCCCCATGCCGGGCACAAGCCTGCAGAGCGCTGGTACATACCCAGCAGGGACGTGATGCACTCACCGACGGGGCCTGAGGCCACTGAGTTAGGCTCCGGGGGCACCTTCCCGCCTTGCCCCACCACCACAGCCAGCATCCTGCTCGCCCTTATGGCTCTGAGGGGTTGGAGCTCACCCGGCCAAGGGAGCAAGAGCTGAAGTGAGGGCAGCCCAGGAGGAGGTGGATGACAGCAGCAGGGCTGGGGGCAGCCAATGGAGCAGGGTGAGAGGTCCATGGGGAAGATGAGGCAGGGGAGTGGGTGCTTTGAGCAGGGGATGCTGGTGGGTTCTATGAGCTGGGGTGCTGGCAGGTGATGGGAGTGGGTGAATATAGGTGGGTGCCAAGGCTGGGAGGATGCAGGAAGATGCTGATGGTGGCAGCGAGTCCTGTGAGCTGCGAGTGCCAGTGGGTGCTGCGGGCTAGAAGGGGCGCTGGTGGGTGCTGGCAGTGCCAGGGGGTGCCGAGAGCGGGGTGATGCTGACAAGTCCTGTGAGCCGGGCTCCCGCCGGGGTGCGCAGGGCAAAGCCCGAGGCCGCGGAGACGGGCGCGCCGGCGGGGCCGTACCTTGAACTCGGCGGAGAGCTGCGGTGTATAGTCGCGGGTCCAGAGGGCGCGGACTAGGGCCGCCAGCCGGTGGGTCACCTCGGCGCGGGCCCCGCGGGCGCGGTAGCGGCCCAGCGCCAGGAGCTCGGCGAGCGGCGCCGTGTTGCTGAGGCACTGCACCACCGCGTTCATGAAGCACGTGTTGCCCAGGTTCCGCAGCCCCTGAGCGCCCGGCGGCCGCTCCCCGCCTCCGCTCTCCCCCGTGGCCGCCCCCCCGGGCCGCCGCCGCCGCCGCCGCTCTCCCCCGTGGCCGCCCCCCCGGAATCCGCCCTCGTCGTCCTCGGGCGCGGCTCTGCGCGGCCCGCGGCCCCCGGCCAGGCGCGCCCAGGTGCGGAGCAGCCGCCCCGCCAGGCTGCCCAGGGAGCGCAGCCCGCGCCGCCGCCGCCCCGCCGGGCTCCCGCCGCCGCCGCCCCTCCGCCGCCCGGGGCCGCTCCGCGCCGCTGCCGCGCTCATGGCTCCGCGCGGCCGCCGCCCGCTCCCGGCCCCGCCGCGGCGCGCATGGCCCCGAGCGAGCGCTGACCTCCCCCCGCCGCCGGTGCCGGGGCCGGTGCGGGGCCGAAGGGACCGGGCGGGAGGTTTTATACGGGGCGGCTCCTCCCCCGGGCTGGGTCTGCGAGAAGGGAGAGGGAAGGGAGCCGGGAGGAGGAGGAACGGGGAGCTGCTGCTGCCGCTGGCGGCCGAGCCCCGGTGTCCGCAGCGGTACCAAGGGCTCTCCCGGGAGTCCCGGCCATGCCCCACCGGCGCCGCTCCGCTGCCCTCAGCATCATGGGGAGGGTCAGAGCAGCACCGAGAGGCGGGTGTCCCAGTCCTGCCACCTCTGGAAGCTCTTCGCTGGGCCCCTTGCCCATGGTCACCTTTGCGCCGGTCAGCGAGGTCACTTCCACACAAACCCAGGGTTGAGGCTTTGGCTGCCTTCTGCCCACCCTTCACCGGCCGGCTCCGCAGGTGGTGCTTGTCTGGCGTCTGGGGAGGGACAGTGACACCTTCCCGCAGGCGCAGGGACCAGCACCAGAGCCCTCTCTGTGTGGCCGGAGGGGTCCAACATGGCTGAGGCCCCCAGGTCACCTCCCTGCCCCCTGCCCGTGGCACCACCAGCAAAGCAAACCCACTGTGGTTTTTCAGGTGGTTTCCAGCCTGATCGGGTCTGTCCCATGGCACCATGCCGGCACTGGGACAGGGACTGCAGCGGGTCCGGCTCAGTGTGACCCAGTGGCAGTGCGTTGCTCTTCAAACGGCTGCGGAGACTCAAGTGCCCCAAAGTTGGCTGCCCGTGTGAGCCTGGGACCTGATAGCCTCTGCCAACAGCCTGACACCAACCCTGGCTCAGGGCTCCCAGCACCCCACACCACTGGGGTCACATCCCCGAGCGGGGCAGGGAGGGGGCAGCAATGCCCATGGACCCATGAGCCCAGGCATGTCTGGTGCAGCTGCTGTCCTTAACCAGGGCCATGGGGCTGCGGAGTGATGCGGTGGGAAGGAGGTCCCTCTGCCAGGCAGGGGGCCACTGAATGTCAACTTGCTGCAGGGCAGGGGGCTGCAGTGGCCCCAGTGCAGCCCAGTGGCTCTTCTGTCCTGGGGAGCTGCCAAGGTCACTGCTGGGCCATGGAGGGGGTCCCTGGTGGGTGCTGGGGGCTCTCTTCCATCCCTGCAGGTCTTGGCATCATCCAGCAACATCTCTGCATGTTCCAAGGAAGGATCTGTAGTGCCAGGAAGCCTCCCCTCCCCTTCCTTGCCCTGCAGAGGAAGGAGGCACTGCCAGCAGCCTGGGCACGGCCATGTGCTGCAAACCCTGCCCTGGACGCTGCTGGGGACGAGGCAGCTTCGGAAGAGAAAGGGCTGCACAATGGAGGAAGGGCCAGGAGGTGCTGTCATGATCCCTCCTCCCATGGAGCAGGGCTGTGGCTGTGAGGTCAGGAGAGGTGGTGGCAGGGAGCTGGTGACCGCCCTGGGGACACCAGCCCAGCGGCTGTCAGCGTGGTGGGACTGGAGCAGGGCAGAGAGGAGCAGCTATGTGCTGCCAAAACCCATCCTCACCCAGCGATGCGGGGCAGACATCGAGCAGGAGGGGAACCAGCTGCCTGCGGACGGCTCCTCCACCGGAGGCCCTGGTGTGCTGGCAGGCTCAGGAGCTGCTTATCCAGAGCAGAGAGGACTGCTCCCAGCTGGAGTTTTCCTCCGACCGCAGCCATCCTAATGGGGATAGGATGTGCTCTGAGAGCCTGGCACCCCCTGACTCTCAAGCTCTCTGCCCCAGTGGTTAAAGGTCATTTCTCAGCATCCTCCTGGCCAGAGGGTGGGAAAACCCACCTTTACAAAGCCAATATTTAAAATGCTCCTTTTGGAAAGGCATCCTTAAAACTACCCTTCTCCTACATGAAGGTCACAGCCCATAAAGCAAAGTCTCAAGCATTCCCTGGGGCTCCTGGCAGTTTCATGGCCCTGCTTACAGCACCACCCTGCTGCAGAGCCCGAGGAGATGGAAACTGGAATCTACTGGAGCATTAGCAGGAGGCTACAGGGATTTTTTCTTCTATCTGAATTATTCACCAAAGGCAGATTGTGCCTTACACAGTGTGGGAAAACCAGGGCTTATCGAATCTGGAATGCTCCTGGCTTGTTGCAAATTAAAGTACTTGTTATTTCTCTCCAGTTGGTTTTGGCTGGACACTCAAGCCTGGCAGCATCTCATCCGAGCCAAAACAACAGGGTGGGAGTGAGAGAGGGAATCTGATGAGAGCTTGATTCTGCATCAAGTGGAACAAGAAATCCCAAGCAGCTTGCTAATGGGTGCAAGAGAAAGCCCAGAGAAAGAGTGTGGAAGTCAGAAAATCACAGGGGCCCAAGCCAAATGGAGAGATTCAGATCAGAAACCAGTGTTTGTTAGAAAGGGATGAGCAGAAACTGAGACCTGGTGAGCACATGACAGGGAAATCGTCTAAAACGCGACAGTGAAGCAGAGTCAGCTCAAAAATCCCCAAACCTGCTGGAATTAGAAAGCATCAGATTATGGAAGCAGCTCTGTGAGGCCCCAGTGACCTGCAGCACAGGGCTGAGGAGCACCAAGAGGCTCCCAGGTCCCCACTGTCCCCGCAATGCCAGTGCAGGGAATGGCACCAGTGCATGTGAGCCAATGACATAAACCTCTGCTTGGGTGTTTATGGAGCAGCACCATTCCCAGCATCGGCATGCCAGTGTGCTGGGCCAGCAGCACAGCCCCAGAGCAGGCAGCAGTATCTTCCCAACAGGTACCACCAGATTGTTCCAGTCTGCAGCAATTTGCAGGCTGGAGCAAGCACAGTGAATGCTCACTGTGCTCATCTTCCTTTCAGCAATATCGTGTTTGCCATCTTCCCTCTTCACATCGTTCGGAACATGGTACCTTCCTATTCAGGCTGAATCCAATATTTATGGGGGCTGCAGTACACCAGCAGCACTGGGCTGCGTCAGCAGTTTCTCCCCAAAATGCCTTTTTTGGGAGCTCGGGGCTGGCTGCAGCTCCCGCTGCTCAAGCTGCCGTTTGCTGTGTACCAGGCTTAGACTTTGGAGCAAATCCGGGAAGGGGAAAATCTAATCGTCAGATGCAAAGAGATGGGGGAAAATGCTTGTTCACTAGTATGGAAAATTCCTGGTTGTTACAGCATGCATTGTCCCATACCTTGGACACCAGCTGTCTGGGATGAACATGAAAACAGATCTGGTTTGGTTAGGGAGATGTGGGGACAGGACAGCATTGGAAACCTCTGCTCTGGCTGGGCCAGGGAGGCACTTGGCTGTTGGGTGGGTGCAGGAAAACAAACCTTGCAAGTTCTGAGCTGAGCTGGCTCAGGCCCAGCAGGAATCCATTTGCACGGTGCCAGATCACAGGAATAACAAAACCCAGGGAAACCTCGGCACACGCTCACTGTGCTTTGCCACAGGACGAGGTTTTTTCCAGAAGCCTCCCCTGCTCTCTTGGCTGGGAACATCTGTGTGCCCGAGAGCAAGCGTACTCCAAGAGCCAGGTCCCACTGCCCAGCTCACACCCTGCGGGCAGCTGAGCAGAGACAAGGTGGGGCTGGGAGAACCAGTGTGGTCGAGCTGCTGCCAACACCGCTGCCTGCACCCTGCCTACACATCGGGCAGGCTGGGACAGTGATGTTGGTGCAGGACTTTGCAGATTTAGGTTATGGGAAGGGCGATCAAAGCCTGTGGGGAGGGGGTGTTAAGAGACTCCTTAAGTCCTGAGACATTCTGAAGTGCCGCTCTGCTGGCAAAACAGGGCTACTTCTGATGGCAGTGTTAGCAGAATCGCCTGCACCCCCCTTCTAACGGTGATACTCAGTTTCATGGCTCAAGAGAGGGAGGAAAAGCTTCCCCCTGCAGCAGACAGCTCCTTATGCAGCGTCTCCAACTAGAATTCAATTATAGATAGCAAACTGAGTTATTTAGTACCCCCATTAAAGATGCATGGGCCCTGCCTTCTGACGGAGTATGTCTGAGGAGGAACAGCATCAAGGCTGGGAAATGCTGCTTTTCTGGGGATCTCGCATCATGCTGCTGAACATGCTCCATCGATTTTGAACACCAGCAGATAACCCGGAGCTGCAGGAGCTGCTGCACTTTGTTTGCAGCAGTTTTGCTTTGCTTTTAATGTACATTCCCTGGCTGCTTCACTGAACAGGTACCTCCAGGCTCTCTTCACCCACGATCCCCTTGGGAGGAGGATGATGTGCTCTGCAGCAGGCACTGAAACTGGGGGTGGGAAGGGAGAGCCAAGCCCAGGCTGGTGCTGCAGAAACCACCCTGGGCCCTCCCAGGCTGTGCACCCAGGCTGCGGGGGCTCAGTGGGTTTGGGTGGGAACCAGCCTCAATTTGGCTCCCTCCAGGATGAATGTGCATTTGCCAAACCCTGTATTTGCCGAACCAGGAACCTGATTTTTTGGCTGGAGAAAGCCTGGTTTGATGCTGGGAGGCTGGAGCACCTCTCCTGTGGAGCCAGGCTGAGAGAGCTGGGCTGGTTCAGCCTGGGGAAGAGAAGGCTCCTGAAGGGGAGACTTTAGAGCAGCTCCAGTGCCTAAAGGGGCTGCAGGAAACCTGGAGAAGGGCCTTGGACAAGGGATGTAGGGACAGGACAAGGGGAATGGCTTTAACCTGCCAGAGGGGAGACTGAGATGAGCTCTTAGGCAGAAGCTCTTCCCTGTGAGGGTGCTGAGGCGCTGGCACAGGGTGCCCAGAGAAGCTGTGGCTGCCCCATCCCTGGCAGTGTTCAAGGCCAGGTTGGACACAGGGGCTTGGAGCTGCTCTAGTGGAAGGTGTCCCTGCCAGTGGCATGGGCTGGAACTGGATAAGCTTTAAGGTGCCTTCCAACACAAACCAGAGGTGTGTTAAAAACCTTTTACTATGAAGCTTTTGTGCTGAGGACAGGAAGGCAAGAAGGGGGATGCAAGCCATTCTGCATTGCTATGTTTCAGTGAGGTCCGTGGCCTGACCTCAGGAGAAAGGAGGATAATGGCATCAGGGTGCTGGAAGCCAAATTTTTGGTGGTAAGGGGCTTTGGTCCCAGCACTATGCTGTGAATTGATGGGTCAGCTGGAAACCTGGTCCTTCCACTGCACCCTGAATCATCTGCCCTTACAGCAGGAAGGATGCAACAGCACAGCTTTGTGCATGGACACATGCTGGGGGAGTCTAACGGTAGGACAGAGGAGGTGCTGTGCTGCTGCTGCAGCTTACCAACATCACCCTGGGCAGGGACCTACAGCAGCTGGGACCTACAGCAGCTGCCCACACCGGAGCAAGTGAATTCAGCTAGTGCCCATGCTTAAAATTTGGTTTCACTAAAGGGATGCTGTTTCCCACTGAACAGAACAATGGGCAGGACAAAACTTCTGCAAAGAATCTGTGTGCTATTTGCCAGTCTGTGAGGTGACAGATACAGGGCCTGAGCCTCCCCGTGGGGAGGGGGACAGGTGAGTCAGGAATGTCTGTCTCGCTTTGCTGCCCGAGCCGTGAGGAACCAGCTAGTGCAGGAGGAGTGTGAGAGGCTTTGGTCTTTACACCCCAGGAAGAGCCAGAGCAGAACAGGACTCTTCCTTCCCAGTGGGTACTTGGAGGTTTGGTGTGATCTGATGGGAATGGAATTGCTTTGATGAGATGGGACTCTGCTGCACAGGGATCTGCATCTCAAAACTGTGCACCTTGGAGAGCATGGGGAGCTGGTAGTGACATGGGTCTTTGGCACTGCCTGGTCCCCTCTCATTGGTTCCACATCTGTTCTCATTCCTCCCACACAAGCACAAATGTGTGGCCTGTCAACCCCACATTCCAGCAGTTTGATCCTGCCTCTCAAACCACAGCGAACATTGCTGCAGAGCCTGTAAAACCTGGCAGAGCGCTTATTGCTGCACAGCATCAAGTCTTGACTCCAAAGACAAAGAGGAAGAATTACTTAATACTGTCACTAAATATTCATTAATAAGAGCTATTTGATAGACAGTGTAAGGTGCACAGATACCCTCCAACCCTGTCCACAATGACCCACCCTTATGGTGCTATGAGCAGTAAATACATTTAGTGGCATATAAAGGATAATAAATAGTCATACCTTTAAATTTCTATCCCCCATCACTACCAGAACAGCTAATGATGTCAATATAGGTATGACAATATCTAGTTGACACTGCCTGTAAATCATCATCTTAGTTAACTAAAATATCTGTAAGCCTCAACAGACATTTGAGGAATGAAACACTGTGCTACCAATTTCATTTATGCCAGAATTCTCACAGGCCTTCAATGCCTGCAAAAGCAGTATTTACTTCACTTGCAGCACCTCACAGGCTGGCTGCCTACACTGAGCTTTACACAAATAGTATGTTAAGAGCTGCTGGTTTCAATACCAGGTATGATGCTGGGCACTCATTCTCAGACTAAATACATATTTCATACAAATTTGGAGGCTGTTCAAAAAAAATAGGCCCATGAGCAGGACTGTGAGTGTGTCCAGCTGGAAACATCCAGGCATATTCAGAAGTGACTGCACTCTCATTCTTCAAAACCTGGCCCGTGAAGAGAGTTTTGAATTGGACGCTGTAAATGAAGGACCCCAAGACCCTTGTATTCCTGTGTGAACGCCGATTTAAAAATTGACTCAAGAAACCTTCCCAGTTAAATGCCTGAGTTGGAACTGAGGGATTTTTCTTTAATCAGGACCAGGCAAATTAAAATGAACAGAGAAGAGTGAATTAACACAAGTGATTCATTAAAGGAAGGAACAGAAGATGGTAGGGAAGAGAGAGACCACGTGAAAGCAAGAGGATCTGGTAAATATGTATCAGAGAGCATAAAAATACTACCAATGCTTAAAACAACCTCAGCTGGAAGAGAAAAGGATCCCTGGGAATGGCCAAGGAAGCAGCAGCCTGGCAGCTCCTGTGCCAGCTGTTAGTGCAAGTCTGGGTATTTCCAGAGCAGGATGGCCCCATCCGCACTCACACTCACAATGTTCTTCTTCCCAGGGCAGATCTTGAGACGGGTGATGTTGCCACTATGGCCCACTCCAACGTGAGTCACTGCGCCCTCCTTGTAGTCCCACAGTTTCACCAGATGGTCATCGCCACCTGCATTGGGCACAGAGGGAGAACAAACGATTGCTGCTGGAGTTCTGCTGTCTTTTGTCCCCGTGTTACAGGCAGAGGAATACTTAGGCACCAATTGTGTTTAGGAAGGCTGGGGTACATTGTATTGGGCATTATGGCAAAACCTACTTAATTTCAAGCAAACTAGAGTCAGTGTCCAGTGGAGCGCTCAGGACCTGCACCAGTGGATCACAGTGAACTATGGCCAGGAACTACTACCAGTAAGTTGGAGACCTGCAAAATGCTTTCAACCAACACTCATTTACCAGCTTAATCTACAAGAACCGGTACTGACACCAAATCCGTGCTCTTGAACTACAGCCAATATCCACAGTGCCCCAGCTCCTCTGGGCTGGTTCCAGAAGGGATGGCACGGTGGTGAGGAACATGCAAGCCTGGGGCTGGATGGAGTCTGCAGCCATTCCCACTTGTAAACTGATGGAGACTGCCAGGCTGCTGGAGTGGGACATTGAAACAAATCATTCAAGTGCACAGTGAACACTGACCTAAATGAGGAGCAGGCCAAGGAGAAGCCCTGTACTCCCTGGAACACATTTGAACCTTGTCTTCACCTTTATATTACATCTTGCACAGCTGAACCACAGTATCTCCCAAGGCTGACCCACAGCCTTTTCATAAGTGTTCTTCAGTGATTCATTTGCTTTTCCCCTTTTGCTGACCTCTCCTTCTAGTTTTCCCTTTCTTTAGTGAGATCCTTGGTCTTAATATGACCTCCTCTTTTCTAGTTTTATCCCCCACTCACCTGTGACAAAGAATGCCCCATCTGATGTGATGTCCATCCCATTGATGGAACCTGATGCAGAGCCTTCCACTTCTCTGATGACAGAGCCATCAAACACTTCCCAGTATCCAATCTAGAGAGCAGAGCAGAAAGGAAGGCTCAGATGTGCAGGAAAAGCTCATGGATTTCAGCACCGCCCTGTAACACAATGCTCTGGGGAGGTACAAAAGTTTCATCACGTAACAAGCGTCAGACTTTGTGTTTTGGGATTACTGCAGACGCAATTCCTGCAGTTTTACTTACCTTTCTGTCTGTTCCACTGGTGATGACCTGGTATTCTTCAGGATGGTAACACACACATTTGAACAATGTGTTGGCTAGAAACATTTGTTTTCTCACAAAACGCCTGCAAAACACCCCCAAAACAGGAGAGAGCAATAGGGTCAAAAAACAAATGTTGGCTGTCTGAACTATTTCTGCCTGTGCTATGCATCAGATCTCTCTACTTGGATATTTTCAGGTACTGGTCTGAGTTCAGGAGTTCATGAAGCCTATGAGGGTTCTGTTCTAACAGTTCTGTTCCCCATCACAGCTGCCTTATAAGATTTCCGATCTACTCTCATATGAATTAGTTTAATTGAGGATGCTTTCCAGGTGCTATCCATGATGCAGAAAATTTCCTTATCCCTCACACAGTGCAGAAAGCCTGCAGATCTGCAATAGCTCAATGTGAGTCATGAAGTGCTGGAGAACAGAGCTAGTGGGAAACTGAGGAAGTTACCTACTCCACCCCCTTGGCCAAGCAGGAGCCAGTAGAGGCAAAGGACTTGAGACAAATGTTTGTCTAAACTTTTCTGAGAAGTTTCTTGCATTGGAGGTTCTACATTCCCTGACTTGATTGTTCTTTCCAGTAGTTTTTATCTCCTAATGCTCCTTTTCCCCTACTCCTCACTTTGTGGTATCCCCAGTAGGGCACAGTGCCCCAACAGAGACACTACCAGCACTCCAAGTGCCTTGCACTACTTATCTATCTCCTTACGCAATATCCCAGATGATGCACGTTCCATCGAGGCTGGCTGTGACACACTCTCGGTTGTCCTTCTTCACCTTAATGCAGGAGACAGCAGAAACGTGCTCCTTCAGAACCTCCACCAATTTTTGAGTCATCTCACGGATCTCCCAGACCCTCACCTGAAAACCAGCAACAGACGTCTGCTCTTGTACCACGTGATCTTGACTGAGCTCAGGAGGATGCCTACGGCTTCCCTCTACTCTTCTTTTTAGGACATACAGCAACTCCATCTCAACCGCCTGTCTCTGTTCTCCTGTGGGCACTCATGCAGCTGACTCACAAAAGTAAACTGCGTTCTTGAGAGAATAATTCCCTGGTTCAGGAACTCCCAACCATTAACCCCAGACCTTGTTTTTGCCAAGTTCCCACTCTCCCATGCTTCAGTTTACTCATCTCTCCATCAGGAAAATGCATCTGGTCTGTGATACATTTCCAGCCGTGCTTTAAAGATCAAGGAGCAAGGCTTCTGACATGGAACAGAAAAAACCTGCTTCCTGTTTGTGCTATACAGAATGCCAGTAAGTAAATACAAACAGCTCTTTAAAGCTTTGATGTGAAATATGGGCCTGAAAGCACCTCTTTTACCGTGGTGGTAACAGCAAAAATCTTCCTGCTTTGAGGACTTGATCCTTTACACCTTGCATTTACTGCCCCACAAGTGCCAAACTAAATGGTATCTATTCGTTTTTGCATTCCCCTAAGGTCAAATCCTTATGAAAATGTAGAGCTGAAACATGGAGCTCACCTTCCACCTTTTCAAGTCTGTTACTGAGTTAACTATGGGATCTGGGTGTCCAGTTCCCTCTTGCTTAATGATCACAGCATCCAGATCCCTTAAGCCACCCTGAAAGTCACAGCTTTCCAAGAACTGATTTTGACCAAACCATTAGCATTTCAGTAACACCTTTTCTGTGTTCCAAATGAATACTGCAAGTGCTCCCCTGCAGTTCTCATTTCTTCTTTGCCAACCTTTAGCTTTAGTTCTGCCTCAGCTGTCTTTTCAATTCAGAAATGAACTAACCAGAGCCTGTGCCCTTCTGAGGGTGTTGATACAGAATCTAGGTCCTCCATCTTCTGCATTCTCTAGCACTAATCATCCAAGGTACTTCACTGTTCATTTCTCAGTGAAGGGTTGAAGTTGCTCATCATCCCTAATGTCTTTATGCAGTGAGATAAGGCAGTGATGCCATCACTGCTCTGGGGGAGTGCTGAGGTGCAGAATGATTCCAAAAAATGATTCAAGGATTAGGACATTAGCATGAGATTTGGAAGACCTAAGTTCAGTTCCTCCCTCTTCAAGGTTTCCCGTGCCATCTTCAGCACGGCACACTGAGCATCTGAGAGCAGGGGACACAAACAAAGCACAGAGCAGTTAAATAGCGATCAGGAATCCACACACAATGCAGTGTCTTGTTCCGAAGGGTCTGCCAGGCTGCAGAGGAAGTCCAAAACAAGGCAAGAAATTGAACATGAGCCTTCCAAGTTTATCTATTTCTAATAGAAATAAACCCCCTGTCTTTAAATGATTTAAACATTAGGAAAGGAGTGTCACTTTTATAAAGTGAAAAGGGCTACTGCAATATGAAATACATGGAGTAGCCAAAATACACGGTGTTTGTATTGTATGGCTGGAGAAAGACTGTTGAACTGCACAGTGTGATGTTACCCCATAGACACTATAGCAATATAAAGGGAAATTTGTGCTACTAAATGAATTCTTATGGGTCAATTTGGACAGGACCAGGACTTCCAAAACAAGGACAGAAGGACGATCTGTGCTAGAATACAGTTAGACAGAGGCTTGCAAACAATGACTAACAATAAGAAAATACAGGGGAGAGGCAAATGAGCAAAAAGCATGAAGAACATACTCTGCATTAGAAGGATTTCCAGAACTACTCTGCCAGAAGAAACCAGGGCACAGTTTTACATTCTGCCCTCTGAGAGCAGAATTTTGCAGATATCCAAAGCCAGTATTTTCCAACTCAGTCCTCTGCTCGAGTGAAAGCTAAGGAGAGTTCAGTACTGACTGAGCATTACAGGCAACTTGCAGGGCCTGTGATGAGAACACAAAGCTGCTCCAGGCTTTTAAGGAAAAATTACCTGCCCTTCACCTCCTCCACTAATGATCCATTTGCAGTCATTTGTAGCAGCGATTGCCGTCACTCCCAAGCTATGGGCATGGTTCACTACATACATTGGCTGTCCAGTCTCCGGCGTGAAGGCACGGATTGTCCCGTCATTCCAAGCTGATGGATATACAGACAGAAATTACGCAGGTGCCCAAAATTTCCTCATATTATTACCTCTCTTTCCTTCCCAAATGAACCTGTTTTCTTACTGAGTTCCTGTATAAGGCCCAGCCATACTAGATCACCAGTATACATGTGAAAACCACCCTACTGTAGGTGAGCCCACAGAGCTGCAGACACAAATAAACTATTAACATTTAATTTCTGATTTCTGTTTGTTTTTGTCTATGGACAAATTGGTTTGATAACAATAAAGCACTGCTGCTCTAGGGCTGCTGCAGTTCTGTGTAAGCAATCTGCACATGGCAATGGGTGGGAACTTTATGCAAAAGGTGCTCCACAGACACAGCTGGTGCATACACCAAGGTTAATAGTTCAGAATTAGGGCTTTTGAATGAGGCTGAACTGCTGGAATAAGGATGAATTGTTGGAATTCACATCCAAAACAAGGTGGCCAAACCTTGCCTTCCACGTACACCATTAACTACAGCCCTGAGATACTGGGGGCTGTGAGCAGCATTCATGGGACCAGCAGCAAGCAAAGATGCCCTTGGGTCAAGAGATAGATGTACTGAATTTCAGTCCATTCCAAATTCAATCTCCTCTTCATTCTAACACACAGATGCTTATTAAATCTGGCAAACACCTCAGGACTGTACTTGACCACAGGTCTGGACTGACCACTACCTGAAATGATGCTCTTGCCATCCCTCATAATCTCAATGGCATGGCAGGTCACGTTGGGGATGACGATTCGTAGGAGCTCCCTGTTCTCTGGGGTGTGCCACACTCGGATATCATTTCCGGAGCAGGTAGCAAACAAGTCAGAAATTCCACTGGAGAATTCAGAGAGCAGAGATAATGAGGAGGGGCATACAGAAAATGCTTCTTTGTCAGATCTTAAATCATCCTTTGAAGCTCTGCTCTTGCTACAGTGCAGCTGTAATCTTCCCAATAGGCACCACCATGGTTAAGTCAAAGGTCTTTTTCACAGGATCACCTCTCTCACATAAAATACCCCTGCTCTGATTTCTACTCAAGGATTCATTTTAAGAAACATTTAAAGTGAAACTAAAATAACTCTATTTTTTTGAACTTATGACATTTATTTCTCCATATTCAATCTCTGAACAACTTCACGTGTTGTATATTACAGCCACAAAAGTGGGTATAGAAGTGCTGCGTGCCCAGATTTAACATCAGGGGCTAACAGCAGCTTCATATTGTACAGATGTCATTTTTTATCTTGCTTACTGGATGATTCCTATTCAACACTGCTGAAGGCAATAGAGGCAATGGCAAAAGCCTGTTTGTAACATACTTGTTATACATGTTTGAATAAGAAAAAAACCCTGCAGGATTCCAAACGCTATGGGAGCGAATGCTTTGAAATAAGCTCTAAACCACATGTCCTAGGGATAGGGCACAAAGTGAAATCTAGAAAGGTACTGCAAGCTTTTGTTCAACGCCACCATCAATGCCTGGAAAGATGAACCAGAACAGAGAAAACTGGTACAACAGAAGTGTGGCCCCTTTCAAGCCCAGCTTGTGCAGCAGCTATCTAAAGTAGGAGAACACCAGCAATCCAAGTATTCCCAAATAAGCCAGAACAGGGAATTAAGCATGTATTTCCCAATCAGTGATATGCTTTGTTCAAGAGAAGTTAACAGACAGAAACTTTAAACATCTGTGCAGGGACAGTTGTTGCAATCATCACTAAATCCAGCTTCATCCAGATGCCTCTGAGACACAGATGCACCAGTCAGGTCCAGTAGCATCAGGTCACCCTAAAGCTCCAAATGATTTCCTCACTACATCAGAAGGATGAGTATTTTTTAGGCTGGTGACAGTATGGATGGGGGCATCCTGCATTGTGCACTCTGCTGTACCTTGGTAAGACACGATCCTTTGTGCTGTGTCAAGAAGCGATGCAATAACAACATGCCAAAAATAAAAACCTGCACTGGGACCAAGCTCCCATTCTCTGTTTGGAGAGAAAACAACCCATCCACTGTGGGCTTCTTAAAAGGAATGTGTCATGATCCTTCTATACAGGAAGAGGGAATGTTTGCTGTCTGTTCACAAGACAAAAGCAGGCAGAGGACGCACCAGCACACCCAGCATCTCCCATCACAAACCCCAAATTTAATGCAACATGCCGTGTTGTCAATCATGAAATCATAAGGGAGGCTGAGAGACACAAAAAGCCTCTGAACAGCCCCGTTAGTCATGTTTCAGGTGATGTGACAGGTGGATAGTAGAGCATACACCTCTACAAACTCTAGCTGCAGCAGGGTACACAAAAGCAGTTTCAGGATTCACACTGTTGGCAGACTAAGAGACCCACGTCTCACAGCACTAACCCTAGGAGCAAAGGGGGAGGTTTCCGTTGCTGCCATTACCTAAACATAAATAATTCTAGTATTTTTATTTAGAATACTTTCTGTAAATCAATGATTTTTCCACCTCTCAAACTCAGCTGCTGCCTTCTGCTTTCAAGCAGCTGCTCACCATCACCCATGCAGGTTACAGTATAAACCGTAAGGATGTTAATGGGCTTTGGGTTCTTGTTGGTTAAAAGCATCCCAGGCAGTTATACTCACAAAGGAAAAACAATATCGTGGACGGCTTCATTGTGACAGGCAGCAATCAGCTCCTCTTTAAACTCAGTGTAGTTAACTCGATAAATCTGGCACTTGTTTGTCCCTATAAGGAACTGGTGACCCTGACCTCTGCATGTCAGGGAAGTGACACCACCTTGAACTTGAATTTTCCTGTTAAGAGAAAGCAGAAGTTTGGCCTGACATTGACCCTGATGTACTTTTTTTCTGTCTTCCCTTTCCCCCTGACTTGACTTTCATTCCCCAGAAAGCTCCATATTAGTCTGTGATACCATTACACAAGAAAGTGCTCAGGACTAATATTTCATTCCCAGTCACAGAATTCCAGACTGGTTTGGGTTGGAAGGATCTTAAAGCTCCTCCAGCTCCAACCCCTGCCACGGGCAGGGACCCCTTCCACTGGAGCACCTTGCTCCAAGCCCCTGTGTCCAACCTGCCCTTGAACACTGCCAGGGATGGGGCAGCCACAGCTTCTCTGGGCACCCTGTGCCAGCGCCTCAGCACCCTCACAGGGAAGAGCTTCTGCCTAAGAGCTCATCTCCGTCTCCCCTCTGGCAGCTTAAAGCCAGTCACCTGTTAATACTTCATATGATCTTCCCTCTCCCACCTGCTACTCTGCCAGGCCTTGCAAACACAATGCTTGGGAGATTTTGTTTTCTGGACCAGGGCCTAAGGAAACAGCATCTTTGCTGACATTTTTTGCTCAAGTGCACTTAAATATCTCATGTTCAAGAATATTTCCAGACAGTACAGATCTTTTGGGAATAGTTTAAATTGTATGAAGCTGATTTTGCAGAACTGTACACTTCAGCTGGCTACTCAAAACAATGTAGAAACAGTAGCTGTGAATCCAGTCTGCAAATCACATGTGGGGAAATGACACCTGCAGTACTCTGTTTTGTAGGCTGAAAAAAATGCTTTGCACCTACTCCAGCACTGCCAGACATGAGCCTATAAAATTAGCAGAGCCTTCATTTACAATCCCATGTTCTCCAAGAAACCCTTTGCAGATGGCAAATACTACTCTTTCTCAGCTGGCATAATTTTAGTTTGCATCAATTTAGGATCTGACGACTCATGCCTAAAAGGAAGCAAGGGTCATTTAAAATGAATGATGAATTCACTTCTGTGCAAAGGCAGGCAATGAGTTTCAGTCGGTTCCAACTTCATTACACTGGAACCATGCTGTCTGCTCTGTCTGCAGGACTGAAAAACAGATTTGCTTGGATTATGCCTTTCTGTAGAGATGATGGGTTCTTATACTGTGACCCTTTGGGGAAGTGTCAGCTCTACCCTCCTGATTCTCCCATCTGCTAACTCACTTCATCACTTGGTAGTCTGAGCCTTTACAGAGAGCTACAATCCCTTCTCCGGTGCCGACTATTGAATTTCCTGTCTTCAGCAAAACCAGAGTTGTGACTCCCTAGGAGAAAACAGGATTAAAACACAATTGGATGGAAGCAGAGTCTTGTTATTGCTGCAGCCATGCTAAAATGCAAACGGAGCCTCCATCGTGCTCCTGATGGTGCTGGTGTCACACAAATATGGCTTTATCACTATTCTTTGACTGACCAAGGCTAAAGAGTGACCCTCTGGAGGGGGAAGGGAGAAAAGAGCTACTAATTACAGGTATACATGAACTACTACAGTATGTGGAGCGAGTAAATAGTATCATCATGGATCCTTCAGAGCAGCTGGGACCATGAAAGAGCCTACATAACCTTACCTCATCCCAGCAAGCAACACACACATTTTGTATTAGTGCCTCCAGTTTGCCTTCCCCTGATTCTTCATCTATCTGACAGGGAAACAACACAGGATAAAACTTGGCCCAAGTGTCCTTTCCTCCAACGGCTTTTAGGACAGATCCTCTATGTCCCAGGGCCTCTCCCCCTGCCTGAAAGATCACAGAATCATAGAACAGTTAGGGTTGGAAAGGACCTTGAGATCATCCAGTTCCAACCCCCCTGCCATTGGCAGGGACACCTCACACTAAACCGTATCACCCAAGGCTCTGTCCAACCTGGCCTTGAACACTGCCAGGGATGGAGCATTCACAACTTCCCTGGGCAACCCATTCCAGTGCCTCACCACTGTTACAGTAAAGAGCTTCCTCCTTATATCCAATCTAAACTTCCCCTGTTTCAGTTTGACCCATTACCCCTTGTCCTGTCACTACAGTCCCTAATGAAGAGTCCCTCCCCAGCATCCTTACAGGCTCCCTTCAGATACTGGAAGGCTGCTCTGAGGTCTCCACGCAGCCTTCTCTTCTCCAGGCTGAACAGCCCCAACTTTCTCAGTCTGTCTCCATACAGGAGGTGCTCCAGTCCCCTGATCATCCTTGTGGCCTCCTCTGGACTTGCTCCAACAGCTCTATGTCCTACTTACGTTGAGGACACCAGAACTGCACACAATACTCCAGGTGAGGTCTCACGAGAGCAGAGTAGAGGGGCAGGATCACCTCCTTCGACCTGCTGGTCACGCTCCTTTGATGCAGCCCAGGACATGGGGGGGTTCTGGGCTCAAGTGCACACTGAAGCCGGCTCATGTTCATTTTTCTCATCAACCAACACCCCCAAGTCCTTCTTTGCAGGGCTGCTCTGAATCTCTTCTCTGCCCAACCTGTGCCTGGGATTGCTCCAACCCAGGTGTAGGACCTTGCATTTCACTTGGTTGAACCTCATAAGGTTGGCATCAGCCACCTCTCAAGTGTGTCAAGGTCCCTCTGGATGGCATTCCTTCCCTCCAGGGTATCAACACAGCTTGGTGTCATCGGCAAACTTGCTGAGGGCACACTCAATCCCACTGTCCACGTCAGTGACAAAGATGTTGAACAGAATCAGGCCCAACACCGACCCCTGAGGGACCCCACTCGTTACTGGTCTCCAGCTGGACACTGAGCCATTGACCACGACTCTTTGTGTGCGGCCATCCAGCCAGTTCTTTATCCACTGAGTGTCCATCCATCAAATTGATGTCGCTCCAATTTAGAGACAAGGATGTCGTGTGGGACAGAGTCGAACGCTTTGCACAAGTCCAGGTAGATGATGTCAATTGCTCTGCCCTGTCCATCAGTTCCATAGCCTCATAATAGAAGGCCACCAAATCAGTGCAAATCCTTCTCCCACCCATTAGTAATAAAATACCTTTGTCACTGAAAAGCTTTGGAAATTAGGCAGCCCATCATCAACATGGGTTGATGCTTCTATTTACTGAGATGAGCAGATCAACAGGATGTCAGCCATTAGAAAAAGGAGAAATGTTTTTTCATGGTCAAAGTAACAGACTACAGTAAATACAAAACAAACCAACTTTGCCCTTAGCCTTGCCACAAAATTTCAAGTATAAGAAAAGTCAAGTCTCTGCTTCAGTTCTGTAAAGCAATATTACTCCTCTGTATACTAGACAACAGATGGATTCTTGAAAACCTGAGAGACCCCAAAATTGGCTGCAAGAGGGGTGGAACTACTTTTGTGGGGTTAAATCTTAGTACTCTCCCAGAAAATGTCCCTGCTAGCTTGGGGGAATGTATGCATGAGTGAAATGGAAATTACTAATAAAAAAAAGGCAATAAAGGAGCTTTATGTCATCCGAACACTAAGCCCTGGCACGAAGCAGGTGGGTACAAGAGGCACAGGCCAGCTGGGAGCAGCTCCAGGCTCCCTGTGACTTGTAATGAGTCTGTTTAGTGACTCTGGAAGTTCCAATAGAGACTCCAGCACCACTGGCCACTGCCCAAGTTAATGAGCAGTCTTGCCAAGTGTCCTGAGAGGACTAGCACTTTCACATCACGCTGGTTCTTCTTTAAGCCCCAGCTAATGGAGAAAAATGTGTTCAAGTGAAAAGAACAGCTTCCGCCTGATGGATTTTTTTTCTAGCATTCCATGTTGTGAAAGCACAAAGACGTGAATGCTCAAAAAGTAATAACCAAGAGGCAAATCAGAATAATTCTCTATTTATTCTTTGGGAAGGAGACACTGTCATGGGCTTGGTTTGTGATTTCTGAACAAATACAGGAGTCGGCACTTTGTGATCAAACCTGACCCCTGACCAGCACCACGCAGCATTCTTGCTTTATTCAAGCATTCATCTGGCCTAACCCCAAAGTGAATTTTTAGGATTAAACACTTTCAGAGTGTTTAAAAGAATGAAAGCCAGAGAATGCTAGTTTTATATCTGGAAAGGACTGAAGCTGTAAGGAAGGCGAGAGAGGAAGGGAAGAAAGAAGAGAAAATAAAATGGACATTTGAGCTGCTGAGACCCAGAAAGGATCGTTCTAAAGTCACAGACAAGGTCTGATGAATTTGGAAAAAATACTTTGGTTCAATAATCCAATCAAATAGCAGCAACTGGTTGTTTTTAAAGTCTTGCTTATACTTTTTGAAGGAAACCCCCTAATAATTATGATATAGGTAACTGGGTATTCCAAGCATCCTTGCACCCATCTGCACATCAGCTGAAGGACTGTTTGACTTCAGGAACAAATAAATGTGGATTGTGGGGGAAAAAAAAGTAAAAAAAGATAAAACCCCCCTAATCCTGATTTGTAATTTAATTGCACTGGATTTCCTCATCAGTCTGTCTCCACCAGCAGCACATCCACAGTCTCCTGCAGTATCAGGGCTGATCACTGGGAAAACACAACCTCCAGCAAGGATTTTATGCCACGCTGTCACAACACCACCTGGCTGGAAGCCAGGTTTCATGCAAATATTCTGAGCAAAAGCATGAGAACAAAAGAATTCTTTTGAATTAGAAACATGATCCACGAGCAGAACAATGTTCACAAAAATTTCCTATGAGCTGCTGGCAGCATTTTGCGACTGCCCTGTTCTTGCAGCCTCACCAACTGACTTCTGATCTACTGGTTTGCAGCTCTTCCTGTACAAGACTCACATCCCGACTGCCCTTTGGGTTGAGCACTGTGGCAGGTGGTGGCATTAAAAATCAAACCTTTGACTACAGAGTTTATCTGATTGCAGCTCCCTGCTACTTGCTGATAAATTACAGGTTTTGCAACACTGCCAAGACTGCTTTGATTTGCCAAGGTATTCTCTTCAGTTCTTCAGTTTGAGAGGAAAATGGGTATTATTGAGACAGAAAACCAAAACTTAACTCAAATAGAAGTGGCCGAATTCATTGCCAAGTTCTCAGAATCACCGGAGTTTGATTTCAACCTTAACTTCATCATTGTGCTTCTTTTTTTGTCCAGTCTGTTCTCTGGATCACCATGAGGGAACAGAGAGCTTTCTAAGATGCCCCTGTTAGTCGTAGAGTCAAGCAGATCACGTTAATGAGATGATGAATGCTCTATTTTATTTACTGACAGACCTCTTGTAGATGAAATGCAGTGGCAAATGTAGGAGGTTAAAACTATCACCATCCATTATTTACGTCTTACCAAAAGAAATCACTGCTCTGAAGTATGATTATAAATAAAGATACCAGCAAAAATCCAGCCTGCCCATTCCCTTCCCTTCAGAGGTACCTGGTCTTTGTCCCATTCTGATGTCTCATGAGAAAAACAAGTTGCTTCATCAAACCAGTGAACTATTCTGCCACTCCTCTTCAAAACAAACAAAATCTTCAGATCATGTCTTCATAACAAACACATTCTCATATATCTAAAGGCAAAGTTCCTTTAAGGCTGACCAAACTTATTTTCAATAAACATCTTCTCCTTACCCAAACAGTATCTAAACTCTTTCTTTAAAGATATGCTCATCATGGGGTGGCTGTGGATTCCAGGTTTGGAGTTTCATGGCCTCAGAATTCCCTGGTGTGAGTGGTGAGAAAAGGTTTTCAGAGAGAGGACAATGTTTGTTCACAAGTATCATAGACTCACAGAACGCATTTGGAAACTGCATTAATGAGAGGGAGGGAAGAGAGCAGTGAGGAATAAGCAAGAGGAGAAGGGATGATGGTGCTGAGCTTTGAACAGAAACGTCTGTTTTAAGTGACAGGGTAAAGGAGGAGATTGGAGAGAATACCTGTTATTTGCATCCAGTGTGAACATCTCCTTTTCACTCCCTTTTCCCAAAATGATCATTGTTGTATCTTAAGTAGCTGCTGGTACAGAGCACTACATTTAAGTCAGATTAATGCCTTCCTGCTCAGGTCTCATCCATAAGGCTGGCAGGAGGCTGTCACAAGATCCTCTTCTGGATCTTCTCCCTAGCATCTTGTCAGTGTTTTGTGTAGTCCTGTTCAGCTTTTAACTGTCAGAAGCAACGTCAGCTGATGCTCACAATGCTCCAAAGACCTCTGCCACAAACTGTGGTGGCTCAGTTCCTATGGATTTGCCTTATGATCAAGCCTCTCACAGCATGGACTGGCCTGTGGTCTGGCTTTGAGCTCTGCTTTTCTACAAGAGGCCTGAGGACCTCTTTCAAGCACCCAAATTGCATGGCATCCTGCTAATGTCCCTGTCTGATTGCTTCTTTAGCAATGTCTGAGGAGCATTTTTTTGGTGAAGCTTTGTTTCACTGCATTTGGCATCTTCCCCTCAGCCCTAAAGGCAAGGGGGTTCAGGACCTCGTGTGGTTTCAGCTGTGTACTCTAGGCAGAGTACACGCACTGCTAGATGTAAAAGGACTCCAAGGTGCAAGCACTTAACAGGGGAGGTGATACTCAGTCATCAAGACGTTAGCATGAAAGACAGCAGAGATCAGAAAGGACACAAGTCCTGTGTGGATACAGAGCCCTGCAGGAAGACTGCTGGAAGACTTGCTTAACAGGGCATGGAACATGTACTCAAGAGTATAGACCTGCAGCAGACTTACAATTTCCATCAGGAAAAAAAAATACATTCTTGTCACTTAGTATGTATACAGAATGTAATTACTTACATTCCTGCAATGCAGGTGGGGAACATAACTTCTCCAACCTTCTGGATAAAGATTGAAATATATTTCAAAGAATTCAGTGGCTCTGAGTTATCCCAGAGATGTGGGCATGCACTTGTAACACGAGAAACACCACATTTTGAATGGGCACTTACATGGTTTGCATGTACGTGCGTGGCACAAGGAAGTTCAGGTATAGAGAAAAAAGCCCAAAGCAGCTTTTTCTTTGGGATTGATTGCTGAACTTTTCTTAAAATTCTTGTTAGTCTTGTATTTGCTCTGAAACAAGATCTGCTTCTTTGTAGAACAGATTCCCCATGGCGTTCCTAACAGGACATCTGGTACTTCCACCTATATTGCTTCCCCCGCAGCTCAAGGGAATCATGGAACCATAATTTTCATGGTTGCTCATCGAGACCAGAATGGTTTGGGTTAGAAGGGACCTTAAATCTCATCTAGTCCAACCCCTCTCATGAGCAAGGAAGTATTCAGGCAGATCAGGTTGCTTAGAGCTCTGTCCGTCCAACTTGGCCTTGAATCTACTGTCTCCCTGGGCAAACTATGCCAGTGTTTCACCACCCTCATAGTAAAAAAAAAAACAACAAACCCAGCATCCTAAGATAGGGGTTTGGATTTACATTGCAAAATACATTCAGCCTTATGCAAGAAAGCTTTTCAGGGAAGTGTTTCAGCTCCTGAGGTTTCACTCCTGCCACTGGGTACAAACTGAGAAGCTACAACAAGTCTTTTATAGCAACAAATAAAGAGAACTCAAGCCCAAGCGTACTAGCTGGTGCTGATTATCATTGCAGCTCCCTGCATGCAGAATTAATTCTTGTACAATGAAAGACCAAAAGCTCCTTATTCAGGAGATATTTCTGTGTCAGGATCCTCACACTAAGACTCACGAGACCCAGTCACAGACAGAAAGAGCTAAACTACAAGATCTTTGGGGTTATGAAGTCAAGCACTCAGCAGTTAAAAAGCAATTGAAGCAATGTACCCTATGCAACCCAGTTATGCATATGCACTACAATAAACTCTTTAAATCCACTCTCTATACTACTTTTTTCAGTAAGACCTCTGCCTCACCAGTGGTAGAGTCAGAACTTCAAAAAGACATCCTCCTGAAAGGAAGGGGGAGGAATGGTTTGTGGAACAAACACAAAAATCTAGGGGGATTTGTTTTTTAAGAGCAATTGTAGCATTTTGAAGTTTTCCCAAAACACTCTTCTTGTGGCAAACAGTGGTCTTGGAAAATTTCAGCTTAGGAAATTTAACAAATCTGTAAGATCTGAATATAAGACCCTATAGCAGCAAGTGTGAGAAAGCCTCTCAAATAAGCACATCTACAGTCTTCCTAGGAGTGTCCTCTGTCTCATTCCAATTAATATCTCCCTAAAAAAAAAAAATCAGGAACTGTTCCATCTTTATGCTCATTTTTCACTTTTTTACGACTTTTACCAGATTTAGTATAAGAGAGTCTGTGGGATGACATGTGAGAGTCAAGAAAAACCCAAATTCTGAGCCAAATGAAACTGGACCAAGCTAATGGTCTCAAGCTTCCAGCTCAACACTGAGACACTCACAAAGAAGTAACAGCACAGAACAAGGGTTAGTCAGGCAATCAATGTAATGGTTCTCCTGGAAGTTGCCTTACTTTCAGTTACAAACAAAAGGAGGATAAGGGAAAAAATCAAGTCGCAGAGCTGGTACTCACCAAGCTAAACATCTTCTTCTGGGGCCCAAAGTCAGTCATCAGCTTGTGGTTTGTATTCATTTTCAGGACATCACCACTTGATGTGCCAATATAAAAATAACTATCATCATCTGCCATCTATAGGAAAGCAGAAAAACCCAAGAGATCATGGTGAGATAGCTAGACTCTTGTCCCAAGCCTAGTGCTGTGCTGTAGAAATAGCTTCATTTCAGGGTATTGCCAAGATTTAATCCGAAGTGATAGAGCCAGTGTTTTCATCCCATCATACTGAAAGATGTGAATGCAAAATCTTTGCATTCTAACCATATCTAAATAATATTTTGAATCAAAAATGGGATTCTCTGGGTCTTGGAGCTTGTGAATAAAGCACATGCTGCTTCTCTTTTGAAGCATTCAAAACGCTCTTTCCCAGGATAAAGCAACTGTGGGAGACCATCTTGCAACGAGCCAGCACTCAGTTACTTCACTGCTGTAATGCAGTTGTGACTGGCATTTCTAGTGTTACTGTCAAAGTTTGTGGGTTTTCTCTAGTCCGGGAGAGATGCTCACCTGAGCCAAACTGTCGTGGCTGAAGCTTACCTTCACACACGTGACCACTCTCCTCAGGTGCCCTGTCCGGCATTCAGCGGGGTGGATCTTCCTGTTGGGTAGATCCAGTTCCCACACTCGAACAGTGTTACTGTAAGAACAAATATACTGGGATCAAATCCAGATGTGCAGAAACATCCAAGTTTTTTCACTACTAAAAGAATTAAAAAGCCTTCACAAGGCTACATTGCTCTGAAATATTAACAAGGAGGAAAAGAACAATATCAGAAAAGCCAGAAGTAAGTCTCAGTCTTTCCTACTGTCTCTTGTGGTCACTCTTTCCAGGTAAATCAAAAATCTTAAAAGGTTCAGCAAATGCATACAGAAGGATTATGGAGGACTGTGTAACAACCTTGACACTTCACCTCCCAAAGACACATGCACTGTGGAAATCTCAGATCCTAGCATGGTCCAGGACACTTTCAACTACTTTCTTGCAGTTTAATTGACAAAATACAAGCCAAGATAAAATCTTTCCACACAGTCACCCTTATGTTTGACAAAGTGTTATAACTGCAAAGACCAGCACTCATAAGTGCAACTACAGCCAAGAGCATCCAAAGCCTCCCTTGATTTAAAGGGAGGTGCAGGTCCTCAACACATTTAAATGTCAGGCTAGATACATGAGGGCTGTCTCAGATCCATACAAATGTGCCTTTTTGCACCAACTTTTGTTCCAAGCCAGTGACCAAT
Organism: Pezoporus wallicus; assembly: GCF_028554395.1. Taxonomy (NCBI): domain Eukaryota; kingdom Metazoa; phylum Chordata; class Aves; order Psittaciformes; family Psittacidae; genus Pezoporus; species Pezoporus wallicus. The sequence continues at coordinate 310,817 of NW_026641435.1, forward strand.
TGTACATTGCATCTGGTGAGGACAGGAGATGATCCAATGACCTGCAAGATATCGTTTCTACATCGATTAACCATTGTTCAGAGCCATCCAGTGACTGCTTTTCTTGTGTAAACACTGGAAACTAAATGTTTTAAACCCTGCATGGGGAATGCTGAGTACAAAATCCTGCTATCAGAAACAGAAGTGATGCATGTGGGTCCCTTGGGCTGCTTTTAAAACATATTGTTCTACGCAGAACAAGCAGAAATGCCTTAAAGGGACAAGCTGATGGATATTTGTGGGTCCATTCAGAGCAAAAAGAAAAACCACACAAGCAAAAAGCACACAGTTGCTTAAGTTACCCTGTATTTCAGGAAAGACTCCTAAAGGCAAATAGGTCCATAGGTTCTTTCCCCTCTTTCTTTCATCTACAGAAACCCTTACTTTCCAGCAGTGACAAACATCTCGTCTCTGCAGCTGGAGCACACCACGACGGTTGCGTTCCCCGAGTTCTGTGCCGAGGCAGGGCTCCCGCAGATGGCCTCCCTCTGGTCAACGTGCCACACAACTACGCTGCAGGACAAGGAGGAGCTTACAAGAGCCTTGCTTTTTGCCATTACTTAAAATACTTCAAACCAAAAGCAAGATGAAACCTATTTTCCTGCAGTCTGTTCCCACCAGGATACACAATGAAAGTCCTTTGGCAGAGACTTTAACCGATAAAAGCCTTATCACAAATGTGTGGAATTGCACTTTATATCCCTTGCTCCTCAAGCAAAGGTATGTTCATTTGTCAGATTCATTCTGCTGGACAAGATTCAAATCATACCTTAGGCCACTTGTTAAATCTGATTTAAAATAACTTTTCATTCCACTCTTATTTGCCTTTTTGTCAAAGCAGGCCTCCAGTGAAATCCAGAGCTTTTCAGGGCAGTGCATTAAGCCAGCTAACTGTACAGGCTCCATGAGGTTTCTGGGTGATTACATCAGCTTAAGAATTAGCTGCTACTTTCATCTTTCCCCATACCCCATGCTCTGCCCACAGCACCCACCTGGCTTCCCATCGGACAGAGCTGTATCACTGAGGAGAGACATCAAGCAGTGGAAAGACTCAGATGGCCAAAGTGGGGAGAAGCCAGTGCTCCTCAACAACGCTCCTCCATGCCCTACAACTTGTTGGAAATTGTGTGGAAATTGTCTGCCAAGAAGCAGAAATAGCTACCTGCCGTCATCCTGTCCTCCCAGCGAGATCAGATAAAGGTTGTTGGGAGAAAACGCCAGTCCTTCAACCCTGCCCTTGTGAAGTGATAGCCGAGCAAGTAACTCCTTCCTCTCGAAATGCCATAGGATGATGTCTGCCTGAGGTGCAAAGCAGGAGGGGGCAAAGCCAGAACACTGATGTAGCACACAGGTGTAAAAACTTTCTCTGACAGGAAAGCTGTTAGAAGGAGCCCAGTCAGCTTCTGTCCAGCCAGGGCTCCAGTGACACAAACCTGCTTCAGATTAGGTGCTGTAAGAAGCATTACTCCAGCTTACCGGTTGAGTGGCTTTACTTCAGGTCAGAATAAAAATTGACTTCGGTTTTAAAATACTGACAACACTAATACTTGATTCCTTCCAGGTGTCTCAGGGTCCTTCCAAATAGGCAAAAATTAAGCCACAAAGAACTTTAGAGGTCCAAAACCACACGTAATTAATTAGCTGCCAAAAAAGCCCCAGGCAGCTCTGGAACTCAATTTAAATACACCACCACTTATTAATTAATGTCTAATGAGATTTAGGCTGCCACAGGCAGACAACTCTTTAGATAAAAAGGATGGAAATGAAGAGGCACTTCAGGCTAGTTATCCCAGTCCTAGAAGGAAGGCTTAACACTTTACAAAAACATAAAGGCGATGGAATAGCCACTATTGCCCATTCTCTGCAATATCCTCCCACTGTACGCATTTGTATTGCAACAAAAGAAAAAGTAAACCAAAGGTGTTCCCACCACTGGCAAGCCAACTCCATTTTCTTGGTCAAGATTATGCAGGTAAAAAAAGAGCATTACCCACCTTGAAACCCATGAAAGCCACTTCTCCAGAAGCGACGTATACCCCATCCCTAGATACAGCAACACAGGAGACGTTATTGGTGTGGCCGTGCAAGAAAACCTGCTTCTTGCTGTCAAGGTCCTGAATAACAACAGTACAGCCCAGGGGATAGAGCATGTGCTGCTTATTGGGGTGGCAGATGAGGCCGAAGGGTACATGCCCTGCAAGAGAAAGGAGAGAAAGCTCTTCCCTGTGAGGGTGCTGAGGCGCTGGCACAGGGTGCCCAGAGAAGCTGTGGCTGCCCCATCCCTGGCAGTGCTCAAGGCCAGGTTGGACACAGGGGCTTGGAGCAAGCTGCTCCAGTGGAAGGTGTCCCTGCCCGTAGCAGGCAGCTGGGACTGGGTGAGCTCTAAGGTCCTTTCAACCCAACGCAGTCTATATGTGGTTCTATATGACCTGCTGCTGGCTGTTAAAGGTTCTGGGGCCTGCAGGCAAATTCTCTTCCCCTGCCTGAAGCAGGCAGTCCGAAGAGCAGGCTGGCCTCTCCCAACACCTCCATGCCAGTGGCCTTGCTTATCCTGCTCCCTAAGGGGAAATCACTTGTTCCCCAAAGTTTATCTTACAAGGAGGGCAAAACCAGCAGCCTTCCCGTGCCCCCAAAGCCGAGCAGCAGAACAACCCTGGGTACAACTCAAGGGTCACATCTACACTTCTGGGCCCACGCTGTGCTTCCTACAGCTACCAGGACATTTAACCGGCCAAGAGGCTGGCGCCCTCCAGCACAGAGGGATCTCCAGGCACATTTCTGACCTAGGGAGCCCACATCAGCAGCCCCGCTGCCGTGAGCTGCCTCCAAAGGGCGGCTGCTGAAGTCGCGATGCCTGAGGCCGGTCCCTTGTCACAACGATGTTCAGCGCGAGCAGGGCTTTGGGTGCGCTGTGACTCCGAAACGAGACTCCTGTGCTCCCAGGTGTTTCCTGCTCTTCGCTTTCCGCCTGACTCGGGATGCGGGGCGCAGGAAGGGCGAGGGGCGCAGGAAGGACTCCGCTGCTCCAGGCCCATCCCGCAGCCCCACGCCTGCCGCGAGCCCTCGGGTCCCCCCCGCCCCGCGGTACCGTTGAAGCCGATGGCCGCCCGCAGCTCCAGCGCGCGCGCCTCCTCCGCCATCGCGCCCCGCCCGGCACGCGGCGCCACGGCAACCGGAGCCCGCGCCGGGCCTGCCGCGCCACGGCCGGCAGGGGGCGCTGCAGGGCGGCGGCAGCAGGGCCCGGGGCCGGCGGGAGCGGGGTGAGGGAGGGGCGGAGCGTCCCGGAGGAGCGCGCAGCGGAGCCGCGGGAGGGGAGGCGGGAGCGGCGGGAGCGGGCGGGGGAGCGAGGGAGGCTGCGGCCGGAAGGAGCCGCGGTCATTGCGGGCCAGCAGCTCAGAGCAGGGGGCACCCGCAGACATCTGCAAGGGCCTCACGCACTCCAGCGGACCCGTTCCACGCCCTCCCAGCGCAGCGCTGTGCTCCTGCGGCAGCTCGAGGAGCCGCGCTGCGGGCTTTGCTCCTAGCGCTTGGAAAGCGCAGGAAACCCCTCCCCAGCCTTCAGCCCTCCCCCTGCCCCGCGCACCCCTGCACCTGCCCCGAGGTTTAATCCCTGCTGGAGACACTGGAAACGACCCACCCGCTCTGGGCTCCCCTTCCCAGCTCCCAGCCCAGCCGCTCTGGTGCAGGGTGAGGGTGTGAGGGTGCTGAGGCGCTGGCACAGGGTGCCCAGAGAAGCTGTGGCTGCCCCATCCCTGGCAGTGTTCAAGGCCAGGTTGGACACAGGGGCTTGGAGCAAGCTGCTCTAGTGGAAGGGGTCCCTGCCTGTGGCAGGGGTTGGAGATGGGTGAGCTTTTAGTCTTTTCTAACCCCAACCATTCCGTGATTCTATGAAGGGAAAGGAACTCCCATGGGAACCTTTCAGGCAGGCAGAAAGTCTCGTACATGATCACAGAAAGAAATAATTAGGACACGCTAGCAGAGCTCTTTAATTGCAGGGAAGGAGGCATTTCTGCGGTGCTTTTTCATGTGAGCTCTGGCCACAGGGGTGCGCAGGGCTGTGTCTCCCCTCCCCATCTTTCATGGATACCCCTTGAAGGATACAAGCAGTTCTCAGGTCTGCCGCATGACTGGCACTGTGTGAACTCGCTGCCATCGCCTGCTCCTGCCCACATCCTCCTGCCATTGCTGAAAGCAGGCACCAAAGCAACAATAGCTCCTCCTCTGAACAGCTCAAGAAGTGGAATAGGTGAAGTGGAAAGTATATTTGGATGTGGGAGACACTGTCATCCTGTAGCCAGGATGATCTCTCTATGGTCAATGACCTTCCTGTGAGGCAACCCTTGTCTGACCCAGCCTTGTCTGACTGAGCTACGTGTATGCATTCACATTTCGTGCTGGAAAATGCACATCTCCCCTTGTCCTTGTCCAAGGGGCCCCTTGACCCTGCTTAGTCAGGGCAGGTTGGTCAAGGCTCAGACATACTCACTGCTCAGTCTCACATCAGCCCTTTGTGGTGAACATAGATCTTCAGTTTAATACAGAAATGACAAGGGAGGTGCACAGCCGGGGGTTCTTGTCGGCTGCCGCTTTATGAACACCAGGTAGGACTTTGCTAATCATTGATCAGCATTTTCAACCATGGACAAAGAGCCCTGGTAACCTGCAGAGGCTACAGAATTCTGTGGTGATGGGCTTAGGACCAGAGGGAAGTGGGGTCTGAGAGTGTTTCTGGTGAGCTTTGGACCTTGGTGTTGGGATTTGCCTAGGCATAAAAATCCTATAAAATCTGCTTTGTGCTGCTGTACCACTGGTTTGCTGTTGAGCTCCAAGCTGTGAACAGGCCAGCATGGTGTGAGAAACACTGAACTGGCTTAGCTCCCCTCCAGCATCCTGAACTGGGACAGACTGGGTGGAGCAGGCTGGGTCTAAACTGCAGGAGGGGACCTCAGATGTCCTCAAAGGCAGCACCCCCAGTCCTGCTCCTGGCACCACATTGCCCTCTCTCCACACCACCTTGGCTAACTGTGAAGGGGAGGATGCCATGTGGAGGTGCCGGTGGCACTGCTGGCAGAGACCACAGCAGGCAGGCCGGTGGCAGCCAGCATGGCAAGGGGTCCCCATCCCCATGAGTGCTGCGGTGAGGGGCTCTCTCCCCCAGGACCTAGACATTTTGAAAGCCCCACACTTCCAAGAGCTGCACCTTGAAGTTCTCCTGGCAGAGCGGAGGGTTGTCGAAGGTCTCGCAGTGTTCTGTGCGCCCCCACAGCAGATTGGCATCAAGGGACAGAGCTTGGCCTCCCCCTCCACCTGCAAAAGCAAACAGGATGGTTGGTATCTGCTCTCCCCCACCTCGCTGCCCAGCCAGGGCCACTGGCCCAGCTGATGAGGTCTCTCAGGACTGCGCCCATCTCTCGGGTTCCTGTCATTTGGACACAGTGCATAGCTGGGCTGGGCATGCCCTGAGCTGCCTCCTCTGCCAATTGGGATTCCAGTGTGGAGGCTGAGCGCCTGGAGAGCGCTCTGCCAGGCAGCCAGTGCGAAAGGTTGTCCTGGTAGCGCAGACTAAATTACTAAACTGAGGGCTGGGGAACAAGGAAAACTCCTTGAACCCCCACAGCCAGGCCTGCCTGCTTCTGCTCCTGAGGGCTGGAAGGGGGGCAGAGGCAGCTGTCAGTGATGCAGGCATTTCTGACTTGCTGTGGTCCTCTGCCAACCCACCCTGGTGGTGGCCGGCACAAAGTTTCAAGCCCTGTGCTCAAGCCTGACCCAGGAGGCAGCAGCACGGGCAGGCAGCTGGTGTGTCTGCCCTGGTGACCATGTCCGGCCCTTCCTTGGGCTGATCCCCTCCTGCACCTCCTCTCCATCCCACAGAAAGTGGAGAGGGAAGGGCTGGGAGAGGACATGCCAGCCTCAAGGATGCAAACCTCACCAGGTTTGTACTATGGTGCTCCCCCTCAGCCAGCAGAGCCCCGCAGATGGAGCTCTCAGAAGGAGCATCCTTGCCCTTGTGCAGCTTTGCACCTTCCTGCTAATTTGAGGAAGAGGCAGCTGACTTCATCAAATTGATATCCTAAACCAGGAGGTTTTGTCCTCCAGACAGTGCAGATTTTAATCTGGAGCAGCGCCCTTTCAGCCCCCAGCAGCAGTGGGTGGGTGTCCAGCATTCCGTAATTACCGATAATGATCCCCTCCCGTGACCCGCACATGAACATGGAGGCTGTTTTGGAAGGCAGAAGGAAATGCCTGATGGCCAGAAATGGGGAGAGACTGCCTTTCCTCTGTGGCATGGGCACGGTGAGATGGTTGGAGCTGGTGCTACGGCTGTCCGGGGAGGAGCTGAGGAGGGATGCAGGAGAGGGGGAAGGTGACCGTTGGCGTGAGCGTGGCACGGCTTTGGCCAGCTCCGGCTTCTTGATGAACACCCACTCGTACCTCTCCATGTCGGGGCGCACCTGGAAAGCAGGAGGAATGTGGTGAGCCCTGTCCTTGGGAAGACAGTGCTTCCTGGCCAGGTGGTTTGGGAGCCAAATGGCAGGTCCAAACCCGGGGCAGGAAGGGACAAGGCATCCTGGCAGTGCCAGCGCTCCTCTGGAGGTGACTGAGAAGCTGGTTTTGTTTTTGCCAGATGCTGCTGGAGATGGGCAAACCTGCGCTACCCACACTGCGGGTGGATGCTGGATGGACACTGGTGGGATACTGATAGACACTGCTCCAGAATCTCTTGGACCAGCTCAGCCATCTCCCACCAAGAGACACAGGGGCTGATTTGGGAATATAGCTCCATGCAGGAGAGCAAACATGGCAGAACCTAGCCCTGCCATGCACACTGCCCTGCACCATCTGGAAGGTGCTCCAAGACCCACTGGGGGTTGCTGCACCTTTCAGGGGCTTGGGGCAGGCCCGCTCCCGTGAGGCAGGAGTTTGTTCCCCGTTTGCTCTGGTCCAGCACAGCAATTTCTGTGCTTCTGCCTCCTGCCAGAGCTAAGGGGCAGCGGTGGGACGATGGTAGGGAAGCAGCTCGGTGCCACCGTGCCCTGAATTGTCAGAGGGGTAAAGGAAAAAGCAATGGACAGACCTGTTAGTGTAAACCCAGAAGTGAAAATGACTTACAGTGAACACAAAGCACTCCCCTGTCCCAAAAAAGCTGGATGTTGCCCCACTCTTCTTCCTTTCGCTCCAGTCGGAGGAGAGAAATGCCCCGCACACCTTGAGAGAGAGCACAGGGGCGTCAGCGACTGGAGCCAGAGCAAGCTCCAGAAGCACCACCACCACCCCTGGCACGTGCGTGCAGGAGGACAAGAGCTCTGTGAGTTCCCTGGGTGAACTGGAGAGCCAGATTGTGCTGTGCCAGCCACATCCTGCTCTAACCCCTCACTGCTGCCCTGGAGGTGAGACCACACAGCCTCAGTGCCTGAGGGGCAGCTCTGTCCGATCTGGGGGCTGCTCTTCTGCAGCAGAGCAATCATAGGGAGCTGTGTGCTGGCTGATGGTGCTGAGCCTCCTGCTGGGCCCTGTCCAGCTCCTGGCAATAGAAAGCAGTAAATGTGTGCCCCAAAGCACTGTATCAGCTAAATGGCATCAGACTGTGGACGGGGGTCTATGAGTCCCTTGTCCTCATCTGGCAAGGTGGTAGTCTGTTTTAGAACCATAGAACAGTTTGGGTTGGTAAGGACCTTAAGATCATCCAGGTTCAACCCCCCTCCATGGGCAGGGACACCTCACACTAGACCACATCGCTCAAGGCTCTGTCCACCCTGGCCTTGAACACTGCCAGGGATGGAGCATTCACAGCTTCTCTGGGCAACCCATTCCAGCACCTCACCACCCTTACAGTAAAGAACTTCCTCCTTATATCTGACCTGATTACTTACCTCCCCCTCTGTGGTTTTTATGAGCAGCACTGTTGGTTCGTAGCCTTCACAGCATGTGTAAAACCTGCAGAGATGAACAAGGAGGCTGGGTAGGTGGGGGTCAGAGACGCAGGACAGGGCACGTGGTGAGCACCAGGCTGTAAAGGGCAGTGGAGAGCGGCGATGGCTCTTCTCAGCCTATTGCTGTGCTGGCAGCTGGCCCAGGGGAGCTTGTGGAAGGACAGCAGCAGAAACTCATCATCCTGTATCTTCAGCAGCTTCAGTGTTTGTGCAGGAACAGAGGGAGGTGGCTTATGGGACTTCTCATTGCTTTTGCTTGGTGAAGCAGGTAATAGATAAAACCAAACACTAAATCCTCCCACCCTACCCTCAGGCTCCAGGCTGAGGGGGATGCTCCATGGGGGGAGTTTACCAAATGAGTTTGCTCTTAATCTGGATGTATTTGATAATCTGGGTTTGGCACCCCACTGCTGCCTTGGAAAGGTGCAGGGCTGTGCCGGGGGGGTCTGCTTGCCTCTCCAGGGATGGGGGAGCATGCTTTGGGTGCTAATGGAGGTGCTTCCATAGCAGCCCCACCGTTAAACACCACCCTGAGAGCTGGGGCGGCATGGGCAGCACCCAGCCCTGGCCAGCATCCATCCTGCTCAGCAGTGAGCTGCACTGCAGCACTGGGATGATCCCACTTCCCACCACACCCATTGCTCCTTGGCCATGGCAGTGGGTGTCACTGGGCCCTGGGTTGTCTCCAGTGCCGACACTGGTCTTGCATTTTTGGCCATGACACTTGGGCCCTTTTAGCTTGCTTTTAGAGGGTTTGATGTCTTCCCCACTGCACGGATGTGCCCATGTTCTGTCTGCCCCTGCCATGAGCTTGGCCTGCTCTGTGAGTGCAACCTCTCTGCTTAATGTTCTCCTACAGAGGAGCAGGCTTGGGTTTCCTGCCTGAAAATATTTGTGCAAAGGCAGGCTCAGCCCACTGAGAGGCTTTTGCTGCTTCACAGCTTGGGAATTCAATGGCAAACTCATTTTCTAGCTCAGTTTTGAGCTGAAGCACTGACTGCAGCACCCAGCAGCTGCCCTGTGTGCCATGGTGCTGGGAGGGAGCTGGAGCCCTGGGAATGGTGTCCTGGCTGGACTTGGGCGAGAGAGTCCCCAGGAGACCACAGATGTCCCCCAGGGACACTACATGCTTCTCCTTTCTACACCAACAACCTCTACCCAGTTTTACACTTCTCCCATCTGCCCCGACCTGACCTGATGGGCAGATGATGCTTTACCTCTGCAGGCTGCACCCATCTTCTGAGGTGGAGAAGAGCAGCAGTGGGGGGGAGAGGGAGAAGCGCTCAGGGATCCAGGACCAGATGATGCGCATCTCCTGAGCCGTTACAATGCTGGAGCTGAAGTTCTGCATGTCTATGGCCAGGTGGAAGGACTGCCTGTGTGAGGGAGGACATGCATTACTGCCAAGCTGGGGTGCTGTTGGGTTTTGGGGGTGCAGCCTCTGTGCATGCTTTTTGCATCATGAGCTTTCTGTTAACATTGCTAGTTCTGACTGCGCAGTGCCTCCTCACAGGGTCCCCCACGAGGGGCTGTGAGGCACCCAGCATCGCCAAAGCTTCCAGAGATACCTGAAGCTCCCCATATGTTGTATCTCCACTGTAACTCATGTTTTGTCTACTTAGCCCTAAGAGCTGGCAACCAAAGAGGTCTTCTTACCTGCTCTGCACCATGGTTATGCCCCTCTCCATTAACGCCTTCCTGTTGGCCATCTGGAGAAGCCAGATTTCCTTGCGGGAGAACAGCCGGATGCCAAAGGCTCTCTCTAGAAGTTTGTCGACAGTCACATGCTCAGCAATGTTCTGCACGAAAGCCTGCAGGTCTGCCTTGATGTCAGTCCCCTCCAGCTCGGTGGAGGTCACCGAGAGCCTGTACTGCTTCAGCAAGGCCAGGGCAATGCGGTACAGGACCTTCTGCCCCTCCAGCAGGTAGACATCAAAGACACGGATGGCATAATTGAAGGGGAGGTCGTGAAAGAGCCATGATAACCATTCAGAGTAGACCTCAAAGACGTTCTCAGAGGTGCTGGCTATGAGTTTGTGGGCTGCTGGGCAGTGCTTGTTGGCCAGATCCCCAAAAGTCATGCAGGAGGCCTGGTGGGCCAGGAAAGACTGGTCAATGTAGCTGGTGTGGGGAGAGTTGCTGGCGATGAGGCGCGAGATACCCTCAAAGCACTGGGCTTCGTCTTCACTGTAGTGCAGCAGCAGAGCCACCAGCGAGGGGAGGATTGGGCTGTAGGTTATGTCAGGGAAAAGGTTGCCAACACAGATGAGGATCTTCTTCAAGGCAGTGACGCCTTCTGGGTTGAGGCAGTATGTGGGCATGGAGCATCCTTCTAGGAACTCGGGCAGAGGGTAGGTGCTTATACTCATCTTCCCAAAGAGCCGGCTCGCCACGTCCCTGTAGACAAGAGCATCTGGGGTGACAAGCCGGCAGGAGACCTGCTGTATGAGCTGGTGGTAGACCTGAGCTCTGAGAGCTCGGCTCACTGCCCAGTACCCTTCTCTTGCCAGCTTCTTCAGCTCCTTCGGGGACTTGCTGAGGATGTCTCGGGGGATGTGTGTTTGTTGCTCTGGTTCTGGCATCCTGTCCCAATCCACAAACTGTCCACAGCCCAGACAAGAGGAGATGTCGATGTCCCAGGTGTCAGCCTCTGATGTGATCACAACAGTGACTGGTGAAGAGCCAAATATCTCTGTAGGACAAAGACCGTTTATTCAGCACGCTTCACCTCCCCAGCTGGCAGCACTTCACCCTGGCTGATGGCACTTTAAAGTCCTACAGCCACACCTTGTACTTCAAAAGTTATCCCCGGTGCAACGGGAAGGTTTTCAGGAGGCTTTGCCTTCATGGAGCTGCTCCCTTTCCCCTTGCCTGCTCACATCAGCTCAGGCCCTGGTGAAACTGCTGTCTGAGAGGCTCAGGGAATCATGCGGCCACGCACCAGCTGGGTGTCAAAGCTGCTTCTCCACACTATGAGAGGCTTTGCACCCCTTCAAAAGCTCCTGACTTCCCATCCTGTAACCTGTAACCAGGCAAAGCAGGCAAAGCGGCCTCAGGCCTTTACCTCCTGCCAAAGACTCCTGACACCTCTGGCTGCTCAGGTGCAGGAGAGAAGGTGCTGCAGTGAGAGGAGTCCCCAGGGGTGTGAGATGGGCTGCAGGGTGCCAAAGGGTCCCTGTTTCCCTCTTGCCCCCATGCGCCTGGAGAGACCCATCCAGGGACTGGCGAGCAGCTGGGAAGCCCCTTGGAAACAGAAGGTCTGCATGGAATCCCGGTCTCCTGTACTGTGCAGCCATGAAGCCTGATCTGGGAAGAGTGGAGTTTGGGCTCCTCCTAGAGAAAAGTGAGCAGCATTTTCCCTGGGGTTGTGAGAGAGCTGAGCTCTAAACCCTGTACCAGGACTTATATTTGTGTGGATAAGTTCTGCTGGGCGGTGATTAACTATCAAGGATAAAGTCGATTAGTGCACCCATCAGTTCTGTGCTGGATTTATTGTGGATGTGTTCAGCTGGGCTGGGGAGTCTAGCATGGGTTTGACCAGAACTCTCTGCCTGTCCTGAAAGGGACATGTGGAAACAGCACGGTCCCAGCCACATGTGCTGCATGTGTGGCAGCATGTGGTGGCATGTTGAGGGGGTCCAGCTCTGGCTCCTGCTCTCAGACTCAGTTTGGCCTCTACTCAAGATTGACAAAACCAGCAGATCAGGTTCAGTTCTAGTTCAGGGCAAGGGCAGCAGTTTCAACCGGTTGCTGCTCAGCCTGACCCTGCTTTGAAGACAGACAAGCCCTGAATACAGTCAGGTGGGCTTCTACTCACAGAAACCAGGCTAAAACACTGGGGTCAAAGCAGGGCTGTTTGCACTGCTGTGGTCCCCAGATTCAGCTTGGCCTCACAGCTGGATGCATCAAGAAGATGCTCCCTGGCCGCAGGTACCGAGAAGCATCAACCCAAGCCCAGCCCAGGGTATAGACAGCTGGCTCCAGCTCTGCCCTCTCTGGGACACACTGGGGGTGTTGGAGAAGAAAACCTGGGTCTGTTCCAGTGCCTCTCCTCTGGGATGTGGCCCTGGCATGCGTGGGACAGCGAGAGCCTCCTGCACCTTCCCCAGCACAAGACGTGCGGCTGTGCCCGGCTGCAGCTCACTCACCTTCCCCGGTGCCTGTGTTATCGCCCTCATCCGTGGGGAAGCCGCCTTCCGCCCCCCCGGCAGAGCGGGGCAGGCTGAGCCCCACCTGCAGCATGGCCCTGCCTCCGGTGCTTCCGCTGCCGCGTCCCCTGTCCCCGTCCCCTGCCCCCGTCCCCTGCCCTCACTTTTAAGGTGGGCGCCAGCTCGCTGGCACAGGGTGCTTGTTTGGTGTAAATAGAGCGAGGGGTGGAGCGGTGCCCGCGTCACCCTGATCTGCCTCAGCTTCACGGCGGGCTGGGGAGGGGATGTAAACACCCCGTGGGATGAGATAGCCATCAAACCAGCAACATGGCCATTAAACTTAATAAGTTGTTATCCGCAAGGATAACCTCCGCTTTCTCACCCTGGGGTTCACTCCCTTGGCCAGCGTCACGGGGCAGGAAGGGTGCATCAAAGGCCGGGGCCGATGCAATCGCCTGTCCTTGAACCAAGAAAACATCAACACAGCGACTGGGTTTGCAACCGCTTCCCGCTGGATGGTCCTGAGGAAATTGGACAGAGAAGTACGTGAGCAGCAAGTGCCAGGAGCCAAGAGAGGTGCAATGAGGAGTAAATGATGCCCTTCTGCAAGCACCTTGTGTGCCTTTAGGGATGCTTTCTGGGGATGGGTGTGCCAGGGCTGTGGTTGCAGCACATGGCAAAACCACCAGTGGATGTTTGGGGTGATGCAGACGTGCTCCCGCAGCACCCTGTGCCTCCGGTGGACTCCGCTGCTCAGCGGGAGCACAAAATGGGATAGTTGCAGGAGCAGTTGTGGTGCTTCAGTGTTCAAATCTGTCCACTTTGAAATGGTTGTCATTGATTGACTTGACTTTGCCTCCAAACACATTGCAGAATTACAAACCGTACCTTGTATTCCCAGACAAAAGAGCTGAGTTGAAGGAAAAGTACCCTCTAATAGCTGAGAGATGCTGCAGCAGCATTGTGCTGCTCTGGCTTTGCTCCCTAGAGAGCTTACAGTTGAGGCTGCACTTCAAAGTGGGCATTTTTACCAGCACCTTATTTGTAAGATTTTTTTTCCTTAAAAACCTTGATCATTATTTTTTTCTCCTGTGATAACAGCAGCCCCTGGGCATTCATTCCTGCCTCACCTCCTGCCTGCAGGTCTGTGGGGTCTGCCTGCATCCACAGGGCGCTCCTGAGCATCCGCTGGCACCGGAGGCCTGGGAGCATATGCAAAGCAAGAGCGGTTCCCGGGCGGACGGTCCCCTCTCTGGGTGCAGCACCTCCTCTCCCATCCCAGATCTGATGGGAGCAGCGCTGTCCTGGCACCCCTCCGCTCCCTCCGCTCGCAGCATGCCCTGAGCCCGAGGAGGTGTCGGCAGGGGGCCCCCAGGGCGCTGCTCTGGGTGGGGGGGAGCAGGGCGCTGTGTCCCTGTGGGGGGCTCCCAGCCTGCACCCGGAGCCTGTCTCTCTGCTCATGTGTGGCTCTGCTCCGTGCTGCCCCCGAAGGGAAGGCGATGGCCCCTCGCTCTGCTCCCGGGGATCCCCAAACCCCGCGCTGGTTCCCGCTGACCAGCACTTGTTTGTTCTCTGTCCAGCTCCAGCCTCTTGTCCAGGCCCGTACAGCAGCGTGTCCTGGGTCAGGGGGTCCCGGGTCAAGGGGTCCCGTCAGCCCCCAGGAGATGCCAGAGGTTCCCAAAGGGACCCTGGCTGTAGATTAAAGGTGATGCCATGGAGATACAGCCACTGCAGGAGATATCTGGGAACGAGGGGTTGGTGCTTGTGAGGGCTCTGCCCCTCATCCTGGCCTTGCACAGCAGCCCCAGTGCTGCAACTGGGGCCTGCAGCACTGGGGACAGCCCAGTGGGGCCATGGCACGGCTGGGACCAGCCAGGGCGAGGGGTCCCCTGGACAGGAACAGCGGGAGAGCCAGGAGAAGGCGGGGGACAGCCATGGCTCCCACCGAGCACCTTTGCACCATCAACCCTGTACCATGGGACCTGCAGCTCTGCACCCTGCTCTTCTCCATCGTGCACCTCGGCATCCTGCACATCTGCATCGCGCACCTCTGCACTCCCGCGCTGCGCACCATGTACCTTACACTCCTGCACCTCTGCATACATGCACTGTGCACCTCTGTGCGACCCGCGCGCACCGCCCATGTACCCCCATGCCTCGCCCGGTGCCTGCGCTCGGAAAGATTTGTGCCTCGGCGGGCGCCGTTGTCACGTGACCCGATCCGGAAGCGCGGGGCTCTTCCGTGCTGGCGGCGATGGCTCCGGACCGCTGGTGAGCGCCGGGCCGCGGGATGGGTCTGTGCCCTCTGCACCCCCACCGATGCCTGCTCCCGGGGGTGCTCTGCGAGACGGGCCCGGCACCCCCGCTGCCGCCGTCCGGTGCCGCCGTGCCGGGAGAGCAGCGCCCGGTGGCGGCTGCCGCGGCGGGCCGAGGGCAGCCCCTGCGCGGCGGGTGGGGGGCACACCTCTGCAGGGCAGCTCCCGGTGTGCTGGAGGCTTCTCCCCCCGCTGGGGCGCACCACGCGGCTGCCCGGCAGAGCAAGGCCGAGGTCCGCGCTAGGGGTGGGAAGAGAGAAGCCGGGCAGGGGCTGGGCCTCATGCGGCGCTCTCGCCCGCAGGCTCTTGCTGTACGATGCCACTTGCCAGGTCGCCCAGGAGGTCGCTGAGAAAATCCAGGAGCGGAACCGCTACCAGAGGAACGGGGAAAGCTCGGCCAAGGTACTCCTCTGCCGGCGGCTCCAGGCTTTGTGAAAGCACGTTGTTACTCAGGTTTTCCTTTTAGCTGTTCTACATGGCCCGTCCTTGGAGCAACGTGCTCTAGTGGAAGGTGTCCCTGCCCGTGGTGGGAGTTGGAAACTGGATGAGCTTTAGTCCCTGCAGCCCAGATAATTCCATGATTCTGTGCAGTACCGGTCGAGCATTACATTGGCAGGAGCTGGATGTGTTGAGGGGACTCAGTCCTGAACTCACCCTTCCCTCGCCACAGGGGAGCTGGTGCTGCCTGGAAGGTGCGTTGCAGAAAGGGGTGAGACCTCACCTGGAGTATTGTGTGCAGCTCTGGTGTCCTCAACATAAAAAGGACATGGAACTGTTGGAACAAGTCCAGAGGCCACGAGGATGATCAGGGGACTGGAGCACCTCCAGTATGGAGACAGGCTGAGAAAGTTGGGTCTGTTCAGCCTGGAGAAGAAAAGCTGCGTGGAGACCTCATAGCAGCCTTCCAGTATCTGAAGGGGGCTTATGGGGATGCTGGGGAGGGACTATTCATTAGGAACTGTAGTGATAGGACAAGGGGTAACGGGTTAAAACTGAAACAGGGGAAGTTTAGATTGGATATAAGGAGGAAATTCTTTACTGTAAGGGTGGTGAGGCACTGGAATGGGCTGCCCAGGGAGGTTGTGAATGCTCCATCCCTGGCCGTGTTCAAGGCCAGCTTGGGCGAAGCCTTGGGTGAGATGGTTTAGTGTGAGGTGTCCCTGCCGATGGCAGGGGGGTTGGAACTGGATGATCTTAAGGTCCTTTCCAGCCCTAAGTATTCTATGATTCTAAGGGGACGCTCTGCTGCCTGCTTGGTCCAGGGCCTGGGCTGTGCCCGATATTGCTGCTCGCTGGGAATCCTCAGATGAAAAGTTCTGTTTGGTGTCAGGAGCGTAGTATTAATGGTATGTCCTTTGAGATTTTCATAAAGGAAGCAAGAGTACAATTTCTAAATTAAAGGTGGCTTTTCAGCGTCACAACAGTAATCTTGGGTTTAACGCTAATGAATCTTTTGTGCATGCAGTGATGCTGGTTTCACAGAAAGAGAGAAGGAAAAGCTGTGGGAGTGTTGGGCACGCACGGCTGATGGGTCAGGGCTGTGGTTGCCAGGAGCAGAACTGTTTCAGACATTCTGAATCTAAGAGATGTTGGGATGCACATCAGCTTCTGTGTACTCCCTTCTGTGTAGGTATTGCATAGGTAGTTTTTTCCCCACAAGGCTGGCTGGCTTCCTTTCTGTAGTGGTTGTAAATCAGATGAAACATTATTTTTTCAGCTTTTAAAAGCTACATTTCTAACAAAATGTAAGCTTGGAGTTAAATATGACCGAGAAGCAAATGTTAGAGCTCACCCAGAAATACAATGGTCTTCAGCTTTTCACACTTCCCATTAAAAAATATTAAATAAGAAGATTCTCAGGAGTGTGCTTTCTTTAGGACTAAAAGTCTCATTCTTCCCCTCCAGAAGCATAGGAGCCCACTTGATCACACCCCCTGAGGATCATGTCATTAACTTCTCCTGAGACTGTCTTAAGTGGAAAAGGCATGTGAGCCCTTGAATTGGTCTTCTGTAATAATTTGCATAATTAAAAGCCCACTGATTTATTTTGTAGACTCTGTCCCTCTCTATAGCAGAGTTGTAGCGTGCTGCATGATCACTGACTCATCTTTGCCAGTCTCTGCTGATAGCTCTTAACATCAAATATCCTTTTGGAAATATTTCCTTTGCAAATGCATTGAAGAAAACTGCATAGACCTTGTCCAATAATCCGCTTTTTAATAATGCCCTAATTTCGCATGAAGTGAAAAGAGGCTTCAGGAGGCCCGAATAGGTGGAATTTGAGGGAAATATTTCCTCCAGCAGTAGAATCGAGAGGAGTGTTTTGAGGTGGTGGTTCAGCTCCCTGCTTTCGAGGTGCCCAAGTAATTAGATATTGTACAGATACACTCAAGGAAAGGAGACTAATTAAATGTTTGTTGTTTCATGTGTCTGTGTTCATAGGGCACAAAGTCCTCAATTTACATCATTGCAGCTGGTGCTGCGTTCCCCAGCCCTCTGACAAAATATTGTATTAGGGCTGTTTGAAATCATAGCTCTCTGAGGTTGTGTTTTATGGAAACATTACATGGTTGACTTATTTCTTCATAAAATCATTTGTTCCATGCTTGTGTTTTCCGAGCCTGGTTTGCCTTTAATCCATTAACAGTTAAAGATGAATATTTGCCAGTGTGTGATTCTACTGTAAACAAGTTTCCAACAATAAGAGGGTTGTTTTCATAACAGACATGCATGTTGAGAAACCCACAGCTGAGCAGTCACGTTCTGTGACTCCTGAATATTTTAACGGAGGAAAAAGTGTTTGTACAACATTTGCCCCGTAGGGAGAATGTAAACAAGTTTTTCTTTTCATAGTATTTTGCTGTGAGCATAGCCAAAAACACCTTCTGCTGAGCAAAAAACAGAGGATAATATTTAAAATGGAAAAAAACCCAAAACCCTGTAGGGGAAGATTTCCAGCAGCACTTCACTGGTGGTGAGTTGCTTTGTTGAGCTGATCTTGCAACTCCCATTGGTTTCTTCTTTCCTTTTCTTTTGTTTCTCAAATGGAAGCAAAATCTTTAGTTAGAAGACTGCAGTTTTTGGCCAGAGGTGTAGTGGGTGGCTGTGTGTTAGACACATACACCTTGATGTTGCTTTGCTGTGCTGGGTTTGTTAAACGCATTGTTTTCCACCTGGCCATGAGTACATGTGAAATGTGAAGACCTTTTATTACCTGCCTGTAGAGCTAGAGGATACACCATGGCTCCAACTGCCCTAAAAGTGTATACACCTCACGCTGGCTTTGGAAACGTTGCCGTAGTGTTCAGCTGCTTTGGGCCTGGATCTTGGCTGTGTACTCGTGAGGCTGTCTCAGTGTGGTTGCGTCTGCTTCCTGTCATCATATTTGGCAGTGTCTGAGAACAAGTGTCACTGAGTCAGGGATTTCAAATTCTGGTGTTGTCAGGGGTTTGAGGCTCTCCTGCTCCAGCCGTGTGCAGTATCAGTGCAGTTCAGCTGATGGATCCTTGCAGCACGCTGACAGCTCGGGGAGATGTTGGTGTCTGGCTGCTGCCTCTGCATCTTCAAGAGGGCGAGTCAAAGGAGATATTCCTGCTCTGTTAGCAGTTCATCACACAGAGCGTCTGAGGGCTGATGTCTTGTAAACAAGAAGCACATAAAGACTTAATTAGGATTGCTTGCATAGTTCATTGCAGTTACAGTGTGTTTTCCTAGTATGTTCTACATAACTGTAATGAAAAGAAATAACATTTGAGGAGGAAAAACACAGAAGATTATTTCAGCCTAAATTGGGAATGGGTGGGCAGAGAGGAGGAAGAAGATTTCTGCAAGCCTCGGGTTTGCTTGCAGCAGGGAACAATGTGAATGACTTAACTATCTTTTTAGTAAGAACAGATGCATCCGAGTGTGGAGCAGGTCAGTTGTGAGGAAGGGCCTGGGGTCAGGTGCTGCTGAGAAGGGAAACGGAGGAAATCGGAATTTCTTGTGGGATCTTCAGTGTAAAATTTGGAGGAGTTCAGTGGAGGGCATGTCTGAACCTGCGGCAACCTTCCCTTTAATTGGGGAGCTGGGAAAGAAACTTGGTGGCAGGAGAAGCTGCTGCAGAGAAAAGAACTGGAAAACCAACTGGAAAATATTAGTGTGCTGAAATGTTTTGCCCATACAAAGGAGTGTGTTTATAAAGACTTGAAAGAAAGCTCTCCATACTAAACAGCATTCATGCATTAGAATTGTGTTTGTGAAACCAGCACTGTTTATCTCATTATTTTCTAGGCAGTCCAAACCAGTTGGCTGTGCCGGTCCCCTGTGGCTCTAAGTCAGGCTTTCTTGGTTTGGAATGGAGTGTACTGTTCACACCAGTACAGCTGAAGTTAAATGTGTTGTCACCTGAATGTAGTAGTATGAAATTTTATGCAAGTGTAACTCCAACTGAAAAGCTTTTTTCTCTTCCCCTTCAGCTCAATGTGATTATCAGGTCATCGCTGCAGAATCTCCAAGAGAAGATTGATCAGCTGAAGGACTTACTGCTTCGGGCCGTATCAACACACCAAATGTATCTGTGTAAACATCAACTCGCTGACCTTTCTGGACTGTGGGAGAGAGTGGAAAAAATAGGCTGTAATTGCTCTGCCACACAGTTCGGGTTTTTCCCTCATTCCATTTTTAGACTTTGTCACTAGAACTTTGTCTGTGCTCCTGTTGAATGTTTTCATTGCAGCTATCGTGCAAGAAGGGTTGGGAGCCTCATGCTGCCTGGTATGATGGGCTTTGGGTATGGTTGTGTTGGAGAGGAGCTTAACGGCATGGTCTGAATAACCTCAGAGCTGCCATTGCCTTGCCTGTGTGCTGTGCTGACACTGCTGATCTGCTTTCTGAGCTCAGCTCACTCCTCTAGCAGAAAATGTGCACCTCCTGATGCAGTTGCTGCCTGCAGGGTGCCAGGGCAGAAAGGAAGGATGAATCTCTGTTCAGGTTGCGGGCAGGGATGTGGCAGCCCTGACTTGGACTGGCTTAAGGAGCAGTGGAACTGCATCTTCAGAATGGTGTCAAAATGCTTTAAAACAGGCCTTAGGAAGAAATCACAGGTTTTCTTCTAGCAGTGTTATCCTGGGGCATGGTTTGGATTTGCTGCTTTTTCCATATGCTGGAAGGGTAAAGAGTCAAAGAAGTACACCTCTATCCCTGAAGGTATTCAGCAACAATCTAGTTTAATGAATGAATGTTTAATTTCAAGCTTGCTACAGCAGAAATCCCTTTTGAGCACAGGCACCTGAGAGCTGTGCTGATGGCTAGGGGTAAAACTTTCCTGTCCAGGGAATGCTCTCAAGCAGACAAATGTTGTGGCAGAAAAAAGACAGAAATCAGTTCAGCTATTACATAATCTATTCAACAGTACTTGGAAGAGAGTTAGTTCTTCAAAATGTCACTAAGATTACTTAAGCAAACACAAGTCCCCTGTGGAAGCTGCAGCACTTCAGGGCATCTTGTCTTTCAGAGGTACAGCATGGATAGTTTTTCTGCTGTGTTAGTGGCCTTTCGGGTGTCCTGATGATGAATTTCAAATGGAAACATACAACAGTAAAGTTTTGTTTACTGAGCACTTGGCTGGGAGCTGCTCACCTGGTCTGTGTATTGAGCCTCCAGTGAAATAAGATGTGAATACCCTCCTGACTTTAAAAGCTCTGTTCTGTTTGGCCCTGCCCTCTTGATATGATCATAGTGTAAGTTTGAGCTCTTTTAAGACTCGTCCTCCCACGAGCTTAATTGATGCAGCACTGTTACACATTGTCAGTGTTATAGAAGAGATCGACTGCGTTATGCTAAATGAAAGAAAAATTATGTTGGATTTTGGAGGGGGAAAGTTCATAATCCTCATGCTAATATAGCAACAAATAGCCTTCCTGGTCTCTCATTACTTTGAGGTGGTGGCCTGAAAATCACTCTGTGATTCTGCACGAAACTTCTTCTTTTGAGATATGTAAACCAGAAACACATTTAGAATAACTCCAGATTTTGTTCAGAAAAATATGACCTGGCCTTCTCTTAGATGTTGCAGCCTTTTTTTGGGTTAAAATAGTTACTGTAGTTAATTCTGATGATCAGGAGGTCTGATTTATTTTAAGAATGTATAACAGTATTTTATATAATGCATTTTTTAAGTGTTTTTAAGTTTGGTCCTTAACCAAGTATCCTCAGCACACAGCTGGAAGGGGACAGGAGGCAGAATTTGGTGGATGATCTTCTCACACGACAGAAACAACTTCAGGCATCTTACAAGAATGAAGGCACAGAACCAGATGTGATAAGGTACAGCACTGTTGCCTCAAGTGAGCAATGTGATTGTGCTTTGAGTGTGGCTGAGCGGAATGATAAATGCATCTATTGAGCTCATGTACATGTAGCAAGCTGTGGTTTCATTTGCTTAGAAGTCACATGGGTTTTTTTGGTGATGGTATTGTACCACAAAATCACAGAGTGGTTTGGGTTGGAAGGGACCTTAAAGTCTATCCAGTTCCAACCCCCTCATCTAGTTTAGGGACACCTTCCACTAGAGCAGCTTGCTCCAAGCCCCTTGCACTGCCAGGGATGGGGCAGCCACAGCTTCTCTGGGCACCCTGTGCCAGCGCCTCAGCACCCTCACAGGGAAGAGCTTCTGCCTAAGAGCTCATCTCAGTCTCCCCTCTGGCAGGTTAAAGCCATTCCCCTTGGCCTGTCCCTACAAGCCCTTGTCCAAAGCCCCTCCTCAGGTTTCTTGTAGCCCCTTTAGGCACTGGAAGCTGCTCTCAGGTCTCCCCTTCAGGAGCCTTCTCCAGGCTGCCCCAGCCCAGCTCTCTCAGCCTGGCTCCAGAGCAGAGCTGCTCCAGCCCTTGCAGCATCTTTGACCTCCTGTGGACTTGTACAAGCAGGTGCAGAAGAGAAGTGGAGCTATGTCTCTGAGTTTGCAGAGCTTGCTCTACTTCCATGGTCAATGAAATAACTCTTGAGTGTTGGCTGTAACTGGTAAATCTTCAGTTTAAAGCCTCATATTTTAAAAAATGTCAGTATATGTTCTTGTAAGCCTTGTATGAATTGCAGATGTTGGGCCCAGGCACCTATTTTATTGATGTGGGGGAAGCTTTGATGCAGGATGCAGAGGTTTTAGTCTGGCTGTGGGTCTTGCAAGGGGCTGTGCTCTGCCCTGTGTGCCCTGCATGGTGCTGTGTGTGTGGTCTGGGTCACACAATGTGGCTGAGCAGACCTTCCTCACCTCTGCTGCCCTGTGCTACAGTGAGCTCTGCCTCTGAAGAGAGCAACTGTTCTTCTGCAGCAGGGCCATGTGACAGAAATACATCGTTTTGCAAATTTTTAGCTTGTGCTTCTAAGTGGGAGGCATTTTCTAAAGCACTTCATTCACTGGACCTGTTCTGGACCAGGTTCAGAGTGCTGGATTTGAAACGCATGGAAGGTTATTTGTGGGAGGGTGAGTGTTAGAGCCCTCCTGAGAAAGTTTCTCACCTTTCTGGAGTATGTCAGCTCTCATAGCTCTCTTTAGAACAAAACAAAACTTTGTGTGTTTTGAACTCAGGGAGGGGATTCTGCCCATCTACTGCATTCTGGGAAGACCCCTCCCTGCAGCCCTGTCTCTGGGGCAACAGCACAAGAGGGACGTGGAGCTGTTGGAGCGAGTGCAGAGGAGACCATGGAGGTGCTGCGAGGGATGGCCAGGTTGGACGAGGCTTGGAGCAAGCTGCTCTAGTGGAAGGTGTCCCTGCCTGTGGCAGGGCGTTGGGACTGGATGAGCTTTAAGGTCCCTTCCAACACAAACCATTCCATGATTTTTCAGGGTGCAGCGCAAGTCCATGTGATGGGTTGATTCTGGCTCTTACACCTATCACAGAGTCAACCAAAACATGTGAAATAGCATTAGGCAAAATGTCATTAGGGACTCATGATGTGAGAAAGCTCTTGTGAGACTCCTGCTCTGAGCAGTCCATAAACGGATGTGACCTTCTGTAGCGTGGCCTTCCTGGCTGAGGCTGTGTGGCATTGGCGTGTTGCTGCTGTGGGGCAGACAGAGGGTGAGGAGTCGACCTAGAGCTGCTTTGGTGTCAAGGCAGATGTCCAAAACCTTGTGGTAATTTCAAGCTTTGTTAGAAATGACCAGGAAAACCAGCATTTTCCAGCACTGGATAACATCAGAGACAGTATTTATTTGCTGGTGTTGCAAGGCTTGAAGTTTTGTAGTTCTCTTTGAACTTCTTTAATTAAAAATGGATAAAACTATGCCAAATATTCTCTGGCTGGTGAATTCACACCCCTTCCATATTCTCCCTTGTAGGTCTTGTTTGTAGTGGTACAGGCAGAGACATAACCAGCACCTGAATCCTGTGCCAGTGGGTCAGACCTGCCTAGCCTGACCCTGGCCCACATGGGTGTGTGGGGATGGAGCTCGTCTGCCTGCCTGCCCCACTGCTTGCAGGGACAGAAGGCAGCAGCTTCTGATAGGTTTAAGCTGCTATTTACAGTGCTGGTTTTCTCTAGAATTGATGCAGACCTCTGGAACAGCCTGCTTTGGATTTCAGTCAGTGGCAAAGGCTACTCTTCCATGTGTCTGAAGTCTGAAAGCCAGCTTTTCCCACTGCATTAGAAAAATCAGCGCATGTTGTTTGATTAAGTTCTAGCAGTGACACTTCTCTCTGGTTTTGTATTGGCTTTCTATATCTAATCCAGCTCTGATGTGACAGCACACATTTTCGGAAGTCTTTTTCCTTCCAGCAGTCCTTGCTTTCATTAACCTTCTTGCACCACTGATCACATATTTATTGTCCCCATGGCCTATAGCTGTGAGGGTTTCACTAGAATTAATCTTCGTTTATATTTGGTCACCATTCAGTGAGTTTTACATCCTTTGAAAACTGCTGTAAAGCTATTTCTGATTGTGAAGTACAGTGGCCTTAATGCTCTTAGTATTTATCCTAACTGACAACTTGGGCTAGAACACAGGGCAGGACGCTACATTACTTTGCTATAGCTTTAGTTCACCTTCCGGCGTTGTCGGCCTTAATTAAGATGCAACTGGAATTTTCCAGGGGAAAGGTTGTGCTGTTTCCGTGGCTTCGCTTGAGTAGGGTCAGTTAAATTTTCTGTAATTAGTTTTCAATAGGCAACTTCAGTATCTTCTCCTCTTTTCTCTCCTTTGAAAGAGATCTGTGCAGGTTATTGTAACAGATGGAGGAAGAATGGGGCAGAAATCCCCATTGATTTCACACCATGCTTTAAGGTCCCTTCCAACCCAAACTGTTCTATGATTCTAAAAGCATTCTTCTTTCTTACAATTCTCTAATTCCTGAAGAGTGCAAGTGGGCTGTAGGAGTAAGAATGTTTTAATGAAGACTATATAAGCTGTTCTGTGATGTTTTTAGTATTGTGCTATGTCTAATCTTGCACAGAAAATAAGGGATGGTGTAGAAAGAAGATGGTTGTTTTGTAGCAAGATTAATCTCTGATGGAAATGTTCATTGCAATGTGCATTTTGAGGGTTTGCTCAGGAAAGCGAAACTGCTGTGAAATAAGACCTGTGTTACAAAGGTGACCTTCCCTGGGGATGCTTACCCGGGTGTAGGGGTAACTCCTCTGTGTAGCTTCTTACCACAAGATACCCAGCATTTCGAGCAGACATGTTATTCCAGGATGCGTGCCTGTACAATGGTGCAAACACTTCCAGCTTGTAGCTTGCCTTGTCCTGCTCCTCTGCAGATGCCTGCTGTCCTGTACAAGCATGAGGTGGTTGGAAGCCCCTTGTTCTGTGGTGCAAAGCTGCTGTGCCTGTGTTGTGGGCAAGAAGTAGTGGTCCTGGAGGTGCTGTGAAGGCACAGAGTTATAGAATCAGCTGTTTTGGAAAAGACCTGTGAGATCATCAGCCTGTCTCCCAGCAGTGCCAAGGCCACCACTAACCCATAGCACTGAGGCCTCATCTACATGGTGTGTGAGCACTTGCAGGGATGGTGACTGCAGCCCTGCCCTGGGCAGCCTGTTCCAATGCCTGAGCACCCTCTGGGGAAGGAATTGTTCCTCAGCTCCATCCAAACCTGCCCTGGTGCAGCTTGAGGCCGTTTCCTCTTGTCCCATCCCTTGTTCCTTGGGAGCAGAGCCCAGCCCCTCCTGGCTCCATCCTCCTCTCAGGCACTTGTAGGGAGCCATCAGGTCCCCCTGAGCCTTCTCTTCTCCAGACTGAACCCCCCAGGTCCCTCAGCCGTTCCCCATCACCCCTGTGCTCCAGGCCCTGCACCAGCTCCATTCCCTTCTCTGGCCCCACTCCAGCACCTCAATGTCTCTCTTGCAGTGAGGGGCCCAGAGCTGAACCCAGGATTCGAGGTGCGGCCTCACCAGTGCCCAGTACAGGATTGTCACTTCATTGGTCTGCTGGCCACACTGAGGTCACTGTGTCCTGCACATCACTGCCTAGCATCTCGCGTGGAGCTGGCTTGTGCAGCTTCCAGTCTTTGATGCCACTGGGACCCGTAGTAAATGGTATCAAGAGGAACATGGCATTTCCTTGAGCATTAGAACACCAGTTCTTATTTGGGGGAAGCCAAAGAAGTCCTCTGCCAGCTGCAGGGAATGCTGCCCCTTCTGCAGGCTTCCAGCGGGAGCCTCTACCTGGGAAGATACCTAGAGGGGATTTGGAAGTGCTTGCGCTCAAATGGCTTCTCCTAGTTTTTTTTTTGGAGGGGGAGAGAACTTTTGTTTTGTGAGTTAAAGTTTTTCTTATTTTATTTGCTAGTTTGGAGCTTCCTAAAGTCCACTGCCTGCCAGTGTGAGCAATTGAATCGTGAGAGAATCCCCCTGCTTCTTTGCCATCGCCTTGGAGACTGACCTGTGAAGCCAAGCTGGGGTGCCCTGGACACTTCAAAGAGCCCCCCTGTATAACTGTATCATTAAGGGAATGTTCAAGTGATCATCCAACCAATTGTCATATGACCTAGGTTTTGTTTAAAATTCAGTCTTGCTGATCAGTCTTCTAAAGCCATAAGCCTTGATGTGTGGCCTTGGTCTAAAGTAAGTGCTGGTTGACTAATCTAAGTTACTTGGGAAGTTTTGTAAGAATTATCAGTGAAACAATGCCTCTGGGAAGATAAGCCCTCCCTTGTTCAGCAGTGACATAGCTCCCTGATTTAAAACCCCATCATCTTTTATACTTGGGTGCATTGCTGAGCCTCGTAATTAGTTAAATCTGCTCCTATAATCAAAAGCTATCTGCACACTCCACTGCTCTGTGGCGCTTTCAAAGATTTATGTGATTAACTTGGCGGAGGCAGTGGGTGGCTAATTGGATAAGCTTTAATCTTCACACCACCAAAGCAAGACGTGGTAAGATCAGAGGAGGTAGGAAGTTCTGCTGTGTTGTGTGGGAAGGTAGTTACCAAACATGTCAAAAAGATTATTGTAACAAGCAGACTAGTTGTCATGACCCAGCCTACAGGAATAGGGCAGGTTACTGGGGGGAGGGAGAGAGCGAGTGGTGCAAATTATTTCCATTTTGCTTGCCTTGGCTTTTTTCTTTAACAGGCAGAAATGGTTGTGCTCTCTTCAGCAAGCAAAGAGCTTCATGTGCCCTCTGCTTTATCTGTGAACCTGGTAGAAGTTGTCACGTGACTGGAAAATATGTGTTTAGTCCCCCAGACCAATGAAGAAAGCTAGGTGAGGTGTAAAGCTGCATTTCAGGGGTGTGTATCTGTCTAATCAAGCCTGACTCCCTGTGTCGATAAATACGTAAGTTTTAATGGAGGTGCCGGGGACTGGAATATGAAGAATCCCAGCTCCTCTTCTGGATGTTGCCCTTGGAGGCCACCTGGTTGCTGGCACAGCCTGGATTCTGCTCCACAGGGGTGTTCCAGCCCTATGAGGGTACTTAAGTGAGGTGTTGTGACTTAAAATAAGCACTTTTTAGTCCTGTAGCAAAAGAAAAAAAAAAAAATTCCTACTCTCTACTTGTGAGGCCACATCTGGAATACTGTGTTCCTGCTCTCCAAAAAAAGATGTTGACAGGCTGGAAAGGATGCAGAGAAGGGCCACAGAGATGATCCAAAGACTGGGAAGCTGTATGAGGAAAGGCTGAGAGAGCTGGGCTTGTTCAGCCTCGGAAAAAGAAGGCTCGGGGAAGAGCTCATCACCATGTTCAGTATTTAAAGAGTGGCTACAGAGCAGATGGAGACTCCTGTTTTCCAGGGAGTGATGTGGAAAAGAGGGGTGATGGGCACAAGTTACTCCTGGGGACATTCCAGCTGAACACAGGAGGAAAAGTTTTCACAAAGAGAACGATCAGCCGTTGGAATAATCCCCATGGGGAAGTGGTGGACACCCCAGCATTGAACACTTCTAAGATTCAGCTGGACAGGGTGCTGGGACATCTAGCCTAGGTCATGTTTTGCCAGGAAAGGTTGAACCAGATGACTCTTGAGGTCCTTCCGCCCTGGGCTTCTGGGATTCCTTTTTTGTTTTTTTTGATTCAGGTAAATCCATTACCTCGAGGTGATGTTGAATGAACATCTTAAAGTTTTAAGTGGGGAGAGGTTGAGCGTTCTTGAATGGATCTGTCTGGGGCTGCAGTGTGACCTGTGTGGTGTGCTGCACACAGATGAGGGCGTACATGCCTGTAATTTATGGATGGCCCAAAACTCCTGTGGTGTTGATCCCCTCATGGCCAGGAGATGTCTCTAGTTCACCGTAATTCCTCAAAGAACTCCTAGACCCAAGTTCTGGATTTGGCTGTAAGCCTGCAGTCATCCCTCTGGATATCAGCAGGCTGCATCAGCTCTTCCACTGACACTTGTGCGGTGTTCACTTTTTCTAGTACAGGGTTTGGACCACAGTGGGATTCTGGGAATATGTGTGTGTGCTGTGCAGTGCTTCTGTCTATCTCATGGAGAAGGGACCTGGACTCAGTGTAAAGAAAACAAAATGGAATAAACCCCTTCTCCCCCAAACCCCAAGAAACCACGCTACCCATGCCCCCCCCCAATCCACCACAAAACCAGAAACCAAACCAAAATTACCAAAAAAAAAAAGTAAAAAAAAAAAAAAAAAGTCTTAGTGTAATTAAAACATTTGGAGAATTTGAGAGATCCTAAAAATGCTCCTTGCCTGGTTTGTGGAAGTGAACAGGGCAAAGGTAAAATGAGACTAAAATACAGGGCTTAAGAAAAGCCAAGCAGAAAGACAAACCTTTTCCTTGTTTCCTGCTGTTGAGGAACTGATTGTACAGTGACTCCTACCCCACATCCGAGTTGCAGTTTTGGGTTCAATTGCCACAGAATCCATCATCTGATGTTCTTCTTGTAGGAGAATCCAATGAAAAGCTGAAAGGCAGAAACCAGAAATCTGGTATTGAGAGAAATATTTGTCATTTCATTTGGCTACTTGAATTTATGTGCCCTGGACGTGAAAAACTTGTTTTCTGCTATAGCCAGGGAAGTGTCTGACAGCACAAGTCATGACTCTTAAAACAAACTCCATAACTTGATTGTTCTCTCATGTAAGACTGACTACCTGACCGCTCATTTAAGAGTGAGTGCCTGTTTGTGTTGCTGCCAGGCTGGAAGTGCAGGAGAGTAGCTGTGTGATGTCCATCTGCAGATTTGGAGTTGCAGAAATGTTCCTTTCTTAGGTTTGGTCAGGATTGCATTAAATGTGTAGTTTTACCTGATTTGCATCTGTATTAACATATTGATCCTTTTGCAGTTGAAAGCTTTCAGGCTGTACCTCAGTGTTTTGGTAAGTCTGTGGTTTCATATAATCCCAGACTGGTTTGGGTTGGAAGGGGCCTTAAAGCTCACTCAGTTCCAACCCCTGCCAGAGGCAGGGACCCCTTCCACTAGAGCAGCTTGCTCCAAGCCCCTGTGTCCAACCTGGCCTTGAACACTGCCAGGGATGGGGCAGCCACAGCTTCTCTGGGCACCCTGTGCCAGCGCCTCAGCACCCTCACAGGGAAGAGCTTCTGCCTAAGAGCTCAGCTCAGTCTCCCCTCTGGCAGGTTAAAGCCATTCCCCTTGGCCTGTCCCTACAGGCCCTTGTCCCAAGCCCCTCTCCAGGTTTCCTGTAGCCCTTTCAGGCACTGGAGCTGCTCTACGGTCTCCCCTTAAGGACTCTTCTCCAGGCTCTCTCCATAGCAGAGGTGTTCCTATGAAGAGATGTTTTTTACTTATGTTTTTACCTATGTTTTTATCACAGCACATAACCTTAATAATATGTGTATTCTCAGGAACCCTAATGCTATTTAGCAGTTTTGAATGCTGTCTGTTCTAGGTGCAAACAATATTTATTATGGGTATATTAAACAATGTATAGTGTATATTTTACCATGTAGCTTAATTTTTCACTGCAAAATTAATTCTCTTCCTGCTTTACCTCTCCTAAGGCATCATTATGTAGCCTGCAGGGCGCATTGGTATTGGAGATTGTCAGATTCTTTTGGTCTCATTTTTTCTGTGATTGCAGAGAATCACGTGGAGTGCAACAAATACCTCTGCTTCCGCCTCTGTCAGCAAGTCTTACAGCACAGATTATGTGATGAGTTTGTGTTGAAAATTATTTACTGACGTTATTTTCAGATCGAGCCTAATGACGGGAGGGGTCAAACGAGGTGTCACTAACCCATGGCTCTTGGAAGAATCTGAGGAAACCAGAGGGCTTGGCTGTGACGATCTCAGGCAGCAGCAGCGAAGGATCATAGAAGGTACAAGAGTCTTTCTGTTTTTTATAAGCATCACTACCTCTCTGAGAGGAGCCCTTCTTAGAAAGTCAATACAATAACCGGTGCTGAAATGTTATTATCTACAGATGTCAAACATCATCGTTCCAGGTGGTTATTTTCTGTATTTGCAGGAGCAGAATTGCACTTGAAATAATAGGCAGAAGTTCTGTGAGAGTGCTGAGGCGCTGGCACAGGGTGCCCAGAGAAGCTGTGGCTGCCCCATCCCTGGCAGTGTTCAAGGCCAGGCTGGACACAGGGGCTTGGAGCAAGCTGCTCCAGTGGAAGGTGTCCCTGCCTGTGGCAGGGGTTGGAGCTGGAGGAGCTTTAAGGTCTCTTCCAACCCAAATCAGTCTAGGGTTCTGTGAATATTCTTAACTGAAAGCATCTTTGTAAATCAAGTTTTGAAAGATCTTATGGGGCATCCCTGACTTTGACCATGTTCATGGGTTTGCTTTTCAGTGGAGGTCTCATTAATTGCCCTGAGTGTGGTGTCGTTACTGCTGGGCTTCAGGCTAGGAGATGCTATGTGTCTTGTTGAATTGGAGAAAGGTAGGAATTAACTAATCTAAAAAGGGCTGTTAGGTTTTGGCCCTTAGCATCTGTAAGGAATGTGTAACTTTGGAAGTGCTGGAAAACCTCACCTCAAGGACGTGAGATGGTTAATGAGGTGATTTCTATGGAGTTAAATTCTTGGAAGTGATCAGTGAAATCAGTCTCCAGATAAGGCCCACTTCAGTCTGCATGTGAAACCACATTTATAGCTACAGTTCAGGAGAGCAGCATGGTCTGGGAGAAACGTCAGGCTCCAGTTTTTGACTACCCCATGGGTATTCCATTGTAGGGAAGGGTGCTCTGGCCACCCTGCACAGTTTTTGGCTCCCAGCCTGCAGTCTTGCTCTGTACAGCTTTTCTGCTCTGCAGTTTGTCAGAGCAGTCCAGCCTCCAGCAGCTCTTCCTGTCCCGCTTCTTGACAGCTTAGTGCAAAACCTGCAGCTCCCCTTGTCCTAAGGGCTGTGTGGAACCTGCCATCTGGGGCAGCAGAGGTGCTTATAAAGGAGTGTCTGCAGAGGTGGTGGGACCACATGGAACTTCAGCTGCCCCTGTGCCCCTGTGTCTCAGGCTCTCTTCCATGCACTCTGTATCCTCTTGCAGCCTTAAGAATCTATTTGAATTCTTTGGTGTTTGCATCACCTGTTTGTCTTTTATTCTTGTTAAAAGTTTCCTGGAAAATTGAAAAAGGCTAATCAGGGATCTCTATGCGTGTGCCAGAAAATCTCCTGCATTTAGGATTGAGTAACAGCTGAATGCTGAATTCTGGATTTTTTTTGGTGGGGGTACCCTCAGCTAAATGTCCCAGCCAGAGCAGACGAATTAATTACCCATCATTCACACTGAGTGCTGTTGCTATAAGGATTCATTTTCATGTTGTGTTGATGTATTTTTCTCAATCCATTTTAACTCTTTAAGCACAGACTAGATCTTTCCCTTCATTTTTATGGTACATATCCTAGCATATCAGCAATGTTTTTCATGTCATTTTCTTTTTGTGGTGCAGAGCAAGATGCTGGACTCGATGCCCTTTCTTCAATCATATCTCGGCAAAAGCAAATGGGGCAGGAAATTGGGAATGAGCTGGATGAGCAGAATGGTAAGAACAAGATTCAGAGACTCATTTTCATGTTAACGTTGTGATTGATACAACTGCACTGCTTTTTGCCCACAAAGTAACAGGACAGTATAAACGGCCACTACAGATTCTATGTGTTCATGACCTGGCGGGTTTATTGTGTTTCACCACATACCTGTTGTGCATGTGCGATGGCTAACACTTGGAATATTTTTATCAAGCCTACCTTTGAAAGAAAAGATTGGTGATTATTTGTGCAAAATACAAAACTTCTGTCCTCAATTTTTTCAATTTTCAGTTTTAAGACAGTTTTGATGTTTTTTTGTGCGTTGCTGGGTTTCACTTGATCTTTCTTTACTCCATGTCTTTTCTTATTAATGAAATGAAAGAGTCTTGAGCTAGTGATTGAGGAAGTGTTGTTTGCTGGAAAGGATTTGGATTTGAAAGGTTTCATGGTGTTGAATGTAGGATCAAATTAAATGCAATATTGAACTAGAACAGTACCTGTTCTCTTTAAAACAAGCCAGTATCCAAATGGTGGAGTTGCTCTCCTGTTAACTTTGTTTTGTTACCCACTTAATTGTTCGCATGACATAAACTGGCCCTAGGAGAGCAGATCCTCCTGTCTTCTGACTTTTCATTCCCTACAATATGGTAATAGTTCAATTAGAGCCTTGAAGTCCTGCCAGCTTTCTCCCTTGCACAAAGGCTTGAGCCATATGGTTTATCCTTGGGTTGTGTTGTACTTAGCCACTGAGAAGGTAAATGTCCTTTTACTTGGCAATAAATGATATGCTTAAATCGGCTTCTTCCTGGACCTGTATTTTTTCCCCTTGTATTTCTCTGCATGCTCAGAATGAGGGGGTTCCCATGTTAACAACCATGTAATGTGATGTACTACTTGGGAGCTCCATTCCAACTAAGAGTAAAGTAAGAAGACAGCTTTCTCATGTTTGCCTTGCATACATGGCTAAGTCCAGGAGGGATAGGAAATGTCTAGAATATGTCTTTGTTTATTAGTCTTAGGATGGTTAAGAAATGGTTTGTGCAGCTGGGAGAAAGTGCTTAGTGGTGTTGTCATATTTTGATCCTCTGCCTTGTGTGAGGAATGACATTTTCAATTAGAAATCTTTGTTTCAAAAGTCTTCTAATAATTGTTGATTAAAAAGTTTTATTAATTGCTTTTTTTTGCTCTAAATAGAAAGCAGATGAGGAGCATGAGCGTGTTCACTCATTCTCTATGAAACCTTGGTTTCTCATCAGGAAAATATATGCTCTGTGTCCCATTTCCCTCTCTTGGGAGTAGGGGAAGGTTCTCCAAATCCATCTGGTTTTGGAACCCTGAAGGTAATATGTGTTGTACCATTGCCTTTCTGCCTGACTGTGCCAGCCTTTTCTAGCACCAAAGCCTTGAGACACCTGTGAAGTTGGGAACGCTTTAACCCTCCTTTTTACGCATAACACAAAGAATGCTGGTTTGGTTTTGCTCACAGATAGTTACAAAGCCCAGAGCAAAATTGTTCATATTTTCAGGTGAGCTCTTTTTTGAACTACAGGCAGCTCGCTCTTTTCTCAAAAGGTGGAAACCTTCCTGTGGAAACCTGCTCTGTATGGAGTGATGAGGATTTAGCCTGACCCTTCTAGGTAAGGGACCAGATTGCTCATCACCACTGAGCAAGTGGAACTCCCATGTTTTCTCTGTCTTTAGGCAATCCCTTTTTTTTGTATGTGTGGGTACAAGGGGATATGGTTGGGTGTTCTGTTGCCGCTGGCAAGCTGGAAAAGCTGAAATGCCAGCAATATTTTCCAGGGGCTATTTTTCCTTTGCACATCTTCTTTTAGGTCCTGTGCTTAACTATCTGCAGTGGTTTCTCAGGCACTCTGCCAGTCTCGTGTCACTGTTGATGAGGATAACCGCCCTGTAATTTCACCTTTCTTGGAATCTCTTTCCTTCCTAGAGCTAAGAGATAAAATGGCATCGTCTGTGCTGGGGGGCAGGAGGGGAAGTTCATCTTCATGAGCTACTCCATCAATACTTATTTTTATTTGAGTCAAATTTTCCATCGAATTCCCCATTTCACCAGTTCACTTGACTTCCACTTCCCTGACCTGCTTTGGACGTTCCCACCTTCTGCGACTAATTAGGTGCCTTCAGCCTGTTCTGGGGTTAAGATAAAGTATGGCTTAATTCAGAAGTAGCTGATAACGTCTGATAGCTGATGAAACAGGCTTTAGGGAGCTGGGTAACTGTACTGATTTTCCGGACAGGTTGATACTCAGGCCTGCTTTTTCCCCTCCCCTGCCAGCTCAGACTCCCTGCTCAGTTGAGGTATTTGCTCCCTGAGGTGGCCTGAGGCATTTTCCCCTGAGTGCCAGTTGGTGTAGCTGTGTATTCACAGATGAACAACTATTGGAGGCATCCCGATTAATTATGCAAAGTTTACTTCTCGAGCGGAGTTGGTACATGTAAATTCTTTTGTGTTTGTTAAATGACTGAAAAATGATTCAACTCTGCTTTTAGAAGTGCGGTTACTTGGTGGTATCTATTTTTACTTCCCTGGTGGGCTCACGGAGAGTGGCAGGGAGCAGCGCTGGAGATCTGTAGGAGGGCGTCCTGCCAGCGGGGCGGCCGCAGCAGCCGCTGTGCTCCCCAGAGGGGTTGGGCCCTCTCCTGGGGCAGGCTGAGTGCCGCCAGCCTCACTGAGCTCCTTGCAGTGCTTTGAGAGGGCGCGGAGCTGCTGCAAGGGCTGGAGCAGCTCTGCTCTGGAGCCAGGCTGAGAGAGCTGGGCTGGGTCAGCCTGGAGAAGAGAAGGCTCCTGAAGGGGAGACCTGAGAGCAGCTCCAGTGCCTGAAGGGGCTGCAGGAAACCTGGAGAGGGGCTTGGGACAAGGGATGTAGGGACAGGCCAAGGGGAATGGCTTTAACCTGCCAGAGGGGAGACTGAGCTGAGCTCTTAGGCAGAAGCTCTTCCCTGTGAGGGTGCTGAGGCGCTGGCACAGGGTGCCCAGAGAAGCTGTGGCTGCCCCATCCCTGGCAGTGCTCAAGGGCAGGTTGGACACAGGGGCTTGGAGCAAGCTGCTCTAGTGGAAGGTGTCCCTGCCAGTGGCAGGGGTTGGAGCTGGATAAGCTTTAAGGTCCCTTCCAACACAAACCAGGCTGGGATTCTGTGATGCTGGCTGATCTCTTCGAGCTCCCTCTGCATCCACAAACACCAGCAAGGACTGCCCAGGGGTGATCCCTTCAGCTTGGCCTGGAAAAGTCTGGTTTTCCCCACTGATCCTAAAGCAAGCCTGGGTGCAGTGGAGGTGGCTGCTTTGCAGAGACTCACCCTGAGCAGATGCATCTTTTGATTTCGTTGCAGTGTGTCCAGGGTTTAATTGAAGTCTCATTTCACTCTCTGCTCAGATTTTTAGTGTAGCTCCATCCTTTAGATCTTATGGCTTTGCTGATGGGTCTTCCCAAACCTCCTGAGTGTAATATTTTGCACTGATGAGCAAAGTAGAAGCAGGCTACCAGGAGATAGCATTTTTTGTCCAGCCTCAGTAGTCTGCTAGCAGTGGGGAGAGATGGGGGATTAACAAAAGAATTTTCCCATCATTAGTTCCAAATTCAGCCCCAGAAAGCTTTCTGTAATCCTTTCATCTGTTACATAAAAAAAGTGCAAATGGCCTTTGGGCCTGTGGATGAGGCAATCGGATCCAGTGCAATAGTTTTGGAAGAATGCTTTCAGAAATTCTGGGTGCTGTTTGTTTTACCCTTGTAGAGATGTTGTTTTCTCATTGTGACATGCCTGCATGAGAACACGGCACTCGGCGGCGCGTGGTCAGTGTTGGTAGCTTGCAAAATGTGTTTTGTTTGGCATTGTTACCGTCCTGCTCTCTGCTTGGTGCGCACCATTGAGGATGGGTTCTTTGGCTTCTGGCTCCTTTCAAATTTATGCCAGAGCATAAATATGTTCATAAAGAGATAAGCTGCAAAACCAGAGCACTGTTAACATCCTTTTACTGGTCAAGAGAATTCTGTACACAGCCAGAGGGAATATCCCAGATGTTCTTAACCCAAACGGATCATTTTAAGTAAACAGTCTCTCAGAATGATGCTCTAATGACATGGTTATGTAACATCTTTAATTTCTTGTCAAAATCAAATTTCCAAAACCAACCAAAAACTGAAACTTTTTTTTTTTTTTAATAGCTCTGCAAACAAAGGTTTCTGGGTCACCCCTGCTCATGGTGGGTGGCACATAAGCCTCAAGGTGGACTCAGCCCAGCTTCCCATTTGGTGCCAGCTCAGTAGTCAAAGCCAGAGACTTGCCTGGTGTTGGACATTGTCAGCCTAACATGCTTCCATCAAAACAGTTGAGAGGCTGAGAGAGCTGGGCTGGCTCAGCCTGGGGAAGAGGAGGTCCCTTAAGGGAGACCTTAGAGCAGCTCCAGTGCCTGAAGGGGCTGCAGGAAACCTGGAGAGGGGCTTGGGACAAGGGATGTAGGGACAGGCCAAGGGGAATGGCTTTAACCTGCCAGAGGGGAGACTGAGCTGAGCTCTTAGGCAGAAGCTCTTCCCTGTGAGGGTGCTGAGGCGCTGGCACAGGGTGCCCAGAGAAGCCGTGGCTGCCCCATCCCTGGCAGTGTTCAAGGCCAGGTTGGACACAGGGGCTTGGAGCAAGGTGCTCCAGTGGAAGGGGTCCCTGCCTGTGACAGGGGTTGGAGCTGGATGAGTTTCAAGGTCCCTTGCAACCCAAACTATTCTGTGAAAATGCAATTTAGAGACTCCACTTGGGACTGGAGCCCTGTTCTAGCTGTTGTTCTACACACACACACAGAGAATTATTCTTGTAAAGTCAAAGGGAGTGAGTTAAAGTATTCATGGTGATGCAGAGACTCATTGAAAACAGTGTCAGCAATTCTGTGCAGCAGGGCTGCGATTCACCTCCTAGGGCAGCGTGCCCCCGTGATTCGAGCGCGCAGTTGGTGTGTCTGTGTACAGTAAAATGCTTCTCCTGAAGACTCTGTTATTGTGATTGCCTTATTGCATAGTTAAAAAATTAACCCTGAAGTCGTTTTGCATTTCTATTTATTAAGAACATTTTTGCTATGATACAAACTAATTAGCATTGTGGATGGAATATGTTTGACTTATGAGGCTGGAACCAATGGGGCTGTGGATGCATCACGTCATTGTTAGGATTAGTTTGTAAATAAGAAATGATTAAAGATGAAATTTGAAAAAATGTTCCTCATCTTGTCTAAACAATGTATGTTTTCATCAGAGAGAGTTACAATCCTGCACGCACTGACCCCTTCTGAGATGGTGTGAGTCCTCTGTCACTGGGGTTTGAAGGTGTTCAGCATTCCATGGGACAGGCTGAGCACCAGCAGGTTCAGGTTCTCTAAAACCTCTACAGAAAAGCACATGTTTTTAATATTCAGATATAAAATATCCATCTGCAGCCTGACTGACCTCAGAGTATGGAGATAGATTTTTGCTTCCTGGGCTTATTGTATGGAATAGAAACAGCTTCCGTTTTACTGGGGAAATGTTCAGTCTTTATTGCGTGCTGTTTAGTTGGATTTAACCCTTCTTAAGGGAAAAATTAACACCTGGGTCAAAACATTGCTTTTTGTCATGAGCAATCTAAATAGCGGAATATTTAGTCTGAATATGAACACTCAGAAGCTGGGGAATGCCAAATTTGAGGTTAGATGACACTTCTTGCCTGTATTTCTAGGCTTAAAACAACTGCACACTTTTTTCTGGAGGTCCTGCCTCCTTTTGTGCATAGGAGTTGATTTTTTTCCAGAGTTGAATTAAGCACACGTGGTGACAAAAACTACTTGTAAGGTCTCTGCCTTGTTGCTTTAGGCATGGGACAATGTTAGTGAATAAGCTCCTGCACAGGAGCTCCATGTGTGCGTGGTTAACTCATCTTACCCAGGCTTTTTCAGAAGTGATTCCCTTCTGCATGCCTGGCTTGGCATCGTAGGGTCTGTCTTGAGCACTGGCATTTAACAAATGCTGTTGTGGGCTGTGCTCTGGGTATAGTGAATCATGGAGTAGTTTGGGTTGGAAGGGACCTGTAAGCATCATCTAGTCCATCCCCTGTGAAGTACTGGAGAATATAGAATCATAGAATCATTTAGGTTGTATGAGACCTCAAACAACATTGAGTTCAACTGTAAACCTAACGGTGCCAAGTACCCCACTAAACCAAGTCCCTGAAATACATGAAAATATTTGTGGCTTTTTAAAAAGAGGTTCAAACCCTCTTCCTGAGCATCCAAAATAAACCTTAACTACTAATTTCCTAATTTTTCCTTCCGAGTTGGGGATGATAGCGTTTCATTTCCCAAGGAAGCTGTCAAAATCACAATACACTTGTACGTACTGTCAGGAGGGCCATTGTTGGGAAGCCTTTAACCCTTCAGAGAAGAGTTGGAGTTGTCTGCCGTCCATTAGGAATGCTGCCTTGTGTTGGGTGATGAGATTAAAACAAAATACTCAGTTTCTATCAAGGAAGTAAGACCTGCTTCTGCTGCCTCCTGAAGGAGCTGTGTAATGAAAACCAAGGTTACACTGAACTTGCATTGGATTGGAAATATCTACACAAACCAGTATTATTTATAGCATTTCTTAACGTTTTAAGTATATAACTTTGCTTCAGTGTTATTTATCTGTAAAATTTCCTGGTGTTCTTAAAAAGAAAATAGAAAACCCAGAGAAGCTCTAGTGTGGCTCTAACTCCAGGCCTGGGTCAGCGGCCAAAGGAGAACACCTACACAGGGATCTCTGCAGTGCAGGCTGACAGGGTAATTTTACCGGTGTTGGATGATGGGGAGCAGTGTGAGAGAGGTGTGAGATGTCTTGCCTGTGGGCTTCATGGCTGGTTGGTAACAGCAGGAGTTAAGGAGGAGTAAACATCTTTGTGCTCCTTTCCAGGCTCTGGTGGGATGGGTTTCTAGCAGTTGAACTCTGGTACAGCAAAACAAAGTACTTGTAAGTATTGAGAAGATGACAGGTCTGCAATGGCTCTCACACAACTCTTCGGTAAGAGTCAGTTGTGTCAAATGAGTTTGAACTTACTCTGTGGAAGCGCCTTAGGAGCAGGGGATAAGAATTAGGTATCATTTTGAGTTAAGAATAGCTTTGATGCTGTCTCATGAGACTTTCTTATAAGTAGGTTATGGAAGCATGTGTTCAAACAAATAATCTTCAGTAGATGTGTCATTGATTGGATAATTATACTTGGAAAGAACAGAAGTATGTCTTGAGTGGGGCTGCATGGGTCTGTCTGGTTCTGTTCAGCATTACTGTAAGGATATGGATGATGAAGCACACAGTGTAATATGAAGGTGAGAAAGTCTGCAGCTACATTGGGAGTAATGCTAGAACTCCTCCAAATGATCTTAAGGAGCTAGAGTTCAAGTCAGTCAGGCTGTCTGTGAAGGATGGCTCTTCTGTAAGGTTTAATCCAATTAAAGATGAATATAGTGTATAGGATCAACTCTTAAAGATGAACAGGTGGTATAATATCATGGAAAAGACCCTGTACAAGCCAGTGTTGGTTGGAGATTATGGGATCCTTCATTACGCTTGACACCAAGGAGGAGGCAGCGTGCAGGTTGAGCCAGGACTCTTCAAGGTAACGTGCACCTGGGCAGAAACCCCTGAGGATAGGCAAAAGCCTGATTTAAAGCATTGAGGTGTCACCCCCAGGAAGGATGAACTGCTTGGGTAGCTGAGTTAAAAGAAGAGAAGGCAGAGATGGGAACACAAGGTTCTTGAAGAATGAAGCAACCTGGTTCCAGAGGGGAGGGAGAAAGGTTTTGGTAATAGGATTGAGTCAGGTTCGAAAGGAGCAGGAAAATCCTCCCGACAGCAGTGAAGTGGCCTGTGCTGGGAGGTTGGGAAGTCCCTGCTGTGGGATGTCTTTAAAAATT
The DNA here is from genome assembly GCF_028554395.1 of Pezoporus wallicus. Classification (NCBI taxonomy): domain Eukaryota; kingdom Metazoa; phylum Chordata; class Aves; order Psittaciformes; family Psittacidae; genus Pezoporus; species Pezoporus wallicus. The sequence continues at coordinate 349,545 of NW_026641435.1, forward strand.
TACAGTATTCCTGACAGTTTGAGCTGAGTTGGAGCAGGAGATGGACGAGACAACTTCTGGTATTCTGTTGTGACCTTCTCTAGCTTTCTTTCCTATCTCTTCCACAACTTGGCTTCCTTTAGACTTCTAGTTATGCTGCTTTTATTGAGTTGAAATTTAATCGCCTCTTCTAAATGACTAATCCTCACTTTTGAAACTGCCCATCAGTATTCCAGCATTCTTGCTCAACTAGTTCCTCTTCTATGTCCTTTTCTTTCTCCCTCTAACTTCTGTGTGTATTAATGTGAAAGCACTGGGGTACTGTAGCTCCTGAGGCCACAGGAGCATCTTAATGTAGGAAAAACAGTGCTGTTCTGAAATGACTGAGCTATTTTGGCTATAACTTTGGGTTTTATTTATTGGTTTTTTAGTTCATATGTAAGCAGGCCTCCAAGTTGGGAATCTTGAGCCCGAGTCATTAAATTTTTTCAACATTTTAAGCAAAAGAGGGCCTTCTCATGGGAAGTAAAAAATGGCCTCAATAGCAGGTCATGCTGCTGAGCCTGCATGTATAATTTTGTGACATTCTACATACACATAATCATAGAATCACAGAATGGTTTGGGTTGGAAAGGACATCATCTGGTACCACCCCCCTGCCACAGGCAGGGACACCTTCCACTAGAGCAGCTTGCTCCAAGCCCTGTGTCCAACCTGCCCTTGAACACTGCCAGGGATGGGGCAGCCACAGCTTCTCTGGGCACCCTGTGCCAGCGCCTCAGCACCCTCACAGGGAAGAACTTCTTCTTTATCTCCAACCTGAACTTCCCTGTTTCAGTTTGAACCCATCACCCCTTGTCCTATCACTGCAGCCCCTGATGAAGAGTCCTTCTCCAGCATCCTTGTAGCCCCCTTCAGACACTGGAAGCTCTTCTGAGGTCTCCACACAGCTTCTCTTCTCCAGACATGGGACTCTTTCTCACTGTCTGCACTTCCTGGGAGATGGTACTTTTTCTTTCAGTGGCTTGTTGTTTTTTTTTACAGCTTGATGCAGCACTTACAGAAACAGATAAAACCAGATAAAACCAGCAAGGCCCAGCCTGGATGAGGATGAAAGCGTTGTGCTTCTGAAATGCAACTGGGATCCTGTGTACTTGCACCCAACCGCGATGGGGCTGTCTGGCCTCTTGGCATGCTTTGCCTTTTTCCTTGAAGAGTTCAAGCCCTATAGTAACTGTTCAACATTTGTCTTCTCAATTATGTGGATTTTTCCAAAGTTTGTCAATCCCTACCTCACCCACACCGTGCAGGGGAGCAGGAAGCTGTCTTCCTTATCTGTCTTCACAGGGATCAGAAATGCTGGAGAAATTACCGTGAAGGAAAAAGGAGTTTGTAACTTTTTTTTTAAGTTTTTCAGGACTTTTTTTATAAGAATGATGATTTTAAACATCTTTTTTGTTAAGTCTCATATTTAGTTTTCCAGCAGGGTCTACAGAGAGCTCCAGTACAAGAGTTTCCCATCTGCTTCCTCAGGTATTTGATTTAAACTGTTTAAAAAGAAAAAAACCTGGGCAATAATTGTAGGTATTTCAACACTGATGATTTTTTTTTTTTTTTTTTAATTTAGCTTTTCCCCTTGTTCAAAAAAACTCTCAATTTGAGATCATGGAGAGGGGATTTACTTTCCTAGCCTGCTTTCCTACTTCCTTAGGGTCGTTGGCTGTCATGCATCATAAAGAAACAGGCATAAATTCCAGCCTGTTCTCCTTTACAGCCCCTTTCTGGGAGATCATGTACCTGTCTGTGAGCAGCTGGAATTACATATCCTGACCTTACAGTTGCTGCTTGCAGAGAAGGAAGGGGGAAATAAATTGTCCTGTGCAACGCAGCCATTGCTGGAAGAGCTGAGGTTAATTCTTCCCTGTGAGGGTGCTGAGGTGCTGGCACAGGGTGCCCAGAGAAGCTGTGGCTGCCCCATCCCTGGCAGTGTTCAAGGGCAGGTTGGACACAGGGGCTTGGAGCAAGCTGCTCTAGGGGAAGGTGTCCCTGCCCGTAGCAGGCGGTTGGGACTGGATGAGCTTTAAGGTCCCTTCCAACCCAAACCAGTCTGGGATTCTATGATTCTGTTATATTCTACAATATCTGCCTCATTCTCATTAAGTACTGTCCCTCTGGGTTTTGGCTGAGTCAGGGAAGGTTTTAATTGCGTGTTGGAATTGGGGTCCCAAATGCTTTCTTTCCTGCTCCCCTAAGCTGGTGTTCAGTGTGAACAGGACACTGCTGCTTCAGCGTTTTCAGCTGATGACATACCACTGTCTCTGGGCAATAGTTTATTCCCAAATCCTTAAGCACCACTTAGGCTAAAAATAATGTTTTATTTTTAAATATTTGCTATTTGTGGCAATGCAGTGCAGCTTGAGAGTTTACACTTTACTTTAAATGACTCTAACTTTTGTGCTTCCTGTGTCCCTTCCCCTTTTTATAGGATTTTTTGAGGATTAATGGGTAGAAAAAAGTAGATGACTGCTGTGTCCTGTATCGCTTGGTAACTCGCTTGCTTAGGCATTATTGGAAAGAAGGTGCTATTCAGGCTTGAAAGACAGTCATGCTTGGTAGAAACCATATGCTCTTGCGTCATGGTGATTTTGGTGAGTGGGTTGTTGGATGCTTAATAGACTTTTAATAGATTTCCCAGAAAACTTGTAGGGTCAAAACCTGACTGGTTACAACACAGGAGAGAATAAGAAAAGCATGTTTCTGGGCACGTTGTTACTGTGAGGTATTGCTGGAATCTGAAGAGTGCTTTGAACTGGATTTACTCACCCCCGGGTTGGTCAGTGCTCTCCAGCAGATACTCCTGGTTTTCCCATTACCGCCAAATGTGCTTCCAGCTCATCTTTACTCCTGTCTTTGCATGGAGAAACTGTCCTCTCTCTCCTGTCCTCCTGGACACCAAGGAGAATATATCTCTTTGCCAGTTCTTATCTCGTCCAGTCGTCTGCTGCTGATGGCTTCTTGAGCCCAAACTCACCAGTGCTGACCAGTTCAACATTAAACTGGTGTTAAACACAACTCCAGGTATCAAGCAGCATTGTTCGCTCCCCAAGAAGCTGGGCTTGGGGTGAGACAATACACACAGTTCATAGGTGCAGCACTGAGGGTGGATTTGTCATGGAATTTTGAAGTGTTGGGGTTGGGTTTAAAGAATTTAAGTGCCAGAGTTTTGCCTGTAGGGTCTGTGGGAACTGTTTTTTCATGGAGGGATTTTAGTCTCTTTGTGTTAGACTTCTTCTGTAATGCCAGGTAGATATAGTGTGAAATGGGGTTTGGATAGAGGTACGGAGCTGGGGTGAGGTGGCAGAGCAGGATATACTGTTAATTATCAGAGCTTGGAGGTAGAGATGGAGGAGGGTTGAGATCAGGGCAACTCTTCCTGTTGCCTGGAGGGGTTGTGCTTGATGTGCAGTGAAAGGTTCAAAGGTGTGTGGAGCAGCAGGAGAGAGTTGAGATGGGTGCAGTGAGGGGGCTGGTACCATCTACATCAGAAGTACTGGGAAAATCCTTTCCACACTGGTGTTGAGGCTGCTTCAGCCCCACTCTCCTACTGAGCAGTCCTGAAACATGTATCTGTGTGTGGCATTTGCACTGCAGCTTCAGTTCTTTGCTGATCTGTTCTGCAATAAATAAACTTAACATATGGAATCACTTTGGTAATCAGCACCTCTCAGAACCAGAAAATGAACTGCAACGTCTTCCAGTGCTCTGCCTGTAGCAGGAACAGAAAAGCAGGATAAAGCTGGTTGCGCTAAGTACTTGTGTGCAGATGGATCTCTGTTGTGCAGTGCTTGAATGGGAAATGTGGCATTCTTGCTTGTTTAAGTACTGCTTAGATATCTGTAAAATGTGCTGTGAGATCCAGCTGGGAAGTGGCAGGTGGCACTTGGCTCTGCTCAAATGTTGAAATCAGCCCCATGGCCACCTATTAGTATGGTGCGCATCCATGGTTCATTGCAGCTGGGTGAAGGCAGAGATCAGAGGCTGGGGACAGGCACGTGCCCAAAGCTGTCTTTTAGTCATAAACATAATTAATGTGACATAAACATGGGATTCTGTTACGGCAGTGGAGATCTTAAAGCATCCTGAAATTGTAGAATCACAGAATCAACTGGGTTGGAAGAGACCTTTAACAACATCAAAGACAACTGGGCAGCCAGTGCCGGTGTCGTAGTATGAACAGGCTGGCATCAAAGTTCTGGGGCACCACCAAGTCTTTTTGCTACATAGATCACATTGGTCTGAAATAACTCCAGTGGTGTTTGATATCAGCATTTTATTGGAAATGTTCTTACAGAATCAAGTTTTGCTGAAGAACACTGGTTTGAGTCCTCAGTCTTTAGTCTGAAACTTCTGATGGCCTTTTTAGGAGCTGAGGGTAGGAACTCCAGAGTTACCTGGGTCTGTGAGGAAGTCATGAGTTTGGCCCTGGGAAAGAGAGGCTGTGAGGTTCCCGGCTCTGAAGCAGGATGCTGACAGGTTGCCCTGGGCACCAGGGAAGTCAGGATTCCTTATGGCCGCCTGGGGAAGGTCCACCTCCTCTTGGGGTCAGCAGAAATGCCAAAACGAATATTGGTTCTTCTATTGCCAAAGGAGTCTCTGGCAACTACTGCCAGGGATTGCGACAGGTTTGGTCTGCTTGGGGCAGACCCTGCATAAAAATGAGATAACGTCTGGCAGAAAACTCCCCCAAATGTTTTTTTTCTCTATAACTCTGACCTTTGTGAGGTCTCTCTGAAAGAGAACACGAGACACCCAACTACTGCTGACAAAGCCATGCAGATCTTTGTGTTAGAACCTGACTGCAACCTGCAATGCTCTGCAGCAGCACTGGGGAGAGGTGATCTGTGTCCAGGTCCTCCCTTCGCAGAGACTGTGGAGCAGTCTCACTTCTGGGGGTGGAGAGTATTGCTTCTTACTGGCTGTTTGTGAAGGGCACTTTTTTACTATGTGTGTGTGTGTGATGGTAGGGAAAATGGTGGTTTTGGGAAGGAACTTGGCACTGATTCATTTTACAATGTTGAAATTCTTCTAATAGCTTTTATATCGCAGAAAGCACAGAATCTTAGAATCAAGTCTAGTATCTCTGCTGTAGCATAGCCTTGGAGGGGCTGGAGGGGCCAGATGCTGGCCTCAGGGGTGGTCCTTAGTTTGAGAAAAAATCCACTATGACTTGGCTGAGCTCTGGAACCTCCTTGAAGATGCTGTCATAGAGACCTATTTCTTTGTCCACTTCCCTTTCTGCAGCTAGCATCTCCCTACGCTAGCTTTGCCTTGGGCTTGCAGGGGTCAGTAGAACTTGACATTTTTCCTGGGTTCACAGGCTGGGTAATGCAGAGCTGTGGAGGGAAAGCAGGAGATGCCATCAGCATTGCAGCCAGCACAGGGAGGGATGTTCCAGGCAGGGAGTCTGAGGCAGTGCCCAAAGTGAGCTGGGGGACTGAGTTGGCTCCTCTTTGTTTTGGTGCTTTGCCTCTTGAGCTGCACGCCACCTGGGAATTGTACTGCTGCAGCTCTGCTTGCAGGAGCTCTGCTACCTGCTGCTGGTTTGGAATATCAACATTTTGCATATTCCTGTGTTACCCAGTTTCTGTGCAGCAGGGTGTGGGTGTCACATTACTGTAACTGGGTTTTCAGTTTGGGTGGTTGTAGATAACATGGGGGTTTTGCCAAAGAAAATTAGCAATATGAATTGAACTCCAAAGTGGTCTTCCCAAACATGGTATTTTATATGAATGGGAAAGGAGATAAGCTGGGCGGAAAGCTTCCTTCTGGTGGGGTTTATTTTTACCTTTTATGTAATAGCACCCATTAGAAATAAGTATTTTCACTTGGAAATTATTATTAGGACCAAGCTGCCTCGGGGCAGCATCCTGTGGGTGGAGAGAGAAGCCTGCAGCAGGGTACACATTCATGTGCTAATGATCATGGAGCTTGTGCCAATTTGGGCTGGATTATGTGTTTGCTGCTACTGGTGCATCTGTGTGGCAGCTGGGGTCAGTGTTGACCACTTGGGTTTTTCTCACTGTTTCATGGTACTTCACTAATCATCAGTAATTGCAGCGGTGCTTCAGATTGAATGGAGCCTATTTAGTTTAAGTGTAGGACTTGCCACTAGTTAAGCTGTTGTGACTTCACTTCTTACAGAAAAGCTCTATTTGATGCTTTGTTACAATAGGAACGGGGATAGTTTTGCTGATGGGTAGTGTGGGCCCTGTGTTTTCAATGAAAGGAAAATCACTTTCATAGTTGGAGACCACAGGACTTTAGTAAGGGAAGGTCTGAAAGCTTCTATGTAAAGTCAATGTGTTCCTCCTTCTTATGCCTCAGCCACAATGGTGGGTGCTTATTCTTAAAGCAGAGAGGTTGAGCATGGATTGATGTTTAGCGTGGAGGAGGTAGAAGAACACTGATAGGAGAGGTTCCTCACATCCGGGTGTTGTGTTGACAGAAAATGACTTTTTGATAAATGACTCCCAGTAACCTCCTGTTCTTCCCACATTCATTGTCTGATCCCTCCTCTCCAGTTCTGTTCTCCGCTTTCTGAAACTTGTTTTCAAAGTTTGTTTGTGCTAGACCAGACCAGAGACAACAGATTTAACCTGCTCGTGGGTTTTCTGTACTGAGCTCTGTATTGCTTCCCTCCAGGGCAGGCTGCGCAGTTGCACGGTGTTTACCCAGCATCCATTTGTTGAAGTCCAAGTCTCCCGATGTGTAGATACGGCAGGGCTAAGGTGGGGTGGGTAGCTCTGAGGTGCACGGTAACGTCTGTTAGGAGAGGTGCTTTGGTGCTTCTTGTCTGGTGGCAAGGAGAAGCTTGCTGGGACTTCTGCAAGTGCAGCGCGTGGCAGCTGTTGGGCTTGCTGTGTCTCTGGGGTGCTGCTGGTAGAAAGCAAGCTCATTTTACTCACCGTGGAGCCCCTCGTGTGATGAGGCACAAAGGACCTTTAGTCACCTGCAGGGCAGCAGAGCTGAAGGTGTGGAGGGTGCTCTGGTTTGCAGGAGCTGCCTTTGGTCCCCTCCTCTGGGGCCTCCAGCCTTCTCCGGGAAAGGGGCACCTTGATGTTGGATTTTCCTTCTTTTCATTTTCCAGACCAGTATGATCAGGAATGCTGGGGGCAGGGGGTGATGGCAGCTGGGGCTTCCCTTACCCCTTCTCATCTCATGTTATGAATGTTTTGTACTTACTAAGTCCATTATGGCTTTTTAGCAGTGGTAATAGTAGGTAAAGCCTGTGAGTGAAAAAAGGCTTAGGTAAAGCCTGTGAGTTACAAGTGTGGACTGCTGCATCTGGCAGGCAACCACTGACCCCTGTGAGCTGCAGCTTTGCTGCTTGGCAGGTCCATAAACAGTCCTGGAGAATTTGTGGGTGAGCTTTATGATGCTGCATCACCTTCTCACCTGAAAGCTATTTTAAGAAACAGAAGGCAGATGAGAGACGGGAACATCTGAGCTGTGGACTGCTTCCACCATCACTTTACACTTGAAAAAGATTTTATCTCCCAGGCAAGGTGCTGGAGAAGGGGAACCAGTGTCTTTAATCTGCTTTGCACTGCCCTGTGTCAGTGTTCAGGATGGGATGCCTTGCGATCTGTTTCCCCATCTTGCAGTTAGATGTTGAAGAGGCACATTTCAAACAAAGGGAACAAAGAGTTCCCTTATGCTAGGAATGGAAATAAAACCTGTATCTGCTGTATGCTTCTAAACAGGCTCTGTATCAAACTGCAGTTCATGTTGGAAGAGAATGACAAGAGAAGTTTTAAGTGGTGGAAGGTTGCATCCCACAGAAGCAAACATAAATTGAAAACAGAATAATCAAAGGTGATTTAAAAGAAATCTTACAACTTTTATTATAAGTGCAAAGCAAATTTCTCACTCTGCTTTCTGTGGAATGGTCGCAGTGCAACTGTGGTGGCATTTCACAGAACCCCAGGCTGGTTTGTGTTTGAACGGACCTTAAAGCTCCTCCAGCTCCAACCCCTGCCACGGGCAGGGACACCTTCCACTAGAGCAGCTTGCTCCAAGCCCCTGTGTCCAGCCTGGCCTTGAACACTGCCAGGGATGAGGCAGCCACAGCTTCTCTGGGCACCCTGTGCCAGCGCCTCAGCACCCTCACAGGGAAGAGCTTCTGCCTAAGAGCTCATCTCAGTCTCCCCTCTGGCAGGTTAAAGCCATTCCCCTTGGCCTGTCCCTACATCCCTTGTCCCAAGCCCCTCTCCAGGTTTCCTGCAGCCCCTTCAGGCACTGGAGCTGCTCTCAGGTCTCCCCTTCAGGAACCTTCTCCTCTCCAGGCTGACCCAGCCCAGCTCTCTCAGCCTGGCTCCAGCATCCGTGTCTCGCCATACTCGAACAGAACAAATGTCAACTAAAGTTTTCAAGGCTGAAGGATCTCTTTATAATAGGCTGTCCTTGTAGGAAAGGTGATGTGCCGGCCCATTAGGAACTGATCTCAACACAGCTGTGCCAAGCACTGTTGGCAGTAGGACACACATTCTCACCAAGCCTCAACTTCCATCTGCTGTTGCTCTTAGTGTGGTGCTCATTCACTTAATCAGTAGATACGAGTTAGTAAATATTGGCTGGCTGTTCATAGGACTTTGGTGACACTTGGTCTGTCACAGCACTTGTGTGCAGTGGTTCAGAGGGGTGGATGACTTCAGTGCTTGCTGACACAAGTCACATGCAGTCTGCTTTTGGATCTGTTTTAGGGATTGGAAGACTCTCTTCTGGCAAAAAGAGGGAGGAGTGGGGGAAGAGAAATCCAACAATTTAATGTTTCCGTGTTCCTTGTGCCTGTGCCCATATCCTAAACATGAAAAATATCCCTAAGTTTCCCTTTGGCCCTGGGGGAATTAAAAGGAGTCTCCAGCTGGATTAATGAAACCTTGCTGAGCAGATGAGTGGTGTCATGGGCTTGTGGCAGTCTCGCTAGAGCACAAGTGGTGTGCTTAGAGTGAACAGCCGTTTCATGCACACTTAAACTGTTCTGAACCATCACCCTCCCCAATAATTCTTCATCCTTTCCATGTGGGAGAGAAGCACAGAATAAACCATTTAAAGAGGAGCGTTAGAAATCAAAAGGTACATTTTATCCCTTGTCAAAAGATGACACTGCTTTTCTTCTTGCTTTTAAATATTGCTTGAAATAATGCACATATGTTATTTCCAAGGTGGTTTTGAAGCATGGGGTCAGCAAGCGGCTACAGGTTTGATGGTCCTGTAGTCCTGTGCCTGGCAGGGATGCTGTTGCAGAGGACCTCAGCAGGTCAAGCACATCTGATACTTGGTAGTGAAGAGCCTCTCCCCTCTGGTCTTATCCTGAGAGCGCAGGGTACCTGTCTCCTGGGTCTCTTTCTCCATCCCAGTGGTAAGATACACTTAATAGACCTGGGGTGTGTTTGGCAAGACACTGAGCTGAACTTCAAGGAAGTTTCAAGGCCAGGTTGGACGGGGCTTGGAGCAAGTTGCTCTAGTGGAAGGTGTCCCTGCCTGTGGCAGGGGCTGGAACTGGATGAGCTTTAAGGTCCCTTGCAACCCAAACCAGTCTGGGATTCTATGAAGTTCTGGCATCGCTGTAATGCTTGTGTCTCTCCCTAGCGCTGTGGCTCAGCCCCTTCAGAAGCATGACTCTGCTCATTGTGATTCTCTTGCTCCTGAAATGGCCCTGACTATTTTAATTTTTCCCTTAAGTTACTTCTGTCACCAATGGATTCTTCTCCAATGAGAAAATGCAGTAAAGTAAACAAGGGAAGGACTAATATTCTGCACCCATGTCTTCTCATTTGGACAGATCTGTTCAGTATGACTCTAGTCATGGGGAATAAGTCAGTGGCCAGAAGATGTGTAGCCATTTCCTGCACCATTCAGGCCTGGTTGTGGCCATCCTGAAACTGCTCTGTGCTTGGCATGAGGTTACCAAGTGATGAGGTTACCAAGGGCAGTGTTTGACCCTCTTTGGCTCCACTCAGTGTTCTTGCCACACTGTTTCTCTTGCATTTATCTAATTTATTTTAGTTATCTCCCTGCTTATACTTCCTTTCCTCAGTAAGCAAGAGGGAAGTTGGTATCTTGATTTTCACTGGAAATGAGTTTCCTTCTTGGCATTTGTGTAGTTTCTAGGATTAATAAAATACACCTATATAATCTCCAAATTTGGAAAACGAGAGAAATAATGTCTCGTGTAGGTTTCTTCATTTAGTATCACAGAATCACAGACTGGTTTGGGTTGAAAGGGACCTTAAAGCTCATATTATTCCAACCTCTTGCCATGGGCAGGGACACCCCTTCTTAGCAAACAGCTCTTATTCTTGGGTTTGCTGAATTTGTTGAAGTTGCTGAAGTATCGACTTCAGGACAAGAATAATACACACCTCCTGCAGCACCAAGCACGGTACCAGCATCCATCAGTCTGTGGCGCGTTCAGGTCAGGCAGGTTCTCGCAGGGGTGTGGAGGCCTGGACGGTCTGGAAGAGCCATCGAGGTGAATTCTTTCCCGAGTCCTCTCCATACGCACAGGAAGGGGAGTCTGCGTGCGCTGAGCAGGCGGTAACCTGGAAGCGGGGCCAGCGGCTCACGGCACGCTGCATTCCTTCAGCTATTCCCAATGGGCGCTCTGCAGGATGATGGATATTTCAGCATCTTTGTTCTTTGTTTTCCTTCTAACACTGGTGGAGTTTAAATCACTGGAAGGAGAGGGCTTGACACTTCTCCAGTTACACAAACAAGTGGTACTGCACTGGCTGAAGCGTGTTTTCAGGAGAGGCAAGCAGATACCTTAAATGCCGTTCTTTGGGAAAGGTCTTTCTCTCAGTCATGGCTGTGACATGGGTGTTAAGCTTGTAGTTATTGCAAAAATAAGGATGTTACTGCAGAACCTGGGATGCTTTCCAGTAACAGCCCAACGAGGAGCTTATCACCTTGTAGTGTTTGGGCCTAGATCCTGAATAAAATATACTGTGTATTGTCAGACGCTTAACAAAAAGAAAATAGAAGACGTTGGCTTACCTCTTCCCTTCTGCTGGTTTGTTCCCTTAAAATAATAGTTCTCAAGGAAATATTAATTTGTTCCAGCTTCCATGGAACAACCCCCGTCCTCCAAACCTCAGCAAGGAAAAATACGACTGCGTAGGTGCAGCTTCACCAAAGCAGGAGATATCAAATTGCACATTAATTTCTGATTCGCAGCAGTAGCCTGTGGGTTTAGAGAAATCCAAGCTGTGGTATCAAAGGTGCTCTCTCCTATAGACTTAGGAACAACTCCACTCCTGGCTGCTGTTGAATAGTTGTGGTCTGGTGGTTGGAACTTGGGACTTGCATTCTTGGCTAGCCCCAGGGCTCGCTGTATGTCTTTGTGCAGGACTCTCTACCTTTCTCTTTGCTTCTTGACCCTCCAAAAAAGGTACTTCCCCTGCTATGGTGCTTGTGAACCTTAGCGGGTTCTCTGGCAGCTTAGCAACTTCTCTGGCAGTCAGTTTGCTAAAGGTCTGTGGGATTCTTTGGAATGCCATGAGATAACCTCTTGCACCTGATCCATAAGATTTTCTTCAGCGTGGTTCAGATCATCATCTGATGATTGCAGAGTTCCTAAAGTGTGGCTGTGAGGCTGAAGCCCTGAGTTTGTCTTTGTCTGGTTCTGAGCTTGTCCCAGATCTGCCCAAATCTTTGCTGGTTTGATGGGGAGAAAACCAGTATAACAGAGCAGGTGACAAGTGTGCTTGGGGCCACCATGGCAGCTGGAGTCACTGCGCCTGGAGACAGCGTTGTCAGAAAATGGCACTTAATTTTCAGGTTCTTGCTCCAGAAGAATAAATTGGAGCAGAATAGGCCCAGAGAAGTGAGGGCTGTGGAGGTCAATGGCAGGGCTGTGTAGTCTGGCCATATGTGGATGGATAGGAGATAGGGTTTGCTTTCTGTTCGTGGTTTGGCAGTAAAATACTGGGGAGGGAAAAAAACTATTGAAGGTGGAGAAGAATATTGGTTTAAGTATAAATCAGAATAAATTGATCATAAATAGGACAGACAAGAAAATTACATTTTTTTTTTTTCCTCCAAGCTCATGGGAAATTCCAGGGTAGCTTCCAGGGGAAGAAAGGGGCTAAAAATTAACCTGCTTTCAAGGTGGAGTGCATTTTACTAAAGAGTTTGGACTTGATAGGAAGGGAACTGGCCAAATTGTTCTAGGATTTCTATCTGAGAATGTGCTGTTATTTCAGAGTAATAGAACCAGCTCAACCATGTTTAAAACTTGGTTTTTAAGTGTATAATACAGTAACAAGGAGAAACTGGCTGCATTTAGAGTGGCAAACCCCTGTATCAGTTCTTCTAATTCATTCTGTCAAAAAATCTCTGTATTTTAGAAAGGCCACTGGATTGGGTGATATGTAAAGATGCAGCCAGGGAATAAGCCTGCAGTCTAGGCAGCCATGGAGAGATCTGCAGTCTCCTTATAGGCACTGGGGGAGGGAAGGAGGTTACCATTAATAATTTTTAACCTACATGAGCATGCATTATGCTGCTAATTTTTTCCTGCTGCTGAATTAATGTCAATGTTGAAAGTCTAAACAATTCCCTGAATGAAACCGTGTTTGGTTTGCCTTGTCCTATGGATTAACAAATCTGATTGCTGTATTTAAATCTAATACCCCCCAAAATTCCCTACATGAATGATTCCCGGCGAGGCCACGGGCAAATGTAATTATCTATGAAAACTAAGGACTCATAGCCTTGGGATAGTTTTCCCTGCAGCTGCCTCCAATTAATATGTCCATCAATTCTGAGAGTAGCAGGATTGTAATGGCTGAGTGTAGGTACCGCTGTGTTGCTGGTCTTCTGTAGTCCCTTCAGCAGCCCCTTCACCCTGAGGAATGAGGAATTCTTTTTGGGTTGTATTTTTGGAAGATGAAAAGCAATGAGGATGTGTTTGGAAAATCCTCAGGTGATGGAGTGGTGTTTGCTTTCACTGCACCCCTTTCACAATTTCCTAAACCGGGAAGCTGTTACAGAAACAGTTTTGGTGAGGATTTAAAACTTTTCCATGCTAATTTTGCCTTTCAGTATTCTTAGCTGGGATCAGGGTGTTCATGTGGGAGGCTTTTGCTAAGCAGCAATTTTCCCATGTAAATCAAGTCCTAGTTTGCTCAGGGTGTCACTTGGGTACCTGCAAGAGTGGATAAAGGAGTTTTTCTGCTCTCCAGTTAAGTGGCAGAAGATGTTGAGTCTTTAACAAATAGCTCAAAGATCTGTAAACAGCTGAATGAAGAGTTAAGTGTATGAAAGGCAACTTCCAAATGCTTGCAGAGGAGGGACTTTCTCTTGCTCAGGTTTTACTGATTTGGTACCCCAGCGGCCCTGCGTCAGCTGGTCTTCATTGCCCCTCCAGCAAGTCAGTCTGCTCTGCAATCTTGGCAGTCAGAAAAAACAAACACAGGCTGTGTGGAGAACGGATGAGAGCAGCCCTGAGGAGAAGGACTTGAGGTGACGAGAAGCTCCCCATGACCCAGCCATGTGTGCTGGCATCCCAGAACCCCCCTGTGTGCTGGGCTGCACCCCCAGAGCGTGAGCAGCAGCTCAGGGAGGGGATTCTCACCCTCTGCTGTGCTCTGGGGAGAGCCCCCCTGCAGTCCTGGTCCAGCAGAAGCTGTGAGTGCCCCATCTCTGGCAGCGTTCAAGGCCCTTCCAGCCCAAACCTGTGTGTGATTCTATAAGACCATGGCCACAGGGCATCTTTTCCCATGACATGATCCTCGATCAGAGTTGAGAGGTGGAACATGAAATGCTGCATAAAGGTGTCTTGGTTATGAATGTGTGTGGGAGCAAAGGAGATGGATGTGCCTTGCTCTCCTGACCCGCAGGAAGAGACCAGCAGCCTTTGTGAGTGTTTGCTAGCTGACCATGTCCCAGCAAGGGTATTTGTTGTCGCAGGGAGCCTGACTCATTTGAAGTGGTTACCCCTCCTGGAGAAGAGCTTGCTGCTTCCTTGTACAAATTGATCTCCTGCTGGGAATCGAGTCGTTCCACCTCAGGCTCACAACAACATTGGCTCTTTTCCGCATTGTTTGACTGCTAGGGACATATTGATATGATCTCCTGCAAGGAGAGGCTTGGTTGAAATACGGATTAAGAGGGAAACCGAGCAGATTGCAGGGTATTAATGACTTGTTCGCATTCCTGGGGCAGTAGGCAGGAGAAAAGAAGTCAGGCTGCTGTGACTGCAGAAGAATGTTTGCTTTGTGATCCCGACGCCTGCTCGGGGCTGCTGCAGGGACCCGGTCACAGCGAAGCGCGGGGCTGTGGGCACGGCACGGGAGGTACGAGGCATCTGCTGCTTTCTGGACACCTGTAATTGCAATTAGCAGCAATAAACCAAAAAGCCACCGGGGCTGGAGGAAAAGGGGGGAGCTCAAGTGAGTCTGACAGTGAGAGGTGAATGTGTGTGGCGTGGCCTCTCCCTGCATACGGGGATCATTGTAAAAATACCGGTGCTAATTTTCAGTCTGTCTCGATGATCAAAGCCAGGCGATACGGGATTTTCCTGTGGACTTAGTGGGACTTCCTATGAAAGGGCTGCGTGCCGTTTGTTTATGGAAGTGCAAAGCTGCACAATTACAAAGAGCAGGGCTTTACAGAAGAGCTGCAAGTTTTGCTTTTCCCAGTGAGAGTGTGATGGAAGATACATGGACAGTGTGACCTGAAAAACAACGTTAGTCACCGTGTTCGGAAAGTGAGAGGGTTTGTTGTGCCACCTGTGCTGCGCTGTGTTTTCTTGGCTATTTTAATAGCTAATTAATCTTGATTTGCTTGGATTTAAGAGGGTTTTTTTCTCTTTTGGCACATGTGTGCAACCTATTATATCATAAATCCCACACATTTCAGCAAATGTCATCGTGATTGTTCCCTCCAGCACAGCATACTACTAGTAAAACATTCAAGGTCAGGAACTTGGATTCTTTAACCACTGTATTCATGGAAGCCAATTTATTGTTCTGTCGCAGTAGAAAAGGGTAATTTCTTTTGGACCTATATCATACTGGCAGCCAATCTAGAGAGGTCAGAACTGCCTTAACGCTGTAGGTTTTGTGGGTGTATTAATCTGTCTCAATAAATTAACTGTTGCACCCCACTGGTGCCACACGGGCCATTTCTCAGTATTTAGTGCTTTTATCTTCCTCTAGAAGTGTGAATTATTTTTGTGCACTCACTGTTTGACCTGTTTGTTGTATCCTGAAATTGATAGAAGTATTCCTTGTATTCTGGCTGTTGGAGGGTGTAAAGCAGTTTGAGGACACTGGAGGAAGTGACCTTCATATTAAATAATCCTGATATGGTGAACTGGGGCCTGGGTGGCTTTTCTTGTGGCTATTTGTGCTGTGAAAGCTGAATCAAAATTTGCAACTTGAAGTCCTAAAGAGTGAATTAGGTCTGTGGTGACTCGGAAGAGCCATTAGAGTGGCTGCAGTGTGGGATGTTTCTTGTTTTTCAGTGCTGCTTAATTAGTGCTTAATAGCTCTTACACAGTGCCTGACCTTTTCCCTGGGTTGTTTTGGTGGGCCTGTGAATGAAATGTCAGAATGGGAATGTAAATTAAAACATCTTGCAGAAGAATGACTTTCCTGCTATTTTCCAAAAGGAAAAGACTCTAAAAACTACAAATGAAAGAGGGGGACTCCGCTCTTAATTTGCCCTCTCTGTAATACTTTTATTCCCTATTTTTTCTTGCTTTAGTCTTCATATTCTATTTTTCCACTCATGTCTCTAGCAGTGGGGTTGTGTTGTTTCTCCATGGCCCTTCTTGGGGCTGGCTCCTGGTCAGGGAGCCCAGGAGGGGCTGTGCACACTCCAGGAGCCTCTGAGCAGCTTTGTGGAAGAGTTGGCTTTTTTTTGGAAGGCATCTTTAGCCCTCTATAGCTAAATGTTCCCTGTGGCTGTCACACCCTTCCCAGGTGAAATAGAGCTTATTTAAAATGTTTTGTTAAGATTATCAAGTGGCTAAACTGAACTGATATGGGTGTTCCAGTTCACAAATCTCTCCTAAGTTATGAGCTCAGAAGCTCTTTATTTCCTTTTGCAGAAAACTTTGGAGTGGTTTTAATTCCTTGTATGCTGTATCAGGTTTTTGACATACTTGGTGCTGATAGGACTTCGGGGTGTTGGGTGAGGAGAAGCTCCCGATGACCTGGCTTCAGTGAGCCCTTAAGCCCAGAGCCCCCCCGTGTGCTGGCCTGCACCCCCAGAGCGTGAGCAGCAGCTCAGGGAGGGGATCCTGCCCCTCTGCTGCTCTCTGGGGACACCCCCCTGCAGCCCTGATCCAGCTCTGGGGCAGCAGCACAAGAGGGACGTGGTGGTGTTGGAGCGAGGCCAGAGGAGGCCATGGAGATGCTGCACTGGAGGTCCGGTCCCTGTGCTGTCCCAGCTGAGTGCTGTCCCTGGCATTCCCATAACACTGCATGGGACACAACACTGAACCTCTGGAGTCAGTCAGGGAAGGCACCAGCTCCAAAGGAAAGCATCAGCTTGGTTAAGCTGTATCACACTTGTGGGAGTGCTGCTCCTTGCTCTGCCCTAGTTAATGAATCTAAATCATTTCAGTCACTTCAGGTGGCTGCTGCTGAGCTGTGTGGCACTGGTAACCAACAGGCTGGGATGCTGGCAGTCAGTGCTGCTGGGCATGTCAGTCAGCGTTCTGCATCACAGGCACATACAGAGCAGACATTGCCAGTGAATCACTGCAGTGTTCTTCTAACACAGTTCTTTTGGTGCTTGAATGCAGCAGTGACAAAACGTACCAGAAGGAGAACTGTGCAGAACAAGCTGCTTTATAAGAGGGTGTTCCCTGCCCTTGCTTGGTGTGCCCTGCTCTGGCCCTAGGTGGGAAGCCACATGGAGCACCCGGAAGAACTGAGCCCACTACTGCTGCTCCAAACCAAGACTGACCTAGAAGAATACCATGAGTCCTTGGCAATAAGCACAGCATAACGCTGGCAGCAGCTCATTCATTTTCTGGTCACTAGTTTTGGGACAGTTGGCATTGGCCAGAGAAAGGGGCAGGACGGGCAGCATTGCTGCCCCAGCACCAGCTCTCCTTATAGATCAATTCTGCAGCCACATCCTCCTGCCATCCTCTGGAGCAAAACTCTACTCCATGTAAGTAAGCACTTCAGCAATACTGCCACTGGGATGGGATGAGTTTGGCTACAGCATGAGAGTCGGTTTAGATTAGATCTCGGGCAGAAGCTCTTCCCTGTGAGGGTGCTGAGGCGCTGGCACAGGGTGCCCAGAGAAGCTGTGGCTGCCCCATCCCTGGCAGTGTTCAAGGCCAGGTTGGACACAGGGGCTTGGAGCAAGGTGCTCTAGTGGAAGGGGTCCCTGCCCGTGGCAGGGGTTGGAGCTGAAGGAGCTTTAAGGTTCCTTCCAACCCAAACCATTCCATAATTCATTCTGTGAAAGCAAGTACATGAAGATCTTTTCTATCCCTGTTTTCAATCAGGAGGTGAGGCAGAGATCAGCTAAGGAATAAGTACTACCCCAGATGAAACTTAATCTGTTTTTAAAGAACTCCCTCCCACTGAAATGGAGCTTTATTTTTCCCCCCTTTTTTTAACAGTCCTACCCTGAAAAGTGTCTCCTGAGGTCTGTCTCATCCTCACTTAACTTTGTTGAGGTGGTTTTATTCCGAGTTTCTGGAAGCTCCGTGGTTTTCCCTCTTACGCATTTGTAGTTCGGAATGCCCTGTGAGCCTTTCCTTTGCTGCATCTCTAGAGTGCTCCACAGGGAAAAATTTAAAAACTAACATGTAAGCTTTACATAATTTACTGTGAGAGTAATTGGGTTTATATAGCAGTTCATAAACCTTTAGCTGGTAAAAATCAAAGTACCTTAATCTGAAAAGCAGATGGGGGGGTTGTCAGGGTGAAGGCTTATAGAGTTTTCAAAGACAAATTGTTTAATTCCATCACTGGCTAGGAAAATAAATAGTTCTGCTGCTCGATTGAAAACAGAAACATCTTAGAAATGAGACTTTGCTGGCTTTCAAGCATTGTTAGTTCTACAACAAAGAAATCAAAAGAAACTTGGTGGAAAGATGTGATGGAGTTCTGGTTTATGAGAAATGAAAGGCAAAAGCTTCTAAATCACGTTTTACTATTCTTAGTGAATTTTCAAGTGCTTTTCCTCTCCTCCTTTCAGGGCCTGACACTCTGTACAAGGCGTCTGTTCCGTGTGAATCGGCGATGCATGTGATGTCTGTAGGTCATTTCCTTCCCTCAGGAGGGGTGGCAGGACTGGCCATAGTCTCTGCCTGAAGACCAGAGCAGCGAGTGTGAGGCGCTCTAAAATCCCACTTTTCAATACAGCGAAGCTGTTTGCAGCAGATTGAAAGCTGGGAGCCATGCCTTGCCTGTGTAATGAAGACTGCATTTGTACCCCCATACTAATGCTACTCACAGGCCAATCAGTAGTATCTAGCCAGCACATCCCCTACAAGTGATGGTCTTGCTTTAGTTGGGCTAATGGACTGATGAGATCACCTCTAATTTGTGTATCAAGCTGGTTGTATAGCATCGTTCAAGAAAAAAGAAGGGAGGGGGGAAAATGCCACACACAAAACAACAAAACCCTCTTTATTTTTTTTTCTTGCTGGACTTCAAAAGCTCACATTGAGAGCAGGGGCTCTGCCCTGTGAGGGCGATGGGTTTCACTCGGAGCCATTACCTCAGCCCATAAACATCAGAAAATGAGCATTTGTTTTGGTGGTTGGATTTCATTTACTCCAGAGGTATGATGGGAGGTATGAGTAGAGCCATCGGTCTGTACAGGAGAAGATGCCTGAGAGAAGACTCTTGTGCTGAGCCATCCTGCTCAATGATTTGGAGCTTTAATCACAAAATCATAAATGGTTTGTGCTGGAAGGGACCTTAAAGCTCCTCCAGCTCCAACCCCTGCCACAGGCAGGGACCCCTTCCACTAGAGCAGCTTGCTCCAAGCCCCTGTGTCCAACCTGGCCTTGAACACTGCCAGGGATGGGGCAGCCACAGCTTCTCTGGGCACCCTGTGCCAGCGCCTCAGCACCCTCCCAGGGAAGAGCTTCTGCCTAAGAGCTCATCTCAGTCTCCCCTCTGGCAGGTTAAAGCCATTCCCCTTGGCCTGTCCCTACAGGCCCTTGTCCCAAGCCCCTCTCCAGGTTTCTTGTTGGCCCCTTTAGGTGTTAGGAATACCATGTAAAGGTGGTCATTGCTGTGTGAGTGTGCTAGCCTACCTGCAGCTTGCCCTACTGGCTTGGTGGGCTTCCTTGTAGCTGCTTTGACTCTGAGCTGCAGCCGTGCAGCGCTCTATAGCGGATGTAGGAACATAAGCCCATGATGCTGTTAGCACCCTTTGGGCAAGTTCTTATCTTGTTTATTGTCCTTTGCCTGTTGTAACACTTTTCACCCTGTTTGAAGCATTGACTTGAACTTTTAGATAGCTGCTTCTGAACTGCAGGCTGGAGCAGACACTCTTCTAGTGGCTTATCCATCTCTTTTTTTTCTCCACGTTGAGACCTGTGCCTGGAGTAAGCCCACATCATTGGTGTCATGGGTAGTGAATGGGGTATCTGTGCATGCTGGATGGCAGTGGTGTTGTGCTAGCCTGTTTAATTTTGCTGAGCACTTGGTATTGAGTGATGAAGGAGAAACGTGTTACTCTAACGAAAATGCCTGTCACAAAACATGGCAGTGTGTCTTGTTTCAGTGTGACAAAAACCGGGTGAGCAGAAACAGCCACAGCTGGAATAGTGATTAACAAACATGCCGGCCTGCTGGAGTCTGCGCTCTGAGCTGTGAAACCTGATAAGACGCGATCTGAACTCGCAATAAAAGGAATTTCCTTCAACTTGGTTTTAATGTTATAATAGTGTCTTTTGTTGAAAGGCTTGCAGATAGAAGACACCAGGTACCCTCCTGCATGCCCAGAGCAGGGACGCACACAGCCTGTCACAGCGGGATCACCTCCAGGGAAGGCAGGAGTCAGGTGCAGCGCCTGTTGTTTGTTCCATTGACCTCTTGTTCCCAATGCCCCAGAGGTAGTCAGGCACGGATACACGTGTAGGTGTAGCCTGGAGCTTCCCAAGTCAGTGCACAGGAGGTGGAGAGCAGGAGGCAGGGAGTGCAGAGGGAAAAGCTGGTGGGTAATAGCACAGAAATAATAGAGGAGGCTGTTTCGGTGGCCCACGTTGCTGCTAGCACTAATGTGGGGAGGTAACAGTGCTCGTACAGTGTTTTTTCTTTGGGTATTAAGTTATAGGTATCAAGTACAGCAGAGCTCTGCTCTGGGGAGACCACCCTGCAGTTGTGCATTCAGGCCAGGGGCCCCCAATATGAGAGGGCTGTGGAGCTGGTGGGGCAAGTCCAGAGGAGGCCACGGAGATGCTGCAAGGGCTGGAGCAGCTCTGCTCTGGAGCCAGGCTGGGAGAGCTGGGCTGGGTCAGCCTGGACAAGAGAAGGCTCCTGAAGGGGAGACCTGAGAGCAGCTCCAGTGCCTGAAGGGGCTGCAGGAAAGCTGGAGAGGGGCTTGGGACAAGGGATGTAGGGACAGGCCAAGGGGAATGGCTTTAACCTGCCAGAGGGGAGACTGAGATGAGCTCTTAGGCAGAAGCTCTTCCCTGTGAGGGTGCTGAGGCGCTGGCACAGGGTGCCCAGAGAAGCTGTGGCTGCCCCATCCCTGGCAGTGTTCAAGGGCAGGTTGGACACAGGGGCTTGGAGCAAGCTGCTCTAGTGGAAGGTGTCCCTGCCCATGGCAGGGGCTGGATCTGGAGGAGCTTTAAGGTCCGTTCAAACCCAAACCAGGCTGGGATTCTATAATTCTATGATCATAGTACATGTATCATGGAGTGTATCGTAGTTTGGAGCAAAACTGTATGTTCATTTAGGAACCAGACCAGAAAGACTCGATGCAGTTCTAATAACTGTAGAAGTTAACAAGCTGGCTTCATTACAGCTACGGTTGTTACAGGATAAGGGTATTTTTTGGCAGACTTCATGTGGCAACAGAGCGTTGTGGTAATGCTTTTAATTCAACAGAAGAACTGGTTTGAGCTGATTGCAAAGAGTGTACAGTGTTTGGAAGAAATAAGAGGACTTGGCTGTGGTGTTCAGCAGCAAAGGTGGAGAGATGAACTCCTGCTTGGTGTTGCCTGAATCAGAAGAGACACCATCAGGGAACCTGAGCTGAAAGAATGGAATGATCTTAAGAGCCTGTCACACAAAGCTCTGCATTGTATGGTTGGTAGGAAGAGAGATTTAATAAAGTACTTTAGTATAAACTATAAAAAGTAATTGAGTTAGACTGTGGAGTGTTTTGTGAAGTGAATGCTGACAGAAGAGTCAACCGGCCCCACCGCTGTTGCTTAGATGTCTTCTGTGAATCAGACAGTCCTTTCTCCAAGCTGCTCAAGAGCTCAAGTTGTTTCCAAAACTGAATTCTCTATAAAAGGGAAAAAAAAAAAAAAAAAGAATAGCAAAAGTGGCATTCTTTCTAGCAGCTCACTTTTACATCCGGAAATCGGAGTAAATGCATAGAGCAGTGATAAAAAGTGTTACATGAGCACCTTTAGTACGTTAGCTGAAGCACGTCAGTAAGGTGCCGTTGTTCTGGGGTGCCGGGGGGATGTTGGGTTTTCTGTTTTTATCAGTTTTACCATTCTGCACCTTTTTGCTGCTGGTTCGGTTTTGTATCTATGTTACTGACGTTTGGATTTCCATTGAAATCTGGCTGGAAGTACTTAAATCTTTGGAGCTTCTCACTTTCTATCTTACTGCTTGTGTCCCGCTATGCAGGGCCAGAAGAGAGCCATCAGCAGTGGCGGTCCAAGGGACCTCAGAGCTCACCTCTCTCGGTGTTCCCAGCGACTGAGCATTACTCTCATGAGACATACCTGCAAATCCCAGCCTGCTCAGGAAACTGGGGGCTGGTTGTTGGAGAGGGTGCTAAATTCAGCTGTGTAATTGGTGGTTGCTCACAAGTACACGCCTGTTCCAGGTTACAGCCAGGCAAGGCTGGGCGATGGGCTGAGGGTGGCTTGCTCTGTCAGACAGCAGGATTCATTTCCAAAGTTGTCTTGGGGCTGCCTGCATTGTTTGGGCTTTTCATGTTGGCTTTTGTGCTGAACTGGTCTCGTCGTTAATGCTGAGTTTCGATTTCCATGACAAGTCCTCTTCTTGGAGATTTACAGCTCAGCTGCTTTCATTTGCCAGGCTAATGCTCTGGAATGCAGGTTGACAGTCCAGATGTGAAACCTTTCTTTTCGGAAAGAAAACAAGGGATTAAATGTGTTTTAAAGGGTTTGAAAAAAATAATTCAAGATTGAGGCCCCAAACTCAACATCTGAAGTTCTGAAGTACTGCTGTTAGCTGGGGATGGGAGATCCAGAGACTTGAAATGTGTCATCTTTGGCCGGGCCACTGGTACCACTTGGCTTTCAGTGTACCTGTTACTGCCCTACCAAATGCTTCATAAGATGTTACAAAATGGCAAATAATCAAATGATGTAGCTTCATGCAGTTAGTTGGGGTTAAAGAATGTTTGGGGTATTGCTTCTGCTAAATGTGTAGTGAAGGGGGGACAACTGGGTGTTCACTTGGAAATGACTGTCTTTTCCTGATACTCCTTGGTATAAAGATAGAATCCCAGCCTTGTTTGTGTTGGAAGGGACCTTAAAGCTCCTCCAGCTCCAACTCCTGCCACGGGCAGGGATACCTTCCACTAGAGCAGCTTGCTCCAAGCCCCTGTGTCCAACCTGGCCTTGAGCACTGCCAGGGATGGGGCAGCCACAGCTTCTCTGGGCACCCTGTGCCAGCGCCTCAGCACCCTCACAGGGAAGAATAATAGCTCATGGTTTCTGATTTGACAGACTGACCCTCCCGGTTTCTAGGAGGGGGCCGGTAAATAGGATTATCCTTATTTTCGGAGTGTGTGGAGGAAGGCCCAGGCGGAGCAGGTCGGTTCTTCACCGTCCTCCCTGTTGCAGGGTGAAGGGCCTGACCGGAGTACGGGGCTTCTCTGAAGCATGTCTGAGTTGGAAGAGGGCATAATAGTGGTGTTTCATGTCCAAACCATTTTTTTCAGAGGGAAACATAATGGCTTCAGCCAGGCCATTGAATCTGATCCTTTGTGCTCGTGGTAATCCGTACAATGCATCTATCAATTAATATCTGTTTGGGGTTCAGAATTATCTGGGTTGGAAATGATGGAGCAAGAGTTCATTGTCCTTTGAAAGAAAAGATGAAAACATCTATAGCTCTCTCCTGCCCATATGGAAGGAGCAGACGTTAGGAGCCTGTACTACAGATGTCTTCACTTGGGAGGCTCGGAGCTGAGTTTTAAAAAGGGCAGATCTTATAGGGCAGGTCTTGTTCAAGTTGCCTTGAGAAATATAATGGGATAGGGATGGAGCAGAGCTTTGCATTATCGTTTATTAAAACTGGCGGTGTAAAGTAAAAGGTTTGTGGCTTTTTACATGGGATTAATAATGTGATTGGTGCTCTCTTCTGATCAGCTTTAGAACTTTCCATAGCCCAGCGATTTTGCAGGTAGAAGAGGTACATTTTGTATATTCAGTTATAACCCCCCCCACCCCGGGCTAAAAGTGCCTTTGGCAGTACCAGAGGATTTACTTTTATTTTTTAAAGTGGGATGTAAGTTGAGTTATTGGAAATCCTTACTCTGGGCCTGCACACACCGGCCTGGGAGGTGATTTTTTTTGCCCTGTGTGTATTCCCATTCTTTCCCTTTTGTTTTTTATTTTTGGGAACAAAGCAGTTTGGCTGCAGTAAATGTTGTTTGCTGCAAACCCTTGCAGTAAGGTGGTGCTGACTTGTTCCCATACATTTGGGAGCCATCAGCCAGGCAGCTTCTGCAAACAGTTGCAGGAGAAGCACAACAAGCACCAGTAATCTCTTCAGTTTGATAAACCGTGTATTTGTGTAGCTTGATAAAGTGGAGGCTTAAGGTTTCCTTCCTGCGCTGGAGTTCGTCACGCTGGAATTCAGAACTCGTGCATCGAGATCAAGCCGGTGTTTAGCCACAGTCTTCTGAAGTGTCTTACAGACACGGTGTTTAGTGGCACTAAACCCTCGGCTTTGTGCAGCTCTTGCCAATTAATCACTTTTGGTCCTTCCAACAAATGAACTGGAGAAAGGGGAAAATCATAGCGGAGCAGAGCAGCTGGATAAGGGCTCCCTCTGTATAGCTCCCTCTGCAAGGCTTTCCTTGCTCTGCAAAAATCCACGGGCACAGAGCCACGCTAAACAGTGAGTGTTCAGCCACATCTGCAGAAAATCCATGGGAGGGCATGTGGAAAGTTGGCACAACTTTTGGTGGAAGGAAGTGGGAAGAAAGAAAATCATTAGCTAAAGCTAACCAGGACTCGTAGACTTGAGGTCGTCTTATCTGTGGAAGTTCTTCTTCCACCCTTTCTGTTGTTTTAACCACTTCTCTGAGTAATCTGAACTTTTTCCATGACTGCAGACTGGGAATGGAATCTTTTTGAGCCATCAACTCCAGAGACATTTTTCTCTGCTCTTGGTCTGTTTCAGACTCCTGGGCAGGTAGGACACAAATGACTTGAGCGACATTAAGGAGTGCTTTCCCTGCCAGGGCTCTCATTCTGGGTATTTGCTCAGCTCTGAGCACATTGTTAGATGATGTATTCCTTTTGCTAATTTAGTCAATTTACCATTGATTCCAGTAGAGCTTGATGAAGTATGTCAGCTGGAGATTAGTCCCAGATGCCTGGGTTGACCTTAGCTTTATCAGCTGCTTTCAATACTGTAACCATGAAGCACTTGCAAGTTTTCTGGTTCCTCCTATGATTGATAGACCAATTTTAAAGTGGCTTTCCTCCTTGTTTGTGATCCAAGAGGATAATGCCATGCAGCTGTCCACAGCATGATGCTCTTGTGGAGAACACTGCGATGCTCTGTTGGCTCGTTACCAACCTGAATGTTTATTAAAATGGCAGTTGTGTTTTGCAGGCTTGACAACTCCCTAATACATGGTTCTGCAGTTTCCTCTTCTCTAAATATCTTGAGCGGAATTGAACAAGTCTCTTAATGCTCAGGTGGGCCTGAGTTGTTTTAGAAGAGGTTTAACTGTGGATATATGGAGTGGAGAAGAGAGGCAGTGTCTGTGGGCGTGTGGAAGGGAGCCTTCTGCAGCTGGTGGAGGTGGATGGTCATCATTTTGAGTGTGGTGTTGGTGAACTTCATCGGGATTCTTGCCAACTGCTGTGGTTCTAAGGGGTGAGCTGGTGAGCAAAACTGTTCCTCACCTGGCCCCATGACCCCTCCTGGTGTGTTCCCATCATGCTGCCGCTGATCATCATTGCTTGGGTACGGGCATGCTGCAGGGTGTCTTCCTTAGGGCTGAATATGAAGGTTGTTCAAATACTGTGTGAACTCCGAGGCCCATCTGAGGCTGGTGGAATCCTTTCTGGGATTAGCAGCCAGGACTTGACCAGTGCAACTTAAACCATGTTTTTCTTCTGGTGCTGGCTGATGCTGGGGTTCTGCAGAGGTGGTTGGTGATGAGCTTGCTGCGTTCGAGCTGCTCGTTCAGAGGCAGAGCACAGGGTTAGGTTGGTCTGTCTGGGGAAGGGCGCTTGTCACATTTCTAATGTACTTTTTAATGTTAGAACCCCAAAAGAAACAACAAATCCCATCTTCCTCAGAAGGGGGAAGGTTAATGGCGGGGGATGAGCCACTGTGTTGTCACCCTGAGAAACCCCCTGGAGAGTGGCAGCTCACTGATCTGTCTGTACCACCTGAGAGTAGCTCTGCCCGTTCATGAAGTGAGTGATTCAGGAAGGAGCAGAACACTTGAGCTTGAATCACTGAAGTGATTCAACACCAGCATGTTGAGCTATATTCCCTTTTTGCTGCTCAGACTGCAGTCCCTGTAATACATTTTTGGTCTCCAGCTATGCAAGATCACTGCTGGTCATTTTTTCCAATCTTCCTTAATCTGCTTCGAAACCAAGAGCACTGAATGTCCACTGGTCGAATAATTCTCAGCTGTGGGGACTGTGGCAGCAGCGAAGTGTTTCACTAACTTAAGCTTTTTAATGTGAAAAATGTGGGATGTTCTCTTTGGTTAGAAGTAGCGTTGAGTTAATGCTTCAGAGGTGGTTTGGTCCTGCTTCTTGGATTGAGGTTTGAGTTGGAATGAGCTTAAACATGCCGTGCAGTCTGCAGACAGCTCAGGAATTCTGGGATGTCTTTCTTTGGAGGCGCTCGCCATGGAGCGGGGCGATTCCCCTCAGCCGCGCTCCCAGCGAGGCCGAACAATTTGGTGATTTTTCTCCTGGGGACAAAATGACATCAGCCATTTATAACCATTGCTTCAAACCGCCACGGAGCTGGGGCTGTCTCGTGGGCAGGTTTTGAGAAATGAGGGGTTTCTTTCAAAGGTGCTTGGGAAACTTCTGCCGGGACTCCCAAGTGACGGGGCCTTTGTGCGGAGGAAGGAGCGGGCTCGGGGGTTATCCATCAGCGTGCTGCGGCATCCTTCACAGCCCCGCTTCATCAAAGAGACGTTCCCAGCCCCTTCTTGCTGACCGGCTGGGGTCGGGCAGTCGTGATGTATTGTTGGGCTGACGGATGGCATGCAAGCTGAGGGTGGATTTATGGAGAGCACCTCTTGTGAGTAAACCCTTAGCAGGCAACGTGCTGGCTTTTAGAAGGGTCCTCCCAGAGATGCATTGACTGTGGTTACTTACAAGGTTGCAAAAATGGATGAGGATTGATTTTTATCACCTGGCAGAAGGGTGGCTTATCTGGGTGAGGTGCTGGGACCCAGGTGGGTGGGATGCTCTGTCTCACTGGTTTTTATTTCTCTATTTTTTCAGTGGGACTAAGGGCTGCTTCTTTGGTACTCACAAGAGTACCATGGCAGGGGGTTGGAACTGCATGATTTTAAGGTCCTTTCCAACCCTAACTATTCTGTAATTCTGTGATTATGTTACATTACTGTGATGGGTCCACACTTTAAGAAATACAGAAGTGGTAAAGTGGTACAGTAGTGGTCAAGTAGATCTTAAAGCGACCACAGCTGCATGGTGCGTAACTTAAGGTTTTTGGGGTTGGGGTTTTTCTGGGGGATGGGTTTCTTTTGAGAAATGGACTGGAAACCTCACCTTGCAGTGTTCAGCAGACAAATGGTGTGTAATGGGGAATTGCTATACCTTCTTTCCTAGAGGAATTATGGCAACTGGTGTGTGTTTGTACTTAAAACTATTGATATCTATGGGAAAATATTGCAGTGGTGTGCAAACTTGGGAAGAATCAGTGACCAAAAGAAAGCAGGAGTGAATATTACAAAGAATTTCTGAAGGCAGGATCCTAAATTCCTGCTTAGGTTTTGGATAAAGGAAAAGCAAACAAATGTGGGGTTTGAAATAGCTTCTATCTTTCCATTTTCTGCTATAAGTTTTCATAAAATAAATCATAACAGGGAAAGTGTTTTGATTGGCAGAGTTTTGTTACATGAATGTAAGTAGGCTTCAGTCTCTTGGTGCTGCAGGCTTTCCTAGAGATGCAGAATTCACGATGATTTTACCTGTGAGCAGTATTTCCTTGCTTTCTCTCAGTCAGGTCTCTAGAAAAATAGTTTAATTACTTTGTCCCAGTAACAGGAAGATTTTGCTGGAAGTTTTGACAGTCTGGCCTAAAACTCTCTGTGTTGCTGGAGCACTCAGATTTTGGATTTGAATAAAAGTAAGCGATGGTTGCAGGTCCAAGGAGTGCTGTGGGCTTGGTGTGCTGCTGTGAGTGCAGTGCACCGGGTGTGTGGGCTTCAGTGAACACTGTACAATAGAGACAACCTTTTATAATTCTTGTGAGAGGGGATTTTTTTTATATTAAAGTCCATTTGATAACAGGTAACTGCAGGTTTGCTTTAAACAGTAAGTCAAAGGAAAGGTCACTTATTGGGAGTAAAGGGGATGAATAAATGATGTGGCTTTATACTCATGTAGTTCTAGTGAAGGAGACTGTTATCTCCTTCCAGATAACTGGGAAAGGATATTCAAAATACTATATCATGTGAATATAGTTATTGCCTGCCTTATATCACTGAGAGTTCTCAGCACATCTGGACTGAGAGTAGTTCCAGTAACATTAAAGCGTACTATTTTGGTTGGCACACTGATGCTGTGGTATATGCCAATTAGTAATGGCTCTTGGAAACAGGCTGTTTTAAAACTGTCCCTGAACTATTCCCCAGGGAAATTATTCAATTAAGTACAGCTAAAATTAATGTCCATGGGGTTTGTTCGAATGAAACAAAATAAGCGGCTGGAAAAGGGAAAACTTCTCAGTGTGTGCTTTTAAAATAACAGCTCTAACTAATAACTGTGTTTGCTGGACTCGATACCGCTGTTTGTTTTCTCAGGGTTGTTCCTTAGCTGTGAATGATCCTATGAGGGCTACCACAGCTGATGGCCTGGGATGGTTCTCTGTCGCTACCATGCATTTTCAAATCACCATCTGCTGCCTCTAGACCTTTTGAGCAGATGAAGTGTTCTGTGTTATGTGGGAGTGTCAAAGGGTGACCCACATATGATCTTAAATGCTTTGGGGTTGTGGAATTACAGAGTCACAGACTGGTTTGGGCTGGAAAGGACCTTAAGTTCATCCAGTTCCAACCCCTGCCACGGGCAGGGACCCCTTCCACTAGAGCAGCTTGCTCCAAGCCCCTGTGTCCAACCTGGCCTTGAACACTGCCAGGGATGGGGCAGCCACAGCTTCTCTGGGCACCCTGTGCCAGCGCCTCAGCACCCTCCCAGGGAAGAGCTTCTGCCTAAGAGCTCAGCTCAATCTACAGACAGGTGGGGCTGCTTGGCTCTGGTGTGAATGGTGGTGTGTGGAAACGGTGCTCCTGGATATGTCCCCTTAGTCCTTGGAGCAGGCAAGAAAATTTTCTGTAGCAGGACAAATAACTTCCTCTTGTTTTGGCAAGTTTTAGCCTTAAGGCAGCTGAAGGTTTGGTGAACCAGTGGGAAAAGGTTACACTGGAGGCATGGGCTGGTCCTTGGGTGCTCAGGCTGCTCTTCACTTCCCAAAGGCCAGGCAGAGGTTGTAGGACTCTGGAGCATCTTGTTTTTTCCACAGACTGGAAAGACTTCACTGTTGTCAAGAACTAGGAGAACCAGAAGCAATCCTGCGCCTCTGCAAGGATTCCTCTGTGTGGAGAGCTGGCGTGGCCTCGAGTCCATGGGGGTATGTTGGGAGAAGAAGGACCTCCTGCAGGGAGAGCTGATGCATTGAGTGCCTCAGGCTGCTAACCTGAGCCTGGAGGTGGGCTGGAGCTGGTCACCAGCTGCGTGGAGGAGAAGAACCGTCCTTGCTGCCCGCCCTCCTGGACACAAACCAAGTCTGCCAGGTCCTGCCTGACTCTGGCTGGAGGTGCTGCAGCCTGGCTGCCCTCGTCTTTGTCCACAGAGCTGCCACCCAGCAAGGCAGGAACAGGGGAGGGTGTGCAATGCTTTTTATGGTGCCTGGTGGGGAAGCAGCAGGAAGTGAGATCCCCTCTTACCTCTCTGTAGCGCTGGGACTGTGATGTACACATGGCACGTCAGAAAACATGCTCCCAGCAGTTCTTGCTGGCTTGCAGAGGTCTTCTGAACTTGACTGTCTGCAAGGACTATCAAGCACCCCTTAAATTAGAAGAGCTAAAGAGTGAGACAGCTGAAACGCAGAGCAACAAACTGGTTTGCTCCCTTGGGGAAGTTAGTATTTTGTGGGGGTTTTAATACTTATATGAAGTTCTGCCAAAGAGATTAAGTGTCATCAGTTGAATTTGGGGTGATGGAGGGAGGAGTCTTGGTCTTCCCTTGAAAAGCACAACTCATCACAGCAGAAAGTGTCGGTGTCCTGCTGGCCCGAGCAGCACAGAGCTTAATTTGAAGGAATGTGAACCAGAGGGATTTTGAGTATTGCCATGGAGTTGAACAGCGAGGAGAAGCCCAGGACTGCACTAACGTGTTGCCTGTGGCATGGAGAGAGGCTGCAAAACCCAGGCAGGGCCAGCAGTGATGGAGAGAAATTAAGATTCTTGGCTTTGTATTTTCTGCTGTGTTTTTCTCTTTTCACTCTGCCTTGACATTACAGCTGGCACGTCATGCTAAGGTTCTTCAGCTTCCTGAGGTGCTTACATTAGTTGCAATCTTCATTTCATACCACTGGCATTTTGAACAATGCTTACTTTCTTATTAACATGTAATTATGGGGTTTGGACATACAGAGGTTGGCATTCAGTATATGATTCATTTCTTTGGTATCTAGCTCTTCTCCTGAGGCGCCAGAGACATGAAAGAGGGAGGGAAAGCCTGCTTGGCTTCTCCACTAAGCTCCAGCCTTATTGTTGTATTTTTGTGTAGCATAAAACATGAGGGATTTCAGTTTTCTGTCTGTTTTCCTTAAGGCTGGCTGCAGTTCCATGGTGCACAGTGGGTATCCCATGGAGATGCATTATTCATCTATAAGTACTATGGAGCGATCTGTAGATTTAAATCCAAAGAAAATCCAAACAATTCCAAGGAAATGCTTGGTTAGCGACACTGTTCTGCTGCACTGTTCTCCAACACCAGGACTGTTTCTCTCAAGTGAAATGTGCCACTTTCACTTGAATTTTGGCTTTCTTACTCCACACACAGAACAAGTGCAACTCAAAGACAAAGTTGCCAAAACCAAATGTGGCTTTTTATGTGTTTTAAGGAAAACAAACAAATCAGTTAGTGTAAAAACCTGCATGAAAGCGGAACTGTGGCTGAGCAGGAGCCTCTTCTACTTCATGGGAAGAGATGTTCATCCTTCCCAAGGTCCCTATGAGGCAAGGAGAATGATTTAAAAACAAGAAATCCCACACCTTCCTGTAGGTGGTGCAGCTGTGTGGAGCACGGGCAGAAGCAAGGAGAGGTGGGACGGAAAGGCAACCACAGCATTTTCCTGCTCCTGAATGGAGACAAAGTAGGAAAAAACCCACATGGGTTCCTGCAAAATAAACCATGGTGTTCCTTGCAATTACCCGGCTCTGTCACTGCCTGGCTTTTGCTCCCTCAGCAGACTGCTTCCCTGTTCTCCATAATGAATTACCTTTCTCTCTCATGAGCTCCTTAATGGGAGAAACAGCAAAGAGGGTTCTGAGGTTTGGTTCATGGTGCACTGGTGATGAGCATTCATGGAATTGGATAGGGTCATCTGCTCCATGTCCGTGTGCTGTGCTTCATGTCATAACTTGTTATTTCAGATGATCTAGTGGAAGGTGTCCCTGTCCGTGACAGGGGATTGGAACTGGATGAGCTTTAAGGTTCCTTCCAACCCAAACCAGTCTGGGATTCTCTGTTACTCCTTTTGTGATTAAACTGTGCAGCACTAATGTGTGCGCTGGAGCTCTGGTGGAGCTTGCTGCGGAGCTTGCTGCTGTTCAGTCCCTGCAGAGAAAGATGCAATATTGATTCTATGTGTTTGTGTTTGGTATGATTTCATGACCTAGCAGTTGACGTGCTCCTCTGCATAGAGCATTGCTGGAGTGATACGGGGCTGACTGGCCATTGGCAGGGTCTTGTTACGAGGGTTGGAAAGGGAGGGAAGATGGAGTGGCTGGATGGGCTGGGGCTTTTGCTCTCTGTAAACATTTGGGCTTTTCATTTTGTTGTCAAAACTGAGTTTCATTTGCAAGCGGCAAGCTGGTTATTCACTTCAAGGCAGTCAGGGTTGGGCTTCAGCATGCGGGGTGTCATCAACGAGGTGAAACACTGAAGGTCCAGGCGTGCCGAGCGCTTGGGGATGTGCTGTTTTTATCGTCTGTCAAACAGTTTCCCAGTGGAAACTGTTCCCTTGGAAAACTTCTGACCAGCTGTACAAAGACTTGATGGCTGAGTTGACAGAGAAGATGGGGCTGCCAGAGAAGCCCCATTTCAGACCCATAGGAAGCATTGTTAGAAATGTCAACAGAGAAGTTGGGAATATGGGAAAGACAGATGGTGCTCGTGGTGCTGTGGTCTTGTGTGGTGCTGTGGGCAAATCCTGTGCCTGGAGCTTGCAGCCTGTTTGAGGAGGAATAGAGGAGTAAAGCAAAAGGAGCTATTTGGACCCAGCAGACTGCTCCATCCCCTGGCTTGGGGTCAGCTCAGGGTTTGCTTTCCCACCCTGCACAAGCCCTTAGTGCAGCAGACTGGCTGTAGCATGATGTATGGCTGCTTCCCGGCGAGATGACTTACAGCTCTAACGGGTGGGATTCCCATCTCATGGGAGGCTCTGAGATTATCCATGCTGTGTCTGGAGAGAAGCAGAGCCAGGTTTCTACAGAAGGCATCAGTGCTTTTAGGAATTAAACCAAAATGTTTCTGATTTTCATGGCAGCAGCAAGTCTTCAAAGGAAAAAGGGTATGAAGAATTAGGTTTTTTTTTCTGATAAATTCCTAGGATCATATGTAATTTCTTCTTCTTCAGTTTTATATCACCTGTCCTCTATTGGTGTCCTTTGCATAAATCTTTATTTTTCTAGCTATTATAAGGTGTGATTTTAAAGATGTCTATAAATACACCTGTACTGCTGCTACCAGGTGGCTGTTGCGCTGCAGTTTCAGGGAAGGATTTTACCTTTGGGTAGTCACTTTTAGCACAGTCCTTCTGAACACGCACACATGCGCATGGAGGAACCGCAGAATTTGGTAGCAGCAAGATGTGATGCTAGTGTGACTTACAATGCAACCCTTTCATTCAGAGATACTGTAAATATCATCTTTGTTGTGTCATTTGAGATGGTGAAGCCAAGCAAGTAGAGCTTATGGAAGCTGCTTATGATCCAGGGTTTGGAGCAGTCACTTCACCTTTTGTTTTCCATAAAGCTTTGAAAAGAAATACTTAACACTGACTTGCTCACATCTCTGAGTAGTCTTGTGCTGATGTGGGTCAATCAGTGGATTCCTGAGTCTTTAAAAGTTGGCTGTAGGCATTGATGGGGCTTCAACTTGCTATGACCAGAGAAGCAAAACAGTAAGACTTGTTTGTAAATGCTTTTCTTTGGAAGCTTTAATTCTTTGGCTGTGACAGCTGATGCAGCAACAGGTTCAGGTCAGATTAAATGGGGTTTGTATTTGGTTTGTGGGCAAAAATAGGTTTTAAGTTTAATGCAAAATATTAAACAAACCCACAATTTTTTTAACTTACTTTTTTTTTTTAATAAGCAGAAGGAGCTTTTCCTCCCTTTGCTCATGCTCTCTGCAGTAAATCCCTCTGTTCTCCCCATCAGGATGTTGGAGCGGGAGAGGGCTGACTCCAGAGCTGGATGCACACTCCAGCTGGGGCTCACCACAGCAGAGTAAAGGGACAGAATCAGCTCCCTTGACCTGCTGGCCCTCTGGATGCAGCCCAAGATAGGGATGGTCTCTGAGCTACAAGTGCACATTGCCCACTCATGTCCAGTCTCTCATCCACCAGTATCCCCAAGCCCCTCTCCTCAGGGCTGCTCTCAAACTTCTCCCATTTCAGCTGGGCCTAAATTACTCGTACTTTAATACCAGGGATGTGCAGTAGGTTTTATCTTCTGCTGCAAGATCCTGCTTCGCTGATAGAAGACCTCAGCTAAATCTGTGTTACGAGTTTAAATGTGGTTTGCAGTGCAGCGCTCCAGAAATATCCTTTGAAAGGTAACTGCAGCCCTGCAGCCGTTAGCCGGCTTCTCCCGTCCTCTCCCTCCTATCCCGGGATCCTCGCTTCTTCCCCGTTTCCAGGCTTATTTAGTTGAAATTGTTCCATGCATAGCCAGGAAAATGGGAGGTGATAGAAATTTCCAGCTTGAACGGCAAAGGGGGTTGCAGGTGGGTTATCTGCTGGAAGTTTTTGTGGTCTTTGGAGCCTACTGAGAGCTGCCATCGGATCGTCAGCGCTCTGAAGACCTCCTTAGCTGAGGAGTTAGTTTTCTCTGGCAGCAGTTCTGCCTTTAGAAATTCGTGACTAGTTTTCAGCCCTGCCCCATACAGCGTGCGTTTCCATTGCGATTCCTTTGTGGGGAGAAATCCTTTAACATGAAGGTGAAGAGCTGTTCTGAACCACAACAGAATGTTGGTGGGGGCAGAGGGGTGGATGGGTGTTCCTGTGCAGGGTGTTGGTGGTAGCAAGGGCATTGTGGCCTGGGGAACCTGATTGAATGGGCTTCTGACTTGACTGGTGATGGGTGAGAGCCTCCCTGTGCTTTCTTCCCATGCCAGCCCCAGTGCAGCTGCGAAGGAGACCCTGCTCAGACCTCCTGAGCACCCCAGCACTTCTGGTCTTAACTGCACATTACATCAAAGGACCGGTTGCTTGCTGAGCTTTGGGCTGCGTGCTTGGTGAAGTGGCCTGCTCCCCTGAAACCTGACTGCAGCAAGAGACCTATAGATCATAGAATCCTACAATGGTTTAGGTGGGAAGGGACCTTAAAGCTCCTCCAGCTCCAACCCCTGCCACAGGCAGGGACACCTTCCACTAGAGCAGCTTGCTCCAAGCCCCTGTGTCCAACCTGCCCTTGAGCACTGCCAGGGATGGGGCAGCCACAGCTTCTCTGGGCACCCTGTGCCAGCGCCTCAGCACCCTCACAGGGAAGAGCTTCTGCCTAAGAGCTCATCTCAGTCTCCCCTCTGGCAGGTTAAAGCCATTCCCCTTGGCCTGCTTCTCCCAAGCTGCACCGTCCAATTCTCTGGCTCAGAAAATGGCTCCTGCTGGTTGGTGTGACAGGGCAATGGCTGGCACAGGGGGATGGGAAAGGAGAAGCTCTTGACATAATCCAAATTGCATTGCCTTGGGCTTTGAAATGATGACAGAAAATTTTCCTCCTCGCATTTGTTCTCATTTGGCTGCAGCATGTTCAGCAGGATGTTTTTCAAGGAGGGTCCGGTCAGTGTTGGCAAAGGAAAGTCTCTTGTTTCCCAGGCATCCTTATCACTTTGTCCTTGACGACGATGGGAACTTTCGGCACATTTCTTTAATTCAGAGACACTCCTGAGCCCGCCTGCCCTTGCAGCAGCTCTGTGCTGCCTTTCCTGTGTGCTGAGTCACACAGGCCGATAAAGCTTTCCCAAAACGTTGTTGGCTTTGCAGATGTTAGACCTGGGAAAGTTGGGTGGGAGGCAGAGGAGGGTTAATGTCTGAGGTATGGACTGAGCAAATCCTGCAGCTCAAATACAGCACCTGCCATCACTTGGGAAAATGTCTTCTGGTGTAGGATGAACAATAACATCTTGATATTATAAGCAACTTCACAAATCTGGAGAGGTTTGTCTGGAATAGAGCAGGTTTGATGGGGTGATGCTGCCTAACCACAGGAGTGCTGAACGGTTTAGATCCACAGGATAAAATGGAGGCTGCACATGCAGAGAAGCAGCTGATGGTTGCCCTCTGCCCTCCCTTCATGTGACTACGTGATGGTTTAGGCTGTGGGACATGGGTGAGGAGCTTGTATTGAAAGAAAGATCTTTCTTGTATTTTCAAAGTACAAGGTATTTTCAAACCTACAAGGTTTTGTAGGTGCTGATGCAGTCTTACATAGGGATATGCTGGAGATGACAGAGTGCTTTTGAGGCAGCCTTAAAATGCGTGCATCAAAAGGGTGATGCTTCAGTCTCCCAACTCTCTGGGAGATTAAAGCCTCAAAAAATTTCCTTTGTGCCTTCAGAACTTCTGATTTGGGGATTGTTATCTGTACCTGTGATCAAACTGGTTTTATCTCTGTATCTAGCTACAGTGCTTGGCACTTGGTAAGGTTTGAGGAGGTAAGCAGCCTGCCCAGCTAACACACCTTCCAACAGCTAACACCTTCTGCTGCAGGCAGGGGGGTTGTGGAGGAAACCGTCCCCTTTCAAGTGCTGGTGTAAAGGCAATGGCCAGCTGAGATGTATGGGTGCTCCTGAGAAGCTGCAAGAACTAATGGCACCTATTGGCACTACCCTTGCAAGCCCAAGGGTTTCTTCTACTGTCACAGGGAGGTTTTGGAGGTCCAAGGAATGTCAGTTTTTGTGTCATCCTCTTTTTCTTAGAGGAGATACTTGGGAAGTTTCTTGTTTGAAGGAATACCTGAAAGATTAATTAATAAGGGCCTTGTCCTTTTGATAGGACTTTAACCCTTAACCAGCATGGAGACAGGGTTGTGATGCATAAAAATGAACACAAAAATAGTGTGTCTTGCTCACTGAACACTGTGTTTTAACTTCTGCTTTTGTTTACGGTGCATTAAACTTGGACGCTCCAGCAGTGCTGCTGCACAGGGATGCAGTGCGGGATGTGCTGGGGTGGCATGGCTGCTGTCCACAGCCTGGTCCCAAAAGACAAGCTAGATTTATTAGGGCAGTGATCAGTAGTGGGGAAAGTGCTAGAAGTCTAACCAGAGCAATGTGCCTTGCAGTGGCATTCAGGTTTTGGCCGCTGTCCTCCTGATTTATCATGCACAAAAGAAGCCATTCCTACCTGCAGAGTAGAAGGCAGCTCAAAGGTGATGTGTTCATGCACTCAGCAAGAAGCCCTGGCTGTGTATTGCAAGAAAATTAGAGCGTAACAGTCAGCAAGAAATAAACTTGGTACCTTAATGTGGCTTCTAATTTTCAATGTTAAAAACCCCAACCCACCAACCACTCTTGGCGTAAGCCTTTTACCTGCTTTGATTTCTAGGGCAAAATTAAAGTCAGCAGTTGCGTGAGGCTGAGGTTGGCTTAAAAGTTTCCTTTCTCTTAAAAATAGATGTAGGAAAAATTTTGCTCCCTTTCCTTTTCACAGAAGATCATCTGGGCTGCAGGCAGAGCTGCCATCTGTACAGCTTAGTAATGGAGCCAAGGTAGGACCTTGTATTATAGAATCCCAGCCTGGTTTGTGTTGGAAGGGACCTTAAAGCTCCTCCAATTCCAACCCCTGCCACGGGCAGGGACACCTTCCACTAGAACAGCTTGCTCCAAGCCCCTGTGTCCAAGCTGGCCTTGAACACTGCCAGGGATGGGGCACCCTCTGTGGTTCCTTGGTTGGGACTGCACCAAATGCGCTTAAAGTATTTATGGAGGTGGTGATTCTGGACTTGTTTCAATGACTATGCAATGGCCAAGCATTGAGATGCTCTGCTCCAGGGACTGAAATTGCAGACTTCCTATAGCATACGCACTAATTCTCTTACTTTGGTTAGTGTTTGCTTTTGTGGGTACCTAGACTGATCCTGCTGTTTCAGGCTATATATTTTATCTCTGTTCTTGCAGTGGAGGAGTGCACTGAGTCTGAAGTTGAGGCCTCTTGCATAGTATTTCCCAGGGTTTGGACCTTGCAGCACATGTGGAGCACTGGTCTGGCATACTGGAGGACAGAAGGATGCAGCTGGTTTCCATTTTGGAGCCTCCAGCAGGAGCATGCTTGTTGAGCAGTGATGCTGCGGGGCTCAGAGGTTAATGCTTGTGTTTCTCTTTCTGCAGAGATCATCGACGACCTCACTAACCTGGTGGAAAACACAGATGACAAGCTTCGCACCCAGACGCGGCACGTGAAGATGGTGGACAAGAAATCAACGTCCTGTGGTAAGAAATGGCTTGAGCACAAATCCTGCCCTGTTTTTAAATGATGGGAAAGTAGCTTTAGCACTCAGAGGCTGTGTGCAAGGCGCTCCCCCCAGGGGCAGCTTCTTTGAAGAGTGAGGAGAACCCATGTCTCCAAACAGCCAATACTGTAGGTTTCACTCACTGCGTTTGCTGCATGTTGATACAGTTCATTTCCTTAAGCCATTTGACACCAGCATTGCACAATATTCTGATTGGAAATTGTAGAGCTGTATGAAATGAGAGCAGTATATGTTGATGAACTTTAGCAAAACTTGCTAGCTCCCAGCTCTCGCAAACTGGCCATAGTGGGAGTGATGCCACAGGGACAGTTCTGGTGGTGTCCTGCAGGAATGTTTTCTCAACCAAGAGGCATTCAGACATGAAATCACAGCTGGTGACTGTGTGCAAGCTGGTCAAGCTAAATTGTTGCCCCGTACCATAGAGAGGGTGTGCATCTCAGGCGAGTGAATGCAGGTTTCCTCTGTGGGATGAAGAGCTGGGGGGTTGACAGCAATGACTGTGGGTGATGGCAGAAAACGTCTTTTTGTTGGGAGGACAACTGACAGGAGTGAAGTCTGTGGGAAGGTGGTGGTAGCGAGACACTTGTGTCTTACTGCGTGTCTGGTTCTGTGTCTGTGGCTTATTTTTGCTGTACTAGAAGGCTCAAACTGCTAACAAGGGTAATTTATGCTCTGTAGAAATTTGACTTCTGGCCAGAAGTTCATGAAATTTGATTCATGTAGTTTAGGAGAGAGAAAGTTGAGAGCTGACTTGATCATGTGTCTGTTTTAGACTGGTGGGGAGCTTTTATTCTGTAGTGTGATGGTCCCAGCAGCAAAAGCTACTGAGCTCTGCCTGGCAGTGGGGCATGTTCCAGGCAGTGACAATGTATTTCAGGGATTTATTTAGTTCTTCATCAGTGGTAACTTTTTGAAAGCTTGGATGATAAAGGTTGATGAAAATCTGTGACTTCTTCTAGAGGATGAAGTTGACTTCCCAGAGGTGTTTGTCTCCAGTGTCTCCTGTAGCAGCTACAGATAGAATTGAAGTTGTGGCTGCAGAGTTCATGACCGAAGTTTGAATTTTAGATCTTGAATGTTGATGCAAGATGGATTTAATCTAAAACCACTTGCACTTGAATGCTGCAGAGTGCCCCTGCAGGCCTTTGGAGTCTCCCCTTAGTTCCTGTGCTTTTATTTTCTGCATGAGTACAGAGAAGCACAAAGTGAATCCCGTTTCATACTGGACAGCTTCTCCCTCCTTAGGTATTTCTATCCGGTTTTTAGGTTCTTCATGCAAATGCAGCCCCCAGACAATGACAGTGTTGCTGGATAATGAGCCTGTCTCTTTAACTCTGAAGCCCATGCTGGCTGCTGGGGAATTTGAGAGGAGGAGGAGGATGGGAGAGGCGAAGGCTGGGAGGATCCTGGCTGGATTCCTTGGGGGTGACCTCTCTCACCCTTTCCACATTGAAAAACATTTTTTCTGCAAGGGATGGTGAGAAGTGCTGCACTCGGTGCCGGTTCCCTCTGCTCCAATAGGTCTTCCTGTGTTTGCATAACAATTTGGGCATATGTAAACACTCTTTTGCCTCAGATAGCAGCTGTATTCTGCCTGAGCATGAGGTTAAGAACAATAAAGCTGGAAGACACAGGCTTTAATGGCATTCTTCCCGTCCCTTTTCCACCCTTATCCCTGGCGCTGAAAGTTAACTTGTATATTAAGATCAGAAAAACCCTCCGTGTATGTACAGTTATTCCTTGAGCAAAGCCAAGCAGTGGGAAAACTGGCACCTGCTAGGTAATTCTCTCCCCCTAACCCAATGTGTAATTTAAATCAATAAAATCTCTTTGGTTTGGGCATGCTCCTTTGGTTTTAAACTGCGGTGAAATGCTTAGTCTCCCCCCTTGCCCACCCTTTCCTTCCCCAGGATGCAGATATTTGCTAGGACCTGGTCTCTGCACTATTCAGGCATGTGCCTGTTTCCGTGTTTTTGCCTCATTTTTGAAATCAAAATGTATTTTTTTTTTAATGGTGAATGCCTGTACTGGAGCCACTGGCTGTGGATACAAGCGGAGCAGCCTGGCTTGAATAGTGGAATAATCACCCTTTTACAAGGAAGAATGCAACGCATTGATGGGTGTGTCTTTGTTAGCAGCCAGTATAACAATAAAATCAAAATATTGCTGATGAAACCCAATTTCAATCAATGTTTCAACATCTTGCTCTCATGCAAACATTATTTCAAGCTTTGGAGGTTGTTTCCAGTGACTGGCGTGATTTATATTGGAGCCGTCCAGCCTGGTGCTACCTCCTCAGCATAGGCATCACTTGGTGCAAGACATTGCAGAGAGCAGGACCCGCACCTCTGGCCCTACTCAGTCCTGGCAGAAGCCTTCAGATTGTTTGAGGTGGTTTGTTCCGTTTGCAGCTTATTCTCAAGGCTTATTTCTCTTGCTGATTAGAGCTGTTGACAGTCCCACCCCTTGCTTCTGCCCAGTGAAGGCTGCCCGGGTTGGAACCCATCTCGGTTGGTGG
This sequence comes from Pezoporus wallicus, assembly GCF_028554395.1. NCBI lineage: Eukaryota > Metazoa > Chordata > Aves > Psittaciformes > Psittacidae > Pezoporus > Pezoporus wallicus. Next base: position 389,689 of record NW_026641435.1, read on the forward strand.
CCCCAGGCAGCCCCAGACTGGGGTCAGTGGCAACTCCCAGTAATTGCAGCAGAAGAATAATCCTGGGATATGCTCAAATCTGCTGCATTTATGAAATTATTGTTGAAAATAACTGGTCATTTGCAGGCAAATGTTTGCATGCTGTTTGGCATTGTTTTATTTCTTTTCCGCATACGCTGGATATTTAGGAGGGATGTTGAGTGTATGTATTTCTTAGACTTCAGAAATAGGCTGAGGCCAATTGTCTGAGGTTCAGCAAGGCTCAGTGCCAGGACCTGCACTTGGGTCACAACAACCCCATGCAATGCTCCTGGCTTAGGGAAGAGTAGCTGGAAAGCTGCTTGGTGGAAAAGGACCTGGGAGTGCTGATTGATGGAGCTGACCATGAGCAGTTTGTGCCCAGTTAGCCAAGAAGGCCATCAGCATCCTGACCTGTATCAGCACCAGTGTGGCAGCAGAGCTAGGGCAGTGTTCATCCCCCTGTACTGGGCACTGGTGAGGCTGTACCTTGAATCCTTTGTTCACTTCTGGGCCCCTCACTACAAGAGAGACATTGAGGAGTCTGCCAAAAGTCCATGGTTCTTTCTGCCTGCAATGGGCCTCATCCCAGAGGAGGAAGTCTGTCATTGTCCACAGCTACGTCTGGCTTATCTGGATGATGCTTTTTGGTAACTGTCCCCCATCCTTGAGTTTTGTAGATTGTATTTTTTCTTTTTTGCCTAAAGACATAGGTAGTCAGCTCCCTGCAGAGAGGATGGTTAAACCAGGCTTTGGTTATGATAAGAGCATCCTGAAGTGTTTGTGTCTGAATCAGATACAGGGATTTTAGTAACAGAGGACACAGCTGGGAGCCTGATTCCCAGATGTGACATACACAGAGGCTGCTGCAGCCAAGAACAGAAATGTTCTTCAGGTCTTGCTAAACCTGGCTTGTGAACCATGGCTCTGGGAGGTGATCTGGGGAATCAGAGTTGTCCTACTCCTGATCACAGAGCCATAGAATCTTGTTTGGGTTTGGAAGGGATCCTAAAGATCATCATCACCTAAAGTTCCAACTCCCTGCCATGGGCCTGCCCAAGGCACTCCTTTAGGTGACTCTCCCATAGCTGAGGAGGGAGGCTGGTGTCCTGGGGAAGCAAGACAGAAGATTATGATTGTCATAATAAAAACAAACGAAAAAGAGCAAACTCTTATTTCTGACTTACCCATCTCCTTCCAAGCAGTGTGAGGAAAGCAGACCATGTCTTTGCAGTTAGCACTGTGTGGATCCCTCTAACCTTCCAGATAAATGAGGAAAATGAGTACCTGTGTCCTGGGAAATAAACACTTGCAGAGTGGTGCCTGAGCAAGTTTGTTCCTCTCTTTCTTTTTCTCCTATTCCACAAGATGGCATTGCAATCTAATCACCTTCCCCAGCCCCAGGTAGATGCTCTCATCTCCCCTTTGCTTTCTGATGCAGGTTTTGGGAGATACTGAGTAAATTTGGTTGGTACCAGGTAGGGGTTTTTTTAATCTTAGCAAATTGCCAAACGACTGGATTAAAGACAAAGCTTTGCCAAGCCTTTAATAGGGTTTTTAGGAAGATTTAATTTGATTTTAAACAGAGTAGCCTGGATTATATAAGGTTTCCTCTAGAAAAGAATGATTCATGCAGGCTGAGACCTTCTTCTGCCAGATTCTACAATCACTCTGTTCTGAGTTACGGGGTTTTTGCCGTGGATGTAATTTGGTTCATAAATTACGGGTGGCAGTTGCTTAGGTTTGTTCCTCTGACGTTCGCTGTGTGTTTAGATGAGCAAGTCCCCATCCATTTAGTTGGTTCTCAGTGGAGAAGCTGGTGCAACGTGCCATTAAATCAACTTTTCCTGCAATCCGACTCTCGGAGCAGTTACACTGATCTTCCTCCCCAGTGTTGCTCTGACAACTGCACTGGCTCTGAGTCACCTGTCTCTGCTTCTATGGGATGAGTTCTCTTGGCCTGGCAAGTTACACATTTTCCTGATTTATAATTTTTTTTTCCCTTCCTTTGCTTTCTTCCATCCTAAGCAGTTACACATTGAAAAGCTTGTTCTGAGCTGTTACCCTGTGAGGAAGCTTCGAAAAGAAACTTTAACAGAAGAACAATGAATCTGTTGTTTAAATTTGGTTCGTCTCTGGTGGATTTGGCATGTCTTAAACACACCACCGTTTCCATCATCCCCAGAGCAAAGCAGCCCAGGGAGGTGGCTGAGGGGGCTAAACAGAAGACAGAGTTTCATCTGGGCTTTTCTGTCTCCTCATTCCCTTCTTCTGCAGTGCTCACTTGCTGCCAGCCTGCCAGGGAATGCCAGGAGGCCAACAGATCTCGCTGCAGGATCTGAAAGAAATGCTACAGAGGGGAGACTGAGATGAGCTCTTAGGCAGAAGCTCTTCCCTGTGAGGGTGCTGAGGCGCTGGCACAGGGTGCCCAGAGAAGCTGTGGCTGCCCCATCCCTGGCAGTGTTGAAGGGCAGGTTGGACACAGGGGCTTGGAGCAAGCTGCTCTAGTGGAAGGTGTCCCTGCCTGTGGCAGGGGTTGGAGCTGGGTGAGCTTTAAGGTCTCTTCCTTGCCTGTTATCCCAAACCATTCTATAATTCTGCTTTCCACTAGTCTTGCTACCCTGTGCATCATCCTCCCTTGTGCTGTAGTTCTTGTCTGAGCTCCCTGCAGTGTTATTTTCCCCTCATACAGCTCGTTTTCCTTCACTATGAGGGCATGGGTTCGATTCAGCGGGGGTAGCAGAGGTCTGCTGGAGGTGAGCCTGGTTTGGGGAGGAACTGATGGGTTTGCAGCCCCATTGTGTGTGTGCGGCTGTGCTCTTCCTCCCACCTTGCTCGACTGACTTCTGAACCCGCTGTCTAATTGAAGCTGAGATTAGTTGGAGATAGAGGTCGCAAAGATAAGGAGTTACTGCAAGCTTCTGTGGGCATCTATCCTCATTAGAGAGACCCAATTAAGGGCTCTGTTGAGGGGGAAGGCAGGATGAGCTTGTCTCGTTAGACACCAGAGAAGCCTCAAAGCAGATTAGTTTAGGGACATAGTGGGAAATGTGGCTTCATTAATTATGTTAATGGAACAACTTTTAAATGAACTGGTCCAGTAACTTCAGCTCATTGCTCATCTAAGACTTCTGGTTCGTTTCTTGTCTTGCCGTCTTGTTTCCCCATAATATGAAACACTTTCCCTTTGCTTCGTTAGCTCTGAGTCCCTGAGGAGCAGGTGGGGAGCTCACAGGATGACTAACAAGGTGAAGAGACATCCCGATGTGTGCGTTCCGATTCCGCAGATACACGGAAACACGGTGGCTCAGTGGTGTGAGATGATGCCTTTGCTGGTGGCAGATGCCCAGCAGCCTGGTCCTCGCTCCCCCAGTGCCTCCTCCTTGCACACGCTATATTCACAAGTTAAGTATTTGGCTTAAAATTGCTCACGCTGAGATGTTGAAATTAATTCAGCTGATGGAAGGGAGTGGACCTAAGTTGTCATAAACAGTTCTGGTGTTTTAAAAGGTGATTTGCAGTGGCTTTATGTATTTTCTTCCAGGTGAGGAGCATGGTGTTGACTGGTGGTGTCAGCTCTATGTCTGTTTAGCTGGAAAGTGTGGGAAGAGCCTTCTGGGTCATAAGATAAATTTCTGAGACCAAGCTTGTTTTTTCCCCCCCATTACTCCCATTAGAAGACTGCAATGGTCATAAACTTATTCCAGCCCAGGCTTGTCAGGGGTACTTCACGTTGCCCATGCGCAACCCTTGTTCTGGTGTCTTGAATAGATCTTTCCCCTCTTTTACTTCACTCCCTCAAATGTGTGTGTCTAGGAGATCATTTGGTGTTGCCTCCCAGCTTTTGTTCTGTGGGGCTAACAAGCGTCTTTACATATTTAATCTCCTAAGTAAATGTCTCTGTTTTTTGACAAAGGCCGTTTTTACACATCCTCCTATATAAGCATTTTGGTTTTTTAAGCATGAGAACCAGCCCAGCACCGCTGGAGCCTCCTCGTGATGGCTTGGCTGTGGCCTTGGCACTTCTCTGGATGCTGGAAAGGTTTCAATTGCACCATGTTGGTGCCTCAGTCAGTTTTGTTCTGAGCTGTTTGCTTGGGCCTTTCTCACTCTTGAACATTTTCCACCTGAGCTGATTTTCTGTCCACCTCACAGTGAAAGCTATTGTTTGTCTGAGATGTGTGGCTTCCTCTTTCATCCCATTGGATTTCAACCTTCCTCCGTTTGTCTTCAAAGTTGCCTATTCCTATGTGCTGTCCCAGCTTTCATCTATGCAAATGCTGCTTTCCAACTTTGTGTCATCAGCAGATTTCATTAACACACTTGCTTTTTATGCCAGGGTCATTAATAAAAGTAGTTAATAAGATCAGTTTCCTGACCATTCCTTGAGGAGCTCTGCTGGTGACCTCCCTCTGTTCTGACCCTTCTTTCAACACTGCTTCTCCTCTCACCAGTTTCTGGGCCTTGCACTTCTGCTAATCCCCATCTTTTTCATTTAGGAGTTTCCCACATGGCAGTCCATCACAAGCTGTGCTGAAGTCTGCGGGGATGGGATCTATCACGCTTCCTTTGTCTAGAAAATTCATTATCTTCTCAGGCTAACCTGATTAGCTCTGTTTGGTCTGATTTGCCTTTGGGACAGTCCCATTGTTTTCCACCCTGTTTAACATTTAGTTTCATGTTCTAATTAGTCTTTCTCCATTTCGCTGTGGAGCCTCCGTCCTGCTGGGGCTAGTCAATAGGCTCGTGGTTGCTCACATGCCTTTTTCCCTTCCATGGCATGGTTCTGCAGGTGCAGCGGTTCCTCTCTAGTGCTGGACAGGCAGCTGCAGCACAGTCCACCTGGTTTTGGCATACATATCCCAGACAACATTGAGTTTAAAGGGAAAGACTGGAGGCCTGGGTGCATCAGTCCTCCTGGCTTCATTCACCGGCTTGCTTCATTTAACAACAGTTCGCTTTGTGGCACTGACACCCTCCAGAACATCTGCAGCCTTCTCCATCCTCCAGCCAAGACCTGGGCTGGCAGATTCAGCCCAAGTCTGGGTCTTATGCATGTGGGCCACCTCTTCCTATGTGCCTTTTTCTGGCTGTGGTGATCCCCATGGTATCTCTGTACCTCACTTTTGCAGATAGAAACACAAGTGAAATGGTTCACTTAAGGCTGCACAGCAAGCCCAGGCCCCCCCCATGTGCTGGGCTGCACCCCCAGAGCGTGAGCAGCAGCTCAGGGAGGGGATCCTGCCCCTCTGCTGTGCTCTGGGGAGACCCCCCCTGCAGCCCTGATCCAGCTCTGGGGAAGCAGCACAAGAGGGACGTGGAGCTGTTGGAGCGAGGCCAGAGGAGGCCATGGAGCTGCTGCGAGGGCTGGAGCAGCTCTGCTCTGGAGCCAGGCTGAGAGAGCTGGGCTGGGGCAGCCTGGAGAAGAGAAGGCTCCTGAAGGGGAGACCTGAGAGCAGCTCCAGTGCCTGAAGGGGCTGCAGGAAACCTGGAGAGGGGCTTGGGACAAGGGATGTAGGGACAGGCCAAGGGGAATGGCTTTAACCTGCCAGAGGGGAGACTGAGATGAGCTCTTAGGCAGAAGCTCTTCCCTGTGAGGGTGCTGAGGCGCTGGCACAGGGTGCCCAGAGAAGCTGTGGCTGTCCCATCCCTGGCAGTATTCAAGGCCAGGTTGGACACAGGGGCTTGGAGCAAGGTGCTCCAGTGGAAGGTGTCCCTGCCTGTGGCTTTAAGGTCGCTTCAACCCAAACCAGTCTGGGATTGTCTAAGAAATACAGTATAAATAAGGGATGAAGTGCAATCACAAACTGATCACTGTAAAATGAGGTGGGGAAAATCTCCTTGCTGCACTACTCTGCTCAGGGATTTGCTTTTCAAGTGGCAGCGTTGACATGTGAGAATCGGAGTTGCAGAGGAAGCAGCAGTTCAGTAGCTGAGCCCTAAGTTTATGGACACCCCAAAGGATGGCGGCGGGGGCTGGAGAGTGGTGTTTCTGGGACAGGAATTGGGCATGGTTTCAAGTCCAAAGCTGTGAAATGGCATCAATCCCTGTTAGGAGCCAGGGTAAGGGGAGAGGGAGAGCAGAGAGAGCAAAAGGCAGTCGACATCTTCTTAATTATATTTGCATATGCAGCTGTTCAAACAAACTGAGCTTCATCAGTGCTTGTTCATACCTATCAGGAGACTTAGAGCTGCTGTCATCCCATGTAGCAGGAATGTACAAATCTGGTGGTAAAATAAGCCCCTGGGTATCCCCTCACCCAGGCTGTCCATCACGCCAAAAGGGCAAGCAATTGGTTGCAGTTGGATATTGAAAAAAGTGGGAATTGTGTGCGATATCCATGGGTGAGTGCTTCCAGCTTAGTTTCCAAGGATACTATTGCAGAATTAAATCATTAATTTATATTTCTGAAAATGGTGCTGAAATGTGTTAATTTGTACATTACCAAAGAGGCTCAAACTTGTCTCCTTCTGCCTTTTCTTTCCTAACATGCTCAGTGACAAAATAATTGCTCTGGAGTTGAAGCAGTTGAAACAACGGTGTTCCAGCTTGGGAATTCTGTACCACATTAAAGAGAGAGAAATTATCTGGGTTAACTGTTTGTATTAATTCTCACAACTTTGAAATTCTACCTTAATCTTTGGCTCCCAAATCCCCAAGTGAGCCACTTCTTCCCTCTCTTGCTCTTGTTATACTAAATCCACCCCAACCAGGGATGCTGTTCTGAGCACAACGCTGCTGCAGACAGTGCCCGGGTGGAGAGAGGGTCCAGCATCTGGAATCCTGCTTCACAGGCCCCAGGCACTTGAGGGACACAACAATACATGGAGGATGTGGTCAATGGAGAAATTAGTTTGCTAGTGGTTATGCTGTCTCTTCAGGGCTTTCCGAGATGCATAGAGAGTGTTGATCCCACCAGAACTTGGGGATATAAATCATTAAGAGCTGTAAGCCCAAATCTTTCTTGTTTTGCAAAAATACAGCAGGATTCCTGCAGTTGTGCTCACTCTGGCTGGAGGAAAACTGTCCTGGAGCAAATGGGAAGAGCTGAAACACACACCTGCCCTCGGGGCAGTCACTGGTATTTACCTGAGGTGAAAACCAGCTGCTCAGGCTGTGTTGGTCTTGAGGCATTCAAATGGCAGGAGCTGCACTTCCAGCAGGAATGTTAATAAAACCATGGTGCACATGGGTCCATGGTTTTGCATTGGGAAAGCACATGGAGTGGTGCATTGGGTAGAACCACCCAGAGGTGTCTGCGAGAGCCGCTGTGCCTGGTGAGCATTGCTGTTCCAGCTCTGTGCTGGGAGCTGTGGGAAGCGGCTCGGCCTGGTGCTGGGGCCCTGGGGCTTGGATGGGAAAAGCCCCACAGAGGTTTCCAGAAGCAGCAGCAAGGAGCTGGGCTGTGGGTGCTGCGGGTGCTGCTTCACACAGTGCGTGCTGTGCTGCTCTGCCGCCTGCCCTGCTGGGACTCCTGCTTGTGTCCCCCGTGTGAGCTGCGGAGCAGAGGGAGTTTCCCACTGGATCAGTCCACAGGAGAAGCTTGTGCTGTGGCTGTGGGATCACCAGACCCGATGCAGAGGAGGGCGGTGGGTAAAATGGGATCATCCCCTTTGATACCTCTGAGCAGAGGGCAAGGCGCCACCTGAAGGAGCACTTGTAGCCACCTGATCTCCTGCCAGGACTCCAGGGGAAAAGACTTCTTAACAGGCTTCAGCTCCCGAAGGATTGTACAGCTACACAAGGGCAGTTTCATGTCTGACAACACTGAGCTGGGTTGGACCCGTTACCATGAGCAGGTCCAGGACTGCGTGCTGCCTCTGGACGGTGCTTCATCACCCTCCTTTTGGTGAAAAGTGTAATCACCACCTAAGCTGCTTCTCCAGACTCTGAACCATGGGGAGTGGGGGTTTAAGTTATGGGTGCCCAGAGAAGCTGTGGCTGCCCCATCCCTGGCAGTGTTCAAGGCCAGGTTGGACACAGGGGCTTGGAGCAAGCTGCTCTAGTGGAAGGTGTCCCTGCCTGTGGCAGGGGTTGGAGCTGGAGGAGCTTTAAGGTCCTTTCCACCCCAAACCAGTCCATGGTTCTATGAATGTGCAACCTCTCTGCTTCAGAAATACTTTTTCACTTTGGATAGATGGAAGGGTCTTGTTCTGCTGCAGGATGATCAGCTTCGGGGAATGACTTTGCTGTGGAATTCTAGTGAGTACTGGGATTCACTGGGATGCGTGATGAGTTGCAGATGTGAGGTTGGACCTCATATAGTTTTAGGTACAATATGGTTGTCTTGCACCACATCCCCATTTCTATTTTAACACATAGTAGCTATTGTGTGAAACTTATCTTCCATATATTAAAAAAAGTACGCACCAGAGCATTGCCTTTCTGGCAAGGAAGAGAGTGCCAGTAGGAAGGCTTCAGTGGAAACTTCATTTTCCAAGCCATGCTTTCTAAACCCATCTGGTTATTCCATTTATCAGAGAGATGCATTGGGAAATGCTGTAAAACTTGCCTGTAATGTGCTGCAGTAGCCTTTTGTGGGAGGTGTGGCAGCCGAACTGTCCCTGGGTCGTTGTCTGCCTGGAAGTTTAATTGCATTTATCACTGGTGCCTGGATAGGAGCTAAAGAGGGAGCAGTGGGAGGCGCTCCCCGCGCTCCCCTTCCCAGCCCTCCTTGCAAGGCTCCTTCATAAACATTTTCCCCTTCTTTTGTCGGGAGCCTGACAGAATACACTTACTTTAAACTTCTTTCTTCTTCCATAGATGGACAGTTTTATGCCATACAGACAGTGCCTGCTGGGATTTTTATGGCCTATAGTTCTGTGAGCAAATGGTTTTGCTCACAAGTTGGCTGGGCTGAGATGACCTTCTCCTGTTCATTAACTGTCTGTTCAAAAATATGCCTGTGGTGGTAGCTACAGAGCCTTGATTGGGGTTATTTTAGGTGGTGCAGGGAGGTCTGGTCCTTTCCTTCCCTCCTCATTATCAAGCAAAAGTGACTGCTTAGGGCCTGGTTTATTTACCTAATAAACTGCCTCTTGTATCGTCTAGGAAATGCTCACATTTTTCAGCCAAGAAATCCTAGTAACAGGCAAACAGAGGTCCAGCAGTCAGGTCTGGAGAAACAACGAAATGAAGGTCAGTTAATATTGCTGTTATTCTCTTTCCCGGTGGCCATGACAGCAGGGGTGGTTTATTTGAAGATCCCAGACTCGGAGTCATTGCCTGCATTGTTGGTCCCCCGAGCGCTGGAGGCTGTGCCAACACTTGGGGATATTAATGTATTCTACAGATCAGTGAATGAAGAATTCCTCCGCACTCCTTTCTTCCAAAAAAAAAAGGAGAAAAAGAAAAAAAAATCCTCTTCTCTCCCTTCCCCCCTTCCTCCCCACACTTTGTTTGCAGTGGCTTTGTCTGCGGGATGTTGCTGGGCATTCCTAATGAGTAGGGGAGGAATTGTGATGGGGGTCGGGCCGGTGGGCATAGTTCCTGCTTCCAGTACCCACGGTGAAGCTGTTGTAGGGTGCTCAGGTGTGCGGCAGCTTTCGCCCTGGCAGAGTTTGGCCATGGAAATAGCCAAAGAGGGGAAGGAAAAGGCTCGTTTTGGGCACGTGAAGCTCCCTGATTTGCTTCCTTCAAGGAGAAAGTTGTGCCCCGTCACCCCCCGCGCAGGATGCGATGCCTCAGTGCTTCTTTAGTATTCATCCCAGAGCCGTGGCCGCAGCCATCTCCCGCCTCACCCCGAGCAGCTGCTCAAAAGGACAAAATCAAAGCAATTCCTGCTCCTGGTGACTTACTGCCAGGGAATAACTGGGTTCTGTCTGAGAGGAACATAGAGCATCCCCGTCCCAGCGATGGAAAAAGCACAGGGTAGCTGGGGCTTGGTGGGACAAGTCTGCAGAGACTTTTGTGGGTTCAGTGGGAATAAAAGCTGGTTTCGTGAAGAGACACTTGTCCAGTAATAATGCAGTGGATTGGGGAAAGACGCCTGAGCAGTTTTTATATATTCTTGTTCCATAGCAGGAATTGTACTTAGATATTTTTTTAATATGTTCTTTGATCACTCATGGAAATGTTAATAAGACAAAAACTGCTAAAGAGCTCTCGAGACACTGCCCTGCTTTGCAGAAGGGTGGACTGAAACGCAGACCCTCTGGAGGGCTTCTGACACACAAGCAGCCCCTTTGTTTCCTCCTCTATAACCCAGAGACATGTCTAAAATTGGAGGGAAGATGAGAGGAGGCTGAAGAGGCCGGGCTGGAAGCACGGCATTCCCCATTTACAAGAGAAGAATCGCCCATCGGCTCTTCAGGCCGTGGTTTGATGGGCAGAGCAATGCCTGTGTTTGAAGTCCACACTGAAGGTACTCTCAGAATGGAAGTGGGATGCTTTTAGGCCGTCTTTCACTTTGACTTAATTAAGAAACTCGCAGGCTTTGTCTGGAGGGGGCCTGTTAACGTGTGAAGCTCCGGCCCCCCGTGAAGAGGGGCTGGGGCGGGAGGGGGGATGCACAGATACACTGCTTTTGTGCCGTGTTGCCAAACTGAAGACAGTAGCAAGTGCGAGCCGGGCATGGCAAGAGGTCGCCCCATGTGTGCGGCACTGAACCCTCCTCCTACTGCAAAAAGCCTTTCTTAGGGACGCAGGACCGACCAGCCGTCTGGTATGGGAAACAACAGCAACTCGTGGGGGGTAAGGAGGGTTTTGTATGTGTCCTGCAGCATCCTTCATTGGTCCTGATCCAGGGTCAGAGGTTACACCAAAAAAGGGCAAACGCTATTTCTTTAGTAGCTAATGCCTCTGTGTGTATTTACAAGGGGAGAAATATTAGCTTTGAAACATCATGGGCTAGCCAGATGATGAGCTGTTGGGGGGTGGCTTTAGCAGTGGGTGATGATAATGGAAATCACCTGAAGGAATTAAACCTACCCAAAGTGGTTTGAGTTCAGACTTAAACAGGTGAGATTTAGGTTAGATATAAGGAAGAAGTTGTTCCTTGTGAGGGTGCTGAGGCGCTGGCACAGGGTGCCCAGAGAAGCTGTGGCTGCCCCATCCCTGGCAGTGTTCAAGGCCAGGTTGGACACAGGGACTTGGAGCAAGGTGATCTAGTGGAAGGTGTCCCTGCCCGTGCAGGGTGTTGGAACTGGGTGATCTCAATGTCTTTTCCAACCCAAACCATTCCATGATTCTATGAAAGTAATGGGCTTGTTTTCAAGTTTGCGGTGTAGCAAATGCGCCTGCTGTTGTCATCAGCTCCCTGTTTGCTCACAGTGGTTGCAAATAAATGCCACAGTCTTTTGTAGTATTCATGGTCTTCAGATCTCTTGATCATGTTGGTCAGCACTGATTTGTTTTCCTTTTATCTGACAGCTAGAGAGAAAACTTCAATGCTGGCACTGACAGGAGCAGTGAGCAGGCTGTTGTCAGGTCAGGCTCTCTGCTCTAGCGGAGTCAGCTGCAAAGGTTCAAAAATAAGGAGCAAAATGTGCTCATCTGAACCAGAAAATGCAGCACTTCATTTCAGAAGTTTTGTGGGGTTTAGCAAGTGTCTGGTGAAGTGTTTCTTCCACTCTGTCTGAGGTGTGTCTCGAGGCATTATGGTTAACTGGGGCTACAGGCTCTGCAGGCATCAACTCACAAAGACATGGTCTCAGCTTTGGTCCCAGCCCAGTGGCCAAGGTGGCCTTTAGTGTGCACCTGGAGAAGCCTCATGTCTCTGCTTCCAAACTGAACTACTTGGTCTTCCTCATGTTGCTCTGTTCCTTTTTTAGAAGACTGGAAATTAACCCAGGGAGAAGCTTTGGTACCAGTTTGGGATGGGAGAGGGAGACAGTCAGGAGATGCAGAGCCAGACAGTAGGTTATGATGGATGTTGAGACTAAGGAACTTTTTACACACATTGGAGGGCACCCAGCGAAGGGTGTCAGGGCTTGGCAGAGGCAGCTGGTGATGACAGGTTGCCAGCTGTGATTTGGGGGTGCTGTATGAGGCAGAACAGAATGGGGATAGCCTTCTCTATCAGTAATTTCTATAAAGTTGTTTTAATTCCTCAGCTGAGGAGTTCCAGGATGGTGGCTTCAATTCAGATGTGACACACATCCTGTTAAGTGGTTCCCTACGCGTGGGTGGTAACTGCTCCTCTTGCCCCTTCCCTGTGCTCCAGCATGGGCAGGAGCAGGGTGAGTTTTTACTTTCCACTGCCCCTTCCTTCTGGTTGCCCGTGAGGAAGGACAAGTATTTTACACAACACGATTCTATATCACCAGGGTTAGATTTTTAACGTAACAGGCACCTTTGTGTAACTCCCCTGTATCTTCAAGGAATTTGGGAAGTATGAACTCCAGAACGAGAGATTCCCAGCTTTATTGCTTCTCCCTGCCCTTGATGATTTTATTTAGCACTGTAAGATTTCCAGCTCCTGCAGGGTTGGGTGGTTTCTAACTACTGCAGTGTTTAGAATGTCTTTGGGGATCCCAGCAGACAATGGTTTGTGTTTAGCTCTCGAGCATTAGCAAGGCAACAGTACTGCTAAAATGTTTGGGAAAAGTACCTTATTAGAGCCAAAGTGACTCATTCCTGCTGGAGAAGCGGCAGATGTTTTTCTGGCATTTAAATAAAATGCAAAAATACTGATTTCCCACCTTGATGTTGAAGTAAAGACTCAAAAGTGAGGGGAAAAAAGCCCAGTATTTAGGCCTTCTACAAAAACACTGGCAGTGCCAAATGATTCATACCGAGTGTTTTCCAGCATGTTTTCAGCATTATAAACATTGACATTTCCAACTTCCTGAGATGAGAGGATTTCATTTCTTCTTGTGAATTTTGCATTCTGTGCTTTCTGATTCAGAAACGCTGTAGCTGGGGCGGGTGTTTTGACAAGATACTCAAATCACTCGGGCGCTGGTCGAAGTTTGGTTGAAGCTGATCTCCGGTTTTTGTTAGAGCTTCAGGTCCCGCTGGGAGATTCGGAGAAGTGGGTTTTCAGACGTAACAGTGCACCTCAGCCCTTTCCTGAAATTAAAATTCCTTGATTTCTGCTCATCTTTCCCAGTGTTGCTGCTTCTGCTTTACTGGTTACTTTGGCAATAGCAACATTATTAATATTGCTGTTGGATGTGTGGCTACTTTGCCATGTCCTCTGTACAACTTCCTGCATAATTAAGTGGTTTATGCTTTTTTGCCATCACCTTTGGTATTTCAAAGATGCTCATTGCTTTGGTAGCTGAATGCAGTAATGCAAATGAATGCAGAGTAAGTTCTGTTCTCCTGTGTACTCAGCTGCATTTAAGCATTCATATCATCTTTGTGCGTGCATATTAGTGGTTAATGGTCTATGAGAGAGACTTTCTTGAAAAGGAATATCTTGAGTTCAGATCAGTCAGCCTTGCCCACTGACGAAAAGCTGTTCCTGTGCTTCACTGAGACTTTTCTACAGCTGAATCTGCTCTAGCCTGGACTAAATCCGTTGGCCTGCTATAATGTGGAGCTACTCTGAAGGCTGTGGTGTACTCCATGCAGGAGGAGAGTCATGCTTTAGGTCTTCAAGTTGTGTTTGAAATGAAGAGTTGGTGCATTTGGAGGCTTGCTGTTACATGCTGTATAAGCCCTCTTGAGATCAGAAAGGGTAAATTCTGGTGCTTGGTAACCTCTGAGTTTTCTCTTGGGCTGTCCAGGCGCTTTGCTCCCATTGCAAAGGTGCAAGCTTTGCTTTGGCTGCCAAAGGAACCAAATGCTAGAAACCATCTTCCAAGGAAGGAAGAGTTGAACTGATTTTCATTTGCTACTGCCTAAAAGGAAAGTCAATGGGTACTGATGGCTTGTTGGTGGTCATCTTTTGTCCTGCTGATTCTGGCAATAAGTAGATGGTTAAGTCATCAGATTGGGAACTGGGGAGTATTTAGATATTAAATGGCTTAATAGGCTGAGCTGGTTGTAGCCTGACTGATGTGGTAGTGCCCAAAAGGGAGGTGAGGCCTGCCCGTAGGTGGGCATTCAGGTATTTTTATGCGTTATGACTGAACAAGTTTTACAATGTACAAGCTCCAGTCGCCTGCTTCCTTGCTTAATTTGGCAGGGTTTGCAGGAGAGCTGAGTGTGAGCTAAGGGCTAGTTTTGGCTCTGCTCTGCTCAGCGGCTGCTTTTAGTGGTGGTCTAGCTCACCTGATACGATGTTGTCTCCATAACTTCAAGATAGTGGGGAGGACCGCATCTCCTTTTAAAGCCTTCATTCAGCATTAGTCAAGAAAGAAATGGGGCATCAGGAAGTCAGGAAAGGCATTACTTCTAGGCAGGCTTCTCATCACCGTGGACTTGTGTGACCACTTCTGCCTTCCCTGTAGTGTTTGTGCTCTTCTGCCAAGGTTCTTGGAAGGTGAGTCCTAAAAAAGACCTTGTGGCCCTAAGGAATGAAGGGAGGAACTGGGATTAATGTGGGGAATTGCTCTCCTTCACTGCCAGGCCAGTGCTGGCTTCATCCTGCAGTGGCTGACCTGTTTAAGTAGCTCCTTGCCGTATATATTGTCCTTTGTGGAAGAAGACAGTGCTCTTGTCCCCATTGGGGTGCCTGTCTGGAGCATCATCATTGTCCTTCTGCTCTTGGAGCGCCTCAGCTTGGAGATGCTAGAGGAATTTGAGTTAAGCCATTGGATTTCGGGGACATGATCCAGAATTTGTCAAGCTTTGATGATGGTAAGTTGTGAATTGCTTCACAGTGCCCTGCAAGGTCTGTCCTTCCCAGATTGCCCTGCAGAAGTGGCTGCTTGGGTGTTTCTTCTTGGTTCATGGACAAAGGCGAAGGCACATTCTCCCAGTGTCACCTGAGGTCAAGGCATGGATGCAGTGGGCAAGAGCAGCCCCTTGTCTCTGCTGTGCTTGTCACATGCAGTCCCAGATCAGGAAACCCCTTTGGCTGTTGGTTGTAGCTCGCTGCATGGAGCAGTACCAGGTCCAGACAGTGGGATCCTGCAGGTTGGGAGCATGGGGGAGGCAGGTGGGATGAGGATGACTGGAGAAGCTGTTCCGTTGGGAGCTGGTGTTCATTTACCCTCCGCTGCTGCAGGTTGGCAGGCACCCCGTTGGGGTTGGGAAGCTGGTGCATTAACAGGTGATGTTTATCTACTGATGTGTGGACATGGCTGATGCTCAGGAGGTTGAAGCTTCCACACTGTGTAGAGTCTGCAGGTGGGCTCTTTTCCCTGTTAATTTGCTGAGATGTCTTGAACTGTCCTTTGCAGTGAAGGAATACATGTTAGTCTCTTTGGTGGCTTGGTAAACCCACCGTTATTCATGGTGATTCCCAAGTGTCCCCATCACCACTGTTAGATCCTTATTACTTCCCTTGATCACAGCTGTCAAACCTCTTACAGCTTTTTGAGATTAGCCCTTCTCATCTCATGCTTTTCTGCACTTTATCATGGCCTCCTTTGAGATACAAAGGCACGAAATAGTCTCTTCTGGTGGAGTTTCCTTTGACTGAACTAGACAGCACTTCAGTAGTCCTCAACTGTCTAACTTCTTGCATAAGAGACTTTCTCCGAGAGATATTTTTAAAGACATCTCTTTGGTAAAAATACCTCAGGTAGGAGGGAGAGCTCTCAGCACACTCACCTTCTCCAGCATGATGGGGTTACGCCCTTTGCTTTATATAGAACAAGAAAATGGGGAATTTGCAATTCTGTAGATAATGGAGGGTTGCTGAATAATGCTGTAGAGACTTGTGTTCAACTTGGTGTCTTTTAAAAGGAAAATGTTATAAAGCCCTGTCTGAAGCCTCTGTGGAACAGCCTCTCCCAGAACATGACACAGAGTGTCCTTAATGGGAAAAAAAATGATTGCTGCCTGTTCACCCAGTACCCTGAGCAAATAAATTTCCCAACCTCAGTCCACGTACTCTGGCAGATCATGGTGAAGTCCATAGATAGGCATTGCCCATCTACCGCAAGGGCACAGACCTGCAGCGAGGAACTCCATGGTCTTAACTGGCTCTTGCAGCTCCCATCAGTGTTCCAGCAGCTGGTTCTCTGGCCACAAATCTGATTTATTTGTGGGTTGTTTTCTTCTCTTCTGGGTTGCCAGCGCTGCTCTGCTGTATTTGGTTTGTTAAATGCACATGGCAGATAGCTGCTGCTCTCTGTCTTATTTGCAGACATCCCTCTGCTGTTCCCAGGTGCTGCTGTTGGCAGTGCCACGCGTACACACACCGAGCAATGGTGCGGAGCTGCTCAGTGCTTGTGTGGATGATGGTGCTGGCAGCATCACTGCTTTGAAAGCGCTGATGCTTCTCTGAAAAAGTCATCTCAGTGGTGAGCTGCTGGGCTGCAGAACACGGCTGCAACTTTTTCCCCTGTACAATTTTAAACCTAATATTCCTTTTTTTTTTGAAGGAGGGCGAAATGAAAGTTCCACTGGGAGAAGAATACTTAACGCTGCTAGAGAAAGTTCTTGATTGTGGTTGATCCTGAAACGGGTGATGAATGTGTGCTACCAGGGCCGGGGGATTTGGCATATGAATTTCCCAGGGTTTAATCATCTCATAAGGCTGCTGAGTGTGACTCCTTCCCCAGTAATCTACTTAACTCAGTCATTTACCCCTCCTTCTGCCTTGCCTGGAGAATGAATCTCACAGGTTGTTTGCATGACAAGTAGCTTGGGGTTGTCTGACTCTAGCAGTTCGAGTTAATGGTTTCCCATGTTCACTGGCAGACTGGGTGAGGAGCAGAGCTGGAGAACGGGTTTATGGGCAGTACTATTCTAGGCTGCACCGTGTGTTTTGAGAGCTAAAGTGCTTTGGTTTTTTCTTGCCTTCCAGAAGATGTTTTTCTCCACCAAAACTAATCTTGGGGGAAAATGATGTTTGGTAGTTCTAGGATTATTGGATTTGCAGATAAAAACTGCTGTGCTAATGGCAGCTACTGACTGATGACCAAAGCAGCTAACTGGGAGATGTTTCTTGGCAGCTGATCATGCTAAAAATCTTCCCTCAAAGCCATGAAAACCACAGGGGACAGTGCTTAAAAAAAGAGTTGCTAGCAAGCAAATCCCTGCATCCACTTCTTTGTGTTAACAGAAACTGAGGATGCTCCATCAGGAGTGTGACTTCTAAACTATATTATCCCCTCACACCAGACCTTCGCTGTGCTAAACATAAAAGGATAAGCATCCCTTCCTCACTATTTTTAGTTTGCCTCCTCCTAAAGCCAAACCTTGTGAATAAAATTCCTGCTTCGATATAGGCTCCATGAGACGCGGTCAGCTTGTGCGAGCTTGTAACTGGGACAGAGGACACAGAAAGGGAGGCTGAGGGATGGGAAGCTCTGGATAAACTGTATGGGTTTTGTTTAAATTACTGTCATGTTCCGTGGCTTGCTTCAAATCAAATACTGCTGCAGTCCCAGTGGCTTGCACCTCACGTGCATTACATTAACCATTTGCAGATGACCTTCTTTCTGCTCTAAAGCCATGTGCGCAGTCAGAAACTTTTGGAATGGTTGAGGCAGGACTTGATGAAACCTTTAAAACCCCCAAACCATTATTTTAGAGTTGTTCATGTGTTGGTCTACCTGGTGACACAGTGCAGGGGTCGTGGCGTAGATTTTCCCCTCTATGGCTGAGAGGTGAGATCATCTCGGAGAGCTTCATGTGAATGCAGAGCAGCAAGCACAGCTACCACAGACCGGTGCAGATGTGGAGGTTCAGCTCCCTCCTCTTAACATTGCTCTAGCTTTTTTTCTTTTTTCTGGTTTCCAGCCAGAAAAACCTTCCATTCTTGTGCTGGACAATTCATGGATCCCCCCAGCTGAACTCAGACTCCACTTGGAGTAGCCTCACTGGCGGCCAGTGTCCTTGGGCTCCTTATAAGTAGCCGTGGACCAGGGGTGGAAAGTCCCTGTTGGGTTCTCCTGCTGAAGGTGGTCTGATTCTCGACACAGATTCACAGGAGTTTGAGGCTTTGCCTTCACTTCCCGCTGGGAATGACTGAATCCATTCAGAGTCCATCTGGCCATGGGTGGACACTGCCTATCTATTTGCAAGATCAGGGCCTGGAGAGGAAGGGGCTTCTCTCTGGTCTCCTGTACCTAGATAAGCCAAGCTTTTGTTAGCATAACACCAAGGTGATCTGTGTTTTTCATGGGGAAAGATAAACATGAAAAAATAATTTATCTCATCTTTGCATAAGCCGGATGAGAGTAAGAATGAAACATGTGCTGCAATTATGAAAGTGCATTGAAAAGCCTGTTTGTTTCTGATTCAGAAAGACAGGGTTGGTTTAAAAGTGATTTTAGCAGAATTTTGCCACTTGGTTTGAGTAAATGGTTTGGAGACAGCAAAGTCTTCAAAACAATGTAAAATCTGGGGGATAAATGGGAACCTTCCTCATCATTTATGCGAAACCAGGGACGATGTGAACGTGGTTTGAAGCTGTCATGCCTAACACGTTCTCCTGCACTGCAGAGATGGCTTTTCCTTCCTTCGAGGCCCATCTTTAGATGAGAAGGTGTAGGCTGCCCACATGGGAAGTGAGCAGAAACTCCCTGCAGGACTGGCTGGTCTGTGGTGTCAGCGAAAGTGTGTGCAGGGGAGCAGGGATGGGTCCAGTGGTCAGCCCAAGCAAACTCCATCTCCCGAGGCAGGGCCCTTGTGAAGCCCGGGCATGGATCTGGATTTCAGCACCGCTGTAGAAATTCCCAAAGGGCGCACAGAGACTCTTGCTCTTTATAACCCACCTACTCCTGGGCACATTTCACTTTCCCGTGTCTGGTATTGTGAAGGGTTGCGTTACTGGCATGGGGAACACGGGATGCTTTGCAAAACATTGCCTTTCTTTTGTCAACCAAATGACTAGGACTTTCTTAATTGTGGGTACTTTTAGTTAATTAGAAATGTTTGGAAACGCCTCACACCTCAGCAGGGTTCAGTTCTACTGGGTGCCAAGTGCTTTGTTCTTCATCCAGCAAAGCACTTAAGCATGTCTTTAAGAACACTTTACAGGCTGGAATAAGCTCATTGATTTCAAGGCACTGAAGGATTTAGCCAATACCAAATTTCTTCCAATGATCCTGACTCAAATAGTAAAATCCAGGAAAATGTTTCTTGAATGTTAATGCGACCTTAGCTAGCAGGATCTCAGGCTTCACAATTTGAGCTGGTCAGAGAAATGAGACAGAGTGTTTGGGGGGAAGTTTCTTCTGAGGAGTAGAGGAAAATCCATAATTAAAGGTGATTTCCCCCCTCTATTCCCTTTTTTCACTTCCAGTTTTGTGGTAGAATAGGCTAGCTGTAACCGTGGCCATCTTTAGCTTTTCATAAGTAAAGAGGAAACTGAAACACTTTGGAAAAGTATAGAATAAGCAAATACTCTGGAGAGACTTTTAGTGGCAACATGATTAATAAGGGACACTCCTGGTAATACTATCACAACAGAGCTATTACAAAAGCATATGAGCATCCCTCACTGGGGCAGGAGCAGGATTCAGACAAACGATCGAGGGCGATTTATGCCTCTTTGCAGTGTGGGTTTTTTCCCCCAAGCAGTGTGAGGGAATGGACTCTGTAGGTTTAACTGTGGGATCAGGCTTCAGGAAAAAAAATCATTTAGTAAATCAAGCAACTTCCCTTTGCTCCCGAGTGTTTTCCTTCTGGGTGTTTGTTTGATAACAGGCTACATTCCTCATGCAGACTGGGTTTATTCATTTGATTTTCTTCCCTCTGTGTCAACCCCCAGTAATAACCTTGTGCAGCTGAAGAAGGGAAACGCTCCCCAGCAAGAGAATCCCACACAGAATAGATGGGGATGGGTTTCCGACACAGAATAGATGGGGATGGGTTTCCGACACAGAATAGATGGGGATGGGTTTCCGACACAGAATAGATGGGGATGGGTTTCCGACACGTCCTGCCAGTGCGCTCCTGTTTTATTGCTGTTCTCCGTGACACACGCAGGTCCTGCTGGCACGTGAGCACGCGGAGGGAGGCCCACGGCCACGGCCCCCTCTGCGCTGAGCCCCCCGTGCTCCTGTCCCCCAGCCGCTTTGTCCCCGCCGCTTTGTTCTCAGAGCAGTTCTTTCTCTCTCCCCTTTGAAGACGTTACTGTGCAGCTGCTGTGGCAGCTTGTAGCTGTCATGTGCGAAGGCTGAGAGGGAAGAACTGGAGTTAAGAGCTTAGAAACTTCTCAGGCTTTAGGAAGGAACTGAGATGAAATGATCTTGTGGTTTTTCCTCCTCCTTTCTCTCTCTTTTTTTTTTTTTACTACAAAGGAGAGGGGACCTCTTGTGCTGCACGTGCATAAATTGTGCAGGTTTGGCTCTGCTCAAGTCAGGAGTGAAAAAATAAAGTAAAATAGCCATCCTGACACATGAGGCAATGCAGTCTTCCAAACCCAAAATAGCTTCGTGTAGTACATATAGGAGTCAAAGATCTGTGTGTGGGGGCTTTAAGAGATGCCTTGCCTTCTTTTTTTGGAGAAGAAACTTCTGCTAACATCTAAATGATTTCAAGAATTCAGCAAGGATTGAATTCTCTACTTCATCGCATGAAACTTTCACATTGCTACTGAACTGTGGTATTTTGTCAGCCTCCTGCTCTTTAGGCTCCATTTTCCAAAACCTTTAAAAAGTGATTATGCAAGTCAAACCTCATTTCTTATCACAGTTCTGTATTTACTGGCTCGGTTGTTTGCGAGGGATTGTTTCACCCACCGTGTTTCCCTTGGCATTTTTAGAAGGTTCTTCTAGTTGTTAGCAGCTGTAAATGGTATTAATAAGAAGTATTTGGTTGCTGGTTTCTGCAGTTTTGTATGTTGATTAGGTTGGATTGCCAAAGGTTGAGCAAGTTTCTAAAAGAAGGATTGTTCTTTGAGTTATGAAAACACTATTCTCAACAAAAAAACAACTCTATTTGTGTCAGGAATTTTACATGCAGGCTGATACACTTCTGCAAAGACCCAGGCGAAACACTGACTTGTCCAAATTGTCATTGAATTTAAAATCAATGAAGTCACATCTAAAAATCTTCTATATTGGAAGAGCCAGACTGAAAAATGTGAAGGTGTTTTTTCTTAGTGTTGTGTTTGAGATGATAAGCACTTGCCAACTTTAGCGTTACCTTTTTGGGTTGTCCACAGTGTGCTGGTCTTCCCAAAGTAGTTTTAGTGGGTCAATAAATACACTTCTTGGAGCAGCTCTGTGTATTTGTGATTGGTTTGGTTTCGTCTGGGGAGAACCCAGTGTGTGTGTGTGCTGCCTGAGCAGTTGTGCGTCTTTAAAGGTTTACAAAGCTCAACTTGACAAAGCCCTGAGCAATCTGGCCTGAGTCTGGTCATAGAATCATAGAATGGTTTGAGTTAGAAGCGACCTTAAAGCTCACCCAGTTCCAACACCCTGCCACCAGCAGGGACACTTTCCACTGAAGCAGGTTTCTCCAAGCCCCCGTGTCCAACCTGGCCTTGAACACTGCCAGGGATGGGGCAGGGACGGTCTTAGAATCATGAAATGTCTCAGGCTGGAAGGGATTCATAGTGCAGCAAGTTGCACTAGAACATGCCAGGGTCCCTTTCCATGTGATGGTTTTGTGATATATGATGCCACTTGTCTTTCTTCAGAGCTAGAAGAGGATCTCCTTGCTGTGGTCATTGTATCTTGCTATTGGAGTACTAGGTTCACCCAGATTAAATTCATGGAATGACTCCTCTGAAAATATGTGCTGTTTCTTTATGCAGCCCCTCCTGTTTAAGACCCACTGCAGGTGGGGAAGGACTCTGTGAAGTGTGATTTACCCACGAAGGGGAAGCTGATGCCGAGCAAAACCTGTTCCTAATTGTATCCCATGAAGGAGAGTGTTTACCAGCTGTGGGACTGCAGTAGGCAGGTGGTGACACTACCCAGGCACAAGCGTGGTCAAGAATGAGTTTGCCAACAAAATTAGATTCACTTCCCTCTGGGACATCAAAAATAGAAACATAACCATCTCCCCCCTTTATTTGGGTTTCTGTTCAAGTGAAAGCTGCAGCTTGTATTTCATCCAGTGCATGGGGGATCAGCCTGTGGCTGTTAAGCTGCATGTCGCTTGTGGAGTGACTCCAGGGCAATTGCTGTAACAGAGTTAAGATGCGACCAGCAGCTTTGTTCGGTGAGGTCAGATTTCCCAGCAGACTCTCTTAATGTGGAAAGAAGTAATTGTGCCGTGGGCCGACGCTGCTGGGTTGGCTTAGGAGCTGCTTGATCACCTCATCCAGCCAAACCTTCCAACAGACACATCGATACTGGGGAAACCCTGATCGTCCACTGCTGGACTGTGAAGCTTGCACCAAGGCTCTGAATTATGACCCTTCTGGCTCTTGACTACATGGAGACTTTGATGGTTAAGGGTGCACTTAGCTGGTCTTAGTTCTTGAGCGTGATTGCACAACCGCTTTTACTGGAGAAGCTCCTCTCGACTCAGCCAAGAACATTAATGATAAACTCGTGGTTGAAGCGGTAGCCTTTTCGTCGTATACCTGGAATTCTCTCTTTGAGCTGTTCTTCAAGATCTGTAGCAGATGGAGGGAGACATAATGAGCAAAGCAGTGGGAGAACAGCTCAGACTCTAAGTCCATATAGACTGGAAAAACAAAAGGAGTTTTAGAAGTGTGTAACCAGTTCAGACATAGTATGTAGTTAATCTTCATCTGTGGCTTTTAAAATCAGCAACAGGCAGAGTATCCCACATTGAAACCTGGGCTTGTGCAGACGGGATGGATGTGTAGACAGTTTTTTCTGAACTTTACCCCACCAAGCCTCCTCTCCCAGGTAGGTTTGCACAATGCACAATGTCAAGTGCATTGAGTGGAACAGCGCTGCACAGAGTGGCTCTAACCATGCCAACAGCTCTGTTTTACTGGGTTTATCTCAGTAGATTCATGTTTGAAGTTGCCCATTGTTTAATTCTTGTTTGTGCTCAGTTTTAATTTTTAAAGAGAAAAAAAAAATCCATGCTGCTTTCGAGCTGGAGTTTCTCATACTTAAGTCTGTGTAAAGATGATTTATGGTGCTAGTAGGGGCTCCACTGGAAACGCAGGATCTACTCTGAAGTGGATTGCACAGCCCATGCTGAAATGTTTATTGCCGTCTTCAAAATAGAATGCATCAGGGTTGATGGGGCCTGTCCAGGAAAGAGAGAGAGTGGAGTGGAGTGGGGCTAGTGGGGTATTTTTAGTATTCCAATAAAAGACAAGGCTTTTAAAGGAAATCACTTATTGCCATTTTGCAATCAAGAATGCAGGAGTGTTCCAGGGACTGCAAGAAATATGCTTCAAGAATGTCGGAGCCATAAGGAACTAATCATTAAATATTCTCTCGTTTCCACCCCCGTTTCTTGCTCTGAGGAAGCCATTTAGCAGCTTTGCAATTTGTATGTAAATCTCAACCCTCCTGACCACGCAGTCAAGTATCCAAGGGACTTAGGAGCCAGCATCCCATTTTCAAGAGTTCTTCCAATTCCTGTGCAAGCAGGGCACTTTTTCAAATAGAAGACACATGGTCCAGCCTTCAGGAACACATAATCTGACCTTAAATGACTTCATATGAACCCTATAGGATTTTGTTTTCTGCTATAACTTTCTCTGCTTGATCAGTGTCTTGCTAGTGAGGTTCCTCTTGTGGGTTCAGGTAGACCAGGAGAGCTGCAGTTTTGTTACTGCAACTTATTCCCCTCCTTTGACTGAATTGTGATTATTTTATTTCTTTTTGGGGTTTTGTTGTTTTTTTTTCCCATATGTAACTTTGGTTGTTGATGTTTTAAACATTTCGGAAGCTTCCTGGAAGGTTTTTCTGATACCCATCTAGCTAGGGAGTGAGTAATCCCAGCATTTGTTTGAGTGAAAAACAAAGGAAAAGGCAAAAGATAATACTTACTCAAGTGGTTTAAGAGCTTAATGGGACAATTTACTGATTCATCTGAGCAGAGCTAGTGGTTACCTGCTCCCTCTCCCCATGTTCCCATCTTTGTCCTTGTGTTGGTACTGGTGTCCTGGTGAGGCAGTTCAGGGAGCTATAATGGTAGAAAACTGACCCTACCAAAAACAAAGCCCAGGGTGTCAGGCTGGTGGCAGATGGATGCGGGCAGATGTCCCCTCCTGCACCAGGCCAGCAGAGCTCTGCTTTCATTTTATTATTTTTTCCCCATTTGTTTTTTTACGGGAGAAAGTAGTGGAGGAACAACAGTCCCCTGCTGAGATCATCTGTCGTGTCTTCTGCCTTTTCCCTGCTGGCTGCAGGTACCGGCTCCGGGCTATGCTGCTGCCTGGCAGACCCTTTCTTTCAGGAAAACCATTTGGAGTTCACCAGCTGGCCTGCAGCTTCTGTGTCCCTCACTAGAGTAGGGGCTGGTGAGTGAGGCCAAGCTGGAGAAGTGCATGGATGTGAATGTGAGGAGGAACACCAGCCATGGGGGCACCGTGACCAGCAGCGAACCCCCGTCGCTGGGAATTAGCTCCCCTCGGCCCCAGCTTGGTCTCTTCTTGCCACCAGTGTGGGTCTGGCTGGTAAAGCTCTAGAGTTTCTAATGCAGTGAGAACTCTTTAGTGACCTGTGACTTGCACTGCTGAAGGAGCACCTGATGGTAGCCGCTGGGTTTTCTCAGGTCACTGCCTTCTTGCAAGGGCAGCTTCACCTGCCTCCTTCACACACTTCAGCTCCTGGCTGTTCCCTCCACCACGGTTCGTGGAGCTGTGGTCCATGCCAAATCCTTCTGTTCCTCACTGTTCATTGCACTCCATGGCATGGAGAGGATAATCTCTGGTAAATCCAGAGATGTCCCTGTTAGACCTGCACTTTCTCACCCTTTTCCTGATGATTTTTGCTGAGCTGATGGCAGACCAAATGAGTTCAGGTGATACCTATGGCTTGGTTGGGCTCATTTGTGTGAACCTCATCTGAAAGACAGGGATTTGTAGAACCTTTGTGATTTTGTTTGGGCTCATTTTGTTTTCTTTCTTTTTGGAAACCTTTAGTGCACACTGAGATGTGGAACTTTCACAAGTCCTGTTTCAAGCTCTAACACAGTTGATCAGAAAGGCAGCACATTGCTGGTCTGATATTCTTTCTTGGCATTGCTTATGTAAGGGAAAGGATGCTAGAGAGTTTGGAGAAGGGAGAACTGGAAGGTGTGTGTGCTTGTTTAATAAAAAAGGGGAGAGAGAGGGGAATAAACCACATACAATAACCTCCAGTCACCGTCTGCTGGTGACTTTGGGGTTTGGAGTAGTTTGATGATGCAGTGTGGGGATGAGCAGGGAAAGGCTGTGAAGCTGCTCTCACAGAATGAAAGTTAAAAACGTGAGCATGTTTCCAGTTCCTGGCTGGCTGGGAGGGGGGTGATCTCCTGCATGACTGGACATCTGCGCCCAGTGGCAGCAGACAGGGATGGGGAGAGGCTGCCGGGTTTTAGTGGGAGTAAAAGGAATGCTACGTGGGAAAACACCAAAAGGTGTCTTGGGGAGACATGAGGTCTGAAATTGTCAGCTTTGGCTGGGCATGGGTGCTCCCCCATATGTGTGCTCCATGAGGGCTTCCTTTTCACCTGCCTGTAGCATTGTTAAACTTAGATCTTTTCCTTGGTGAACCAGTGAGTATAAAGGGTTGAGTTAATGTGGTTTCTTGGGGGGTGAGAAGTAACTTGGACAAACTGTTGCCTCTTTTATTTGCTCTTCGTGTGAGAATGAGCCCAGTGAATGATTTTATTATAGTGTTTTTTTGCAGAATGATGTTACTCAGGTATGTGTGTAAATTGCTTTAAGGCTCTTTGGTTCAGTAATTCTATCTCAGAGGTACATGGAACCATTTCTCCTAGGTTGTCCTCTGTGATCTGCCTTCTGCTATTTAAAGTAATACAAATTTAGCTCAAAGTGTTCCCTTTCCTGCAGACTTCTCTGAAAGTTAAAACTTGTGTCAGTGTCAGTTTAGTTCTTGCTATGCTCTTGACTCGTCTTCACATCCAAACAAATGTCTTGTCTGTCTCTGAGCTTCGCTTCTGGTGACTCAGAGGTAGAATTATTTATATGTCTTAATTTCCTTAGGAAACCTTTGTGTCTTTCAACTGCCCTTCTTCTAGTCTGGTTCTCAGGTCAATGCAAGAGGTTAATGAATTGTGTAGACTTACAGATGTATGGCCAAATGTCTATTTTATGCGGCATCTTTAACTGTTGGATCCAAACCCTCCAACCACTGCCAAAGGTAGGAGATTAGCTCCACACAGACCAGTTAAGCTTCAGAGAAGTTGAAAGAGGCACAGTGGTTGAAGGCTGTGACCAAATTCATCTGAGCTATTCCTCTGCCCATTGTGGTTCATGTGAGGTTGGGTTTGTTCAGTATGTGTCCCTTCTTGAAGGAGTATGGGATTTCTTTGCAGTGGTGCTTGGAAATGGTTCAATACACTATCTGGCACACACTTGTAATTCGAAAAATAGATTAGAAAAGAAGCAAGTTGAACAACAATGGATTAAGAGAAACACTTATCTCACTTCCTTTCATTCAGCTTTGCTGCGCATGTGGTTTGGGACCCAAATGCTCAGGATTATTTGATTGCAGAAGCAATAAGTATTTTGGATGTAAACTCACTCCATGCTGCTCCTGGGACTGAACCTGACATTTGGTTTTGGATGGTGGTGGGTTTTATCTTGCTGTTATTTAGCCATGCTTTGTTTGCCAACAGGTCTTGATGTCAGTAATGTAAGGTATCTTCGTGCCCTGATCAAAGGCTTGTGTTCACAACAGACTCATATCTGTGCTTGAGGGGGAAGCGTAGCTCCAACCTTGTGTGACAAAAAAGGTACAAAAATACAGGTTTGTAATATGGGAAATCATGTTGACCGAGGAGTTAATTGGTATAAATGAAGTCTATACCTTTGACTCTGATAAATCGTTTCTTCACGTTAATCTGATGTTGCATAAATAGCTCCAAATGGGGAATAACTCATAAAATCAGAGGGTTTTTTCATCTTACATAGCAATGACCTAGGTTTTTCTTTCTTCCAAATAAGGAATTAATAATGCAATAGCTGTTGTTTCCAAAGAGCTCAGCTTTTTTGAGAAGCGTCCTGCTTTTTTCTCCTCCAGACCCAGTGAAGCACATGGGCGTTTGGAGCCTTTAATAACCATTCACAGAGCCTGCTCTTGATTTCTTTGAGAATTGCCAATGATTTTGATGTCAGAGTTGAGAGGTACAGTTGTAGTGTTACATTTCTCAAGTCAGAGCAGTTGAAAAGGAAGGTCAAAAGCAATAAGGTCCAGGTTCCTTGGGGTGGGTGGGGGCGTAGGATAATGTGCGACCACAGCGCTTTACGCACGCCTGTCGCCCAAGAAAAAGTTTGGCTGTCACAAAACTAATAACGAACAAGCCTCTGGAGAGATCGTTTCAATGATGCAGGTGTAGGAATCAGGGAGTGTGTTTACATACAAGCCAGCTTAATAGCGTGGGATTTATGCTAAAGTGTTTCTTAATGCAATACAAATTGAATGCCCCATCTTGCTCCACACGAGGAAAATGTTAGACGGAAGGACGTCTTTATAGCTTTTGGGGAGAAAGTGTTTGGCCTTTTTTAGGGAACATAAAAGACAGCAAGATGGATTTCTTCTGGTGCTTGCCATGTTAAACTAGTGCTTTAGGTATGTGCCTCAGATTTGGAGCCAGCCTTCCAAGTTGGTTCTCTGCTGCCTTGAAAATCAGGGGTTTGAACAAGCTTGGGCAGGGCTTTTGTCGTCTGTCCGGCAACACGGACTTTAAAGGAACTGACTGAAAAAGCAGATAAAATTTGTTGGTTTTGTTGTTAAGGTTTTTTTGTTTGTTTTAAAACTGTGACATTACAAAGAAGTCCTCCATGAAAACAGCTATGACTCCACAGCCTCTTCTTGAAACTCCCATCTTTTCCCTGCTTCTCTCCTACCCTATAAAACAACTATTATGTGTTTATAAGGTAGCGCTCCGTGTCACTTATAAAAGAAGACTTATTCACAAACTTCTGGATACACAGTTCTGTGGGAATATAAACTTTCTTGGCGTAAAATAAGCCACTTTTTCCAGATAATGTAATGCTATACCAGGCTATTTAAAGTCATAGCATGCTATTTAATATTATTTTATAATGTATAAAAGACACCAGTGCTGATCCTTCAGCATTATTGCGAATAACACTATACTAAATCAGCATACAAGATAGGGGAAACCCCAGGCAAAGCTCCTATTCCCAGAAAGAGTCACCATCAGGGTGCTGAGGGATGCTCAGAGCAGCAGGGCTGCTTTCCCCAAGCCTCTTCCCTGCACACAGCAACTGTGTGGGTGATCACAGAGAGGCACGTCTCATTTTCAAGGCCAGGTTGGACAGGGCTTGGAGCAACCTGCTCTGGTGGAAGCTGTCCCTGCCCATGGCAGGGGGTTGGAGCTGGATGAGCTTTAAGGTCCCTTCCAACCCAAACCAGGCTGGGATTCTATGATTCTGTGATTTTTTGGACGGGATTTGCTGGCTGCAAGTTAGGCATTGTTGAAATGCTTTTGGACGTAACCATTCAGCTTTTGAAGTCAGGGCAGGTGACTTGGACACACACACGCATGTGCCTTAGAAATGTTTTCTAATGGGCTGGAAGCAGTATTTACTTCAATTATCCAGGAACCAGCAGGCAGCCACCACGTGATTGTCTCTGCTTTCTGAATACACTCAATATTCGAAAGAGCACTGGGTCCACAAAACCACAGTGCTCTCCAAAGGCCAGTGGCTGCCTCAGTCTCCAGGTGTCCAGCTGACGTGGATTTGGGGGTGACAGATGGGAATCGCATTGGTCAAGCCCATGTCCAAAAGATTCTTGCTGCTCCCTGGCCGGGAGGTGCTGCCCTGCTGCCAGAGCAGTCTGCTTGGAACCTGAGAGACGCCGTGGCTACGCACCCCATGGAAAGGAGACATCACCCTTAGCATATGCTCCTATTTACTTCCCCTATTTATAAAGAGCATCCAATACTCTGTGAACTGATTATAGCAGCAGGGACTGAAAGAGATTTCCTGGCTCATTGAGTCCAGACCTCTGCTGTCACAGGCAGATTCTCTCCACACTTGCTTTCATAAGCCCTCTAAAATGCTTTGAGAGCATTTAGGCTATTTTTCCTAGGGATCGGATATGTTCAGGGGCAGCCCAAGCTGGGCTGATGCCCAGAGAGGTAGCAGTGAGTGATTGTCTTGATGTGGATATCTTGTGTCCATTACTGATGGGTTTGGGGTTAAACAAAGAGTAGTAGAGTGGACCAGTTTTCAACTGGAAGATGCCTCCAAGGCAGAAGGACAGATCATCGCTGTTCAAGGCCAGGTTGGACAGGGCTTTGAGCAACCTGGTCTAGTGGAAGGTGTCTTATAGCAGGGGGGCTGGAACTACATGATCTTTAGAGGTCCCTTCCAAGCCAAACTATACTGTGATTCTATGATCAGCATTGCCACTGGAGACCTTTAACATGACCTGTGAAGCCCTGGGTGCATCAGCCACTACCTACTCCTTCTACATCCCTACCTTCAGCTGAATGGGAGTGCTGATGTGAGTCTAGGCATTGCTCTGGAATTTCAGGGCTCTGGGGCACACTGGTGATGACCTACCTGCTGCTCTAGCCTGGGATGTCAGGCAGCTGGATGAAGCTATGTAAAGAGCCTGTGTAGGAGTGTCTGGCTGCCAGGGGGCTGAAAGAGAGGAGCTAAAGCATTGCTGACATTCCTGGTGCCATTAAACAAGAATCTTGGTCCCTGGAATATTTGCCAGTGTGCCCCTTCTGAAAAAGCAACCAGGATCTTGTTAGTGGAGCGGGGGATGCTGAGGAGGAAGGTGCAGCTGTGTCCTCTGCAGGGGCTGCCTAGTGTGAAGTTGTACTGCAAGGCACCTTGTAGGAACCTGCAGGCTCTAATTGATAACACATTAAATCTCAATGGCCAGCACTCTGTGGCCGTGAGGCGATTGTAATGGTAAATCAATAGTCTGATAGAAGCAGACCAGAAATCTTTTGACACTTATTCAAGAGGGACTTGTCAAAACACGATGTATTTATGACCAAGTTCCTGCCTGCCTGTTCAAAGGCACTTGAACCCCTGCCAGATCCTAAACATTCTCAGATTCCCAGGAGTTATATTCAGCACAATAAGTGGATATTTCACAGTAAATATTGCCGTGTCAGAAAGCTGGCAGAAGCACCAGTTGACAAGCAACAATTGGCCGCTTTGTCTGGGTGCTGTGCGGGCTTGTCCCCTTCGGCAGCAGTGCTCTTGAGTGGGAATTCCTGCCCCAACGGGCTCCAGCCTCGTGGGCATGAGGAATTCAAAATGCTCTAAAGGAAACTGCGGCTCATTGAGCCTCAGCTGCCTCCATCTGAACAGTCAGCACAAGGAATTGGAAAGTCTCAGTGATTAATCTCAAGCACAAAAGCCAGCTGCTGGCTGGCGGTAGGTATCCGCTTTTCTCTGAGGAAACCAATTCATCATGTTCTTTGGGATTCATAACAGTTATTTGAGGCAAAGAGGCTTATTTAGTGCGTGGCACCCTGTGCATCAGTGGAGTTACAGGCCAGAAATGTTCATGATTCTCTGCCCTCCCTCAGATCTGCAGCACACCCAGGGTTTCAGCAGCACCGTGTGGGCTGGAACATGCACCCAGTGCCTATAGTGTGGGCTCTGTACTGAGAGGAGAGGGATGCCTGAGAGGACAGGGATACCTGAGAAGAGAGGGATGCTCTCGAGGGCAGGGATGTGGTGTGGGTTTGCATAGTGCTCAGTGTGGTGCTGCTCCAAGTCACATCTGGGGTCTCTGCGATGGGTAAACAGCAAAGGTTGGGATGAAAAGGGGAAAATGAAATGATTTACTGGGCTTGTCGTCTGTGTGACTGGTATTTGTCATCGCTGAGGACACCTGGCAGTGCATCAGAGAGTGTGGGCTTTAAGTGAAGTCTTATTTCTAATATGAACGTAAACCCTTGAGTTACATGGTCTCGACAGGGCAGCCATAGTTACTAACTGGCAGAACAGGCGCAAGGGACTAAGAGTCCTCAACCATCACCTGTATTTACACAGATCATTAACCCCTTGGACATTCAGGTGCAAACTGGGGTGGAGAATCATCTTCTAACTTCTAACATGCCCAAACCCCTTTAGGCAGATTCAGATCTCAAGGAATAATTTCCATTTCTAAGTGAGCCCCAGCTGGGAAGTTGTTCATGTAGGAGTAGGTCAGGTACAGCAGGAGGGATGTCTGTGATGAACCCCAAGCCAGGGATCCTTAAAGCTGATAAATCCCACGGAGAGGGAATAGACTTGGGACTTGGGCTGCCCCAGGGAGATGAGGTTTGATGTGACCCCCAGATCCTCTGGTCTCATGGCTAGACAGACAGGTGAGACAGACTGAAAAGCAATCTTAACCGAGAACTAAATTACTTCTGTTGTAACCTTTCCCTCTTATCTCTGAAAATCTGATCTGAACTATCTTTTGGAGAAGGCTTTGCTTAGTTTGGAATGAGAACCCCTGTGCTGCCCAGGAAGTGGGGGTCGGGATCAGGGTGATGAGCAGAGCTGCAGCTGATATCAGGGTTAAAACCTGGCAAAGCAGCGTGAGTGCTGGTGCTCCCAGGAGCCTGAAACTCAGAGTAAGCCAAGAACGTGCCCTCTGCATTTGTGTGCTGCTCCTCTGAGCTGGAACAGCAGCACCCTCACAGAGCCTTTAGCAGATGGAGCTTCAAGGGTATTGCGCTTCCTCCAACCTGCCTTAATTAATTGTTCTGTAATTGCACAGAGAATTCATTTCTCACTTCCCACCTTTCCCTGAGAAATGCATTTCAAATTTGTTTTCTTTGGCACGGGAATCTTTTGTTTTTTTTCTTCCCTTACCCCTGTTTACATTGTTGGTGGCTTTGATTCCTCAACTTCTCTTTGAGGAGTTCTCATCGAGGGGGATATTTATATTTCATAGGACTTGAACAGAAAAAGGCAAAGCAAGCAGGGAACCTAAATGCATAATTCCTGTCAGATCCTATCTCCAGCTTTTGTTAGGAAAACTTGTTGTGCTCTGTGAAACACTCAGGTTTAAAAGCTTCAGATCCTTCTAATCTGCTATTCTGTAGTATGGGGGGTGGAAAAATGTGCGTAACATCTGGTCTCTATCATGCAAGAGGTACTTTGAAATTCATGTGCTATTGCCAATTTATATGATCCTATTCTTTTTGTGCACATCACATGGATCAGATAAGCCTTTAACACTGATTTATACTGCACTGACATGTGCCATTGCTGCTTCTCTGTCCCTCACTTGGGGAGGAAGCACTTGACCACTGCTTTTGGAAACTGAAAAGTGGCTCCAGGTTTTTAATACCAGTCTCTTTCCAGGAATAAAATGAAGTTTATTTCCTGTTGCTGTCCTGCTCTTCTTGCCCTGAACGGTCTGTCAAGTTTCCTGTTCATTCTGCTGTTGCCCATTAGCAATACTTTACTGTTCCCCACCTTCCCCTGTTCCTGCTGGGCAATAGTTCTGGGTTTATGTGCAGTTTTTCTTGGGAGTTGTCAAGTTGCCCCATTAACTCCACTTTGTATCATTGCTAATTCACACTTATAAACTGTTTTCCAAGCAACTGATCTCAGTTGTCTCTTAATTGCTGAAGTCCATAAACTCAGTTAGACTGAAACTGTGCTAAGGATTTGCACCCTCTAAACCTTTTCCCTCCAGTGCAAAACATAACAGGGAATCTGAGTGCAGCAGCTTTATCAGATATTAATTCTTCCTAATTAAAGCAAATTATTTGTTTCTGGCTCTTCTGAGGACTACAAAATGTATAGTATGATATAAAAAGCGTGAGACTAGAAAGGTGGGAAAAGTACAGATCATGTTCCCGATGTATTCATCTAACAGTTTGTGTTGCTGGGTGATGTTGAGTGGTTGGCTGAGATTGGAAACCAGACACCCCTCTCTCACCCGTTCCGGTGAGTTGGAGCGAGTAGCGTGTGGTCTGAGATCCTGCTGGGTCAAGTATGCTTCATAGACTGTGACCTGGGGTGAGGATGTGGAGTGAGGCTCTGCAGGGGACCAGCAATGGGACCATCCCCTGGGCTTCTTCCCAAAGGACTTCAGCTGCGAGGGAGCTGGCACTGAGCAGTGCTGCTGGGACAAACCCAGCTCCTGGGTGCCCAGGCAGGGATCTTGGCTGTCCAGTGTCTGTTGTGCAGCATGGCCCTTGGGGCTGCTGGCACTGGGGCCAACCCCAAGCCCTGGCTTTGGGTGCAGAGAACAGCAGGAACAGACAAGAGCATTTTTGCTGGTTTACTCCATCTTGATTGTGATTAATGAGCACTCATAACCAGGAGTAGCCTGAAGTTTAGTGTCCTCTAAACAAAACTACCCCGTATCATCCTACCCCAAAGGATGCACTAAGTATAAACCAGTCAATTGAACTTGTCCCTGCCTAGCAAAAGAGCTTGTCCCTGCAGTGCCAAATCCTGCCACGGTCCTTCGGCATCCCAAGTGGAGCATATGGAGCTGCTGCCTTCTTTGGAAGGAAACGGCTCAATACCTGAGACCTGCGGGAGCCAGTGGGGTGAAGTGCTGCTCAAGCTCCCTTCAGATAACAAATGGTTTTAACTGAACAGAAAAGGAAAAAATACTGTTTGTGGTGACTTTTATTTCCTTGGAAAAAAATCCCAGAGCCCTGGCAGAGAAGCAGTTTCTGCACAGAAAACATGACACTATTTACAAAAAGCCAGGTCTAATATCCTTTTCCAGCTTGGAAAGAGGAGTTTATTTTAATACATCCTTTTTTAATTGCCATGAGCTGGACTTGTAAATATCGTAAGTGGTTGAGTAACAGTCATCGTGAGCGGCCCAAATGAAGGGACATTTTTTCCACTCTTGGAGCCTTAACATATTCCTGCAGCCCGGACAGGGGAATAGCACAGAGCAGATACTAAAGGAAAACAAAAGCCTCCTAATTAAAAGGTGGTTTAACCCCAGGGGATGCCTGTGAACATGATGCCGGTGCCGGAAGATTACCGTGGTCCAGCCAAAGAGTTTACATGTTGGGGCTGCCTGGGGAGGTGATGGAGTGGACTGCAGAGATCCAGTCCATTTTCAGTGAAACAGTTCTTCCTCCATGCTAAGAAAGGGGAGAGAAAGGGGAGAGTTCCCCCTAAGAAGGGGGAACTGAGGAGAGTTAGTTTCTTCTAGCAGTGTCTGACCCCTGGGTTGCCTTATCACTGTTGTTCAGTTGAGAGAGAGAAAAATCTGCTTTGCTGGTTTTCTGGATCAGTTCTTCCAAATGATCCATAACTTACATCTTAAATACCGTCCTCCAGAGCAGCATGGTGTGCCTGAGCTAGAAGGTAGTTGTGAAGGTTTTTAAGATGATATTGGTCATTAGCTTCTGCACAGGAACTGGTGTGGTTCTGGGTAAGGATGGAACACACAGAGCCTGTGCAGAGCACTGTTACACTGCCTTTAATGCTGGTTGTTCTTAATTTCCCCAGGTCGGGTACATGCCTGAAAGCCCTGCTTTTGCTCTGCAAACAGCTTTGTGTGAAAGCGGGAGTAGTTTGTATTGGAAACAATTTCCTGATACAATTTGAATTTCCTTCTGAATAATCCTTTGCCCCAGTGGGATGGTACAGAGGGATTCTAGAACAGCTTAACTGGCCTTGCCATACCCCCCTAGTCATTGCAAGGCAGATGTTTAAGTAGGAAGATGCCCTGCAGGCACTGCTAAAAAATCAATGTGAAGGGTCAGGAGGAGAAGGAACTGCTCTGCCAACGTGGGGTTTGAGCACACAGCCCTGCTCAGGTCAGCAGCATGCAGGGATCTGTGATGGGGTTTGCACGGGGTGAGCAGGAGGGGAAATCAGTCTCAGCTGGGAGGAGGAGCAGGGCTCAGAGGAAGAATTTAATTGCAGAAGACCAATTGTACGAGATGAAGGCAGCAACCTTGACGTCGTTTCATCTTTTCCAGGAATGCTGGTGGTGATTGTGTTGCTGCTGATTGCCATTGCTGTGGTTGCTGTCTGGCCAACACACTAATGCGGGTGTGGGGCCCGCTGGAGCTGCTGCTCCGCAGCTGAGCGCGGAGGACTCTGGAGAAGAGACCAACTTTGTGCAAAGACCTGTGATTTAAATAAACTCAACGGTATTGGAACGAGGCTGTGTCCGGCAGACATCCGCTTGGTGCACAGCTGAAGAGCGCTGCGTGATTTGGAGGGGCTCTCTTCCCACCTTCATTTGGCATTGGGGAGGCTGCAGCTGGCTCCACAAGGGCTGCACTTCTCGGTGCATCTGCGGCTGAGCACACGCTGGTGTCAGGGTGCTGCTGCCCGGTCCGTGGCTGTGGCTGCTGCTGCTGAGTGGCTTTAAGATACTAAAATGCAGGGGTGGGTTGGGGGTACAGCAGCTCCTCCACTTTCTTATACTTTCCCTAGAGATGAAACCACATTTTTCAAGGAATAGGTGTTTTGGGGAATGGCTGCATCTGGATTCTCGCAGGATGGGAAGGCTCGCGGAGAGGCACGAGACCCCCACAAGATACGCAGAAACTCTGGTGAATGAGTCAGCCCTTGGGGGAGAGTTCTTGCTGTTGATCTCCATGGACAGATGTGAACAGCAGCAGGTTTCCAGCCAGGTGGGTCCAAATGGAGAGCCTTGCCCTGTACGTGCTCATGAGGACAGCGTGCTCTCCACATGCTCTGCCATGCTCTGCACACAGGATGTGCTGCATTAATGTACTAACCTCAGCAAGCGAGGGCTGCCTCTTTATGACTTCACTCTGTTAGACCCTATTTACAAACTAATGAAAAAAGAAGGATTGAAGGTTTGCTTCTGGCCAAGAAAATCATTATTTTGTTACACTGCTCAGTTTGATTTCAGAATTGACAGGGCAAGCAATAAATACTGAATAAAAGGTGATCCGTTTCTATACAGTTTATCTGCCTGGGTCTTTATTGTTTCCCACCATCTCATGTTGTGCATGAACGATTACTCCAACACTTTCATTTCCTAAGAGCTGGTTTGGAGAAGGAAAAAGGCAATTCCTGTCAGACTTCATGTGTATCATGACATACATTTCCTCCAGATCCATAAAACTTGCCAGCCCTGGGCTGATCCTCACCTGTGCTGCTTTGCAGCTCTCAGCTGGCTCTTGGCACTCATTTCCCTTTCACTGCCTTCCACCTGCACAACTGGAGTGGTGGCACATGTAGCACTGATCTGGGAGGTGGGAAACCAGGGTGTCCTGGTGCTGCATTACATCTTGAGGGACATGCATCTCATGTGCTTTGGTGGAGAAAATCCTTCAAGCCTTTAAAAGTCCAGTCCAGGTCATGCCTGCTTGCTTTTCCTTGGAGAGATGCTTCATCTTACAGCCTTCAAAGGAGAAGAGGGGAGAAAACCAGGGAGTTTTACGTTCTCATGGCTTTCAAGAGGACACAACAGGTTATTGACTTGTTTATTGCTTGATGTTAGATTAGAAACAGAGCTTTAAGCAAGGCGACTCCAGCTGGCAACAGGTAACAGGAGCCTTGGAGCTGTGTTCAGAACTTGTGCATTCCTGCAGTTCTGTGGAAGGACCAACACTGGAAACTCCTGTGCCCGAGCCCTGCAGCAGGATTTAGCTCACGGCTCCAGTGCAGCCCCTGGATCTCTGGTGACAGCAGGAGAATGACACGTGGTTTATTGAGATGAAGCTACAGAGTCGGGTTTCTAATTAAAGCTGCCGTTTATGGAGGGAATGAAGGTTTTGTTTGAATTCCCAGGACACGCAGGATGATGCATAATTCATCCTGATCAACGTGACACAGTGACTTTGTTCTGGCAGAGGCTTTAAATCGATGTTTCCTGACCTGTTGGGTCCTCAAACACATTTTTCCTGTTAGTGCTGAGGAAAGGTAGAAACGTGAGGCTTTGCTCTGCTGAAATGTCTCACCACGGGGGCCTCAGACTTGCCCTTTAGTAACATTTAATATGTCGTGTGGGTGAGGAGTTTTATTAAAAACCAGTGGATTTGGCAGCGTTCTGCTGTGCTGGGGGAAGCTTTTCTGTCTCCTGCCCCACCAAAGAAAAAGGAAGGTTAAAGTGCCAGAGCCGCGGGGTTTTGGCTCAGGGC
Source organism: Pezoporus wallicus (assembly GCF_028554395.1). Classification (NCBI taxonomy): domain Eukaryota; kingdom Metazoa; phylum Chordata; class Aves; order Psittaciformes; family Psittacidae; genus Pezoporus; species Pezoporus wallicus. The sequence continues at coordinate 426,818 of NW_026641435.1, forward strand.
GAGCAGGCTTGGTGAGCCCAGCTCACCGGTGCCTGGCATGGAGTCACCATGCTGCCGGTTGTCCTCACTTCCAGGCGTGGAACAAAGGGTGCTCAAGCTGCCCATTCAGTCTGTGCCGTGGGGCTGCTGGAGTCATGCACTTGTGGTGGCTTCTCCAAGCAAAAGTCCCCCCGTTCCCCTGGAACGTGCTCACAGAGACATCCCAGCTTGGCCTTCCCTTGCAGCTCCTTCATTGCTGTCTCGGAGGATGTGCTCAGGGTTTTAGCTGCTTCCAGTCGGTACTCCATCAGAAATACAAGTGCTGTGGGAAGGTCTGGTACCTGTGAGAGGCACTTCCCTGTCCAAGTGCCCTTGAAAAGAAGTCCCTTTCTGCTACTTGAGGGGAAAGATGATCTTGAAAGGCTGCTGGGTATTTTCACGTGCCCTTGTATCTGGAGGTTGGGTGTGAGCTCGGTGCTGAGCTTGGCTGAGCTCTCCCATGTTGCCCAGTGGGATGAGGCTGAGAGCAAACGCTCGGGTCCAGCCCTCAGTGGGAACAGGCTCTTTTCCCATTTTCCAGAGTCACCGTTTCTTTGTCAAACAACCACCTGGAGGACACGGAGCCAGAGCAATCTGGGAAACCCATTTGCTTCTGTGAGGAGCCACAGGTGACAGCCCCGGAGCAGAGGTGGTGGCACTTGTGACCCATTTGTCTCTGCAATAAAGATCTGAGATTTCTGACCTCCAAGATGTTTTCAGATTCATAAATTACGGGTGCTGCTGAGGCTGGGGGTCAGGCGGGGTGACCCCAGAGCACTTTGCAGGACCTTTTGCCTGTATTTTTCTCATTGGAAGTGTTTTGCAGCCTCAGTCCCCCCCCCCCCCCCCCCCCCCCCGCCTTCAGCTTTCTAGCTTGTGTGTATGACCAGCCCTTGCCTAGTCCTTCAGTAGCATCTGGCACCTCTGATGTCCTGTTGGAGATGAGGGGATGGAGCCTGGACTCCTGAAGCGGATGGGCAGAAAGGGACAGCGCTGGCAAGCTGGAGCAGAAAATGGGTCTGGGATGGGGTTGGCAGCTCCCCTGAGCTCAGGCTTTGGTTGCCCCCTGTCCCCACACCTGTCCACCTGCTCTGTGCAGGGTTCCGCAGGGTTCGGCCTGTCCTGGCTCTGTCCCACAGTCTCCTCTGGCGGGCAGAGGAAGAAAGGGGAGCCCGATGCGATGCTGGGACATACCCGGTCCAGAGTTCCCAGAGAGCCCAAGTGGGATCCTTCCCAGCCACCCACCGGGAGCCCGCAGTGACCCGGCTGTCCCAAGGGCATGTGGCCACTGATGGGAAGCGATGGAGGATGCTGGTGAGACGCACGGATGGGGCTGATGGTCAGAAATAGCAGCGCACCACGCTGGGCCCTGCCACGGGGACGTTGGCAGAGAGCTGGGAAGGGGAAGGGGATGCTGACTCTTCCCTGCACGAGTCCCTGTCCCTTGCGCTGGTGCAGTGGAAGGAAACAGAGCCTTTTACAGTTTACAAGAGTTTATTCAACTGGTTTCTGACTTTAGTTCTACCAAGTGGGTGCTGAACAGTTACAAGCTCCTTCGGGTTCAATTACAGCCAATCTAATAAAACAACCAACCAAAAAGAGAAAACAAAAATAAAAGGAAAAAAACCCCAACGAAACAACTTGGAAAAACAATAAGAAAATCCACAACTTTTTCACGTGTCATTAAATATATTCATATATAATAACCATAATATATTAGTATGCATTGTAAAGAAACATCGCCCAAAGCAGTGTGCAATGGTCAGAACTAAACAACATTTACAGTTCAAGATATTAACAGAAATAACAAAAAAACAAACCAAAACAACGAACCAGGAACAGGGGCTCTGAGAGGGGAGAGGAGGCGGTGGTGGGGAGAGGGCACGGGCACGAAATGAACAGAAAGGAGACGAAACCAGGTCTGTTGGGTGCTGCCGGCGAGGGGTGCTTGATTTGGCATTTCGGCTGCTCTCCAAAGCCGTGCTGAGGCTCCACAGCCCCTCCCCGGCCACCCCTCCACCTCCGGAGGGCCTCGGTCCCGTCCCAGGGCAGTGGGTGGGTGCTGAGTTCTGTGCTGGTTGTACCTGACAGAGGTGGGTGTGCAGGGATGAATTCTGGTCCCTCTCTGGGAGACTGGACAGAGGTGTCTCTGCGGGAGCAGGGGTGGCTGCAGGGAAGAACTGCATCCCTGGACACCCCGAAACGAGCTATTCTGCCTCCCCCAGACAGGATGGGCTGTGCACCAGTAACACCAGCAGCTCTGCAGATCAAGGTTACTGGGAGCATGTGAGGGGCACTGGGGGACCGTGGACGGAGTGAAGGAGCTTTTCTATTCTGGCTGAAAAGCACAAAACTCCAGCAGGGATCAAGGGATGGAGTCCTGGAGGGGCAGGGATGGAGTCCTGGAGGGGCAGGGATGGAGTCCTGGAGGGGAAGGGATGGAGTCCTGGAGGGGAAGAGATGGAGTCCTGGAGGGGAAGGGATGGAGTCCTGGAGGGACATGGATGGAGTCCTGGAGGGGCAGGGATGGAGTCCTGGAGGGACATGGATGGAGTCCTGGAGGGACATGGATGGAGTCCTGGAGGGACAGGGATGGAGTCCTGGAGGGGCATGGATGGAGTCCTGGAGGGGAAGAGATGGAGTCCTGGAGGGACAGGGATGGAGTCCTGGAGGGACAGGGATGGAGTCCTGGAGGGGCAGGGATGGAGTCCTGGAGGGACAGGGATGGAGTCCTGGAGGGGCAGGGATGGAGTCCTGGAGGGGAAGAGATGGAGTCCTGGAGGGGAAGAGATGGAGTCCTGGAGGGACATGGATGGAGTCCTGGAGGGACATGGATGGAGTCCTGGAGGGACAGGGATGGAGTCCTGGAGGGGCATGGATGGAGTCCTGGAGGGGCAGGGATGGAGTCCTGGAGGGGCAGGGATGGAGTCCTGGAGGGGCAGGGATGGGGATCTCGCTTCTGTGGGTGGCTCTGGCTGTGGTGGGCTCTGACTTGTTTTGTGTCTTGTACAGACTCCATTTCCTTCTGATTTCCCAGGTTGTGTCAGTGCTTGGAGGGGTCCTGTCATGGGGCAGGGGCTGAGGCTTGTCCCTGGGTGGATTTGGTTGGTGTTAAGGCTGTGCTGGGGAGGATGCCTGTGCTTGCCAAGGTTGGAAAATCAGAGTAAGCGTTAGATATCCAGGCATGCTCGATGGGCATTTCCTAAGTCCCATGTCCCATGGCTTTGCCTTCCTTCTCTCCAGATGGGTTGGATCTGGTTGCTTTTAGGCCATTTGAAGATCTCCCATGGTTCAAAGGCATCCCGGCTGACCAAGGACAAGCTGTCTGCAGCTGGTATGGGGTGTCCCTGGCACCAGTTGATGCTTGCCACAGCAGAGCATCCAAATCCCACTTTTGGGGCTTAAAGCATCCATTTGGACATTTTAGGTCAGATTTTGTCTTTCAAAACTTGGTGGCTTGGGTTCCCTGGACAGAAAAACTGTTGGTTCTCCTCGAGCTCTGCAGGAAGGAAAACTGAGTCTGCTCTGGGTAAGGGGAGAGAACACAGACCTGGGGGGGGTGTCACTTGATGCCCAGGGTGGGATTTCTCTGCTAATACCCAAACTGATTCCAGAGGGGCCCTGTGGCTGCAGGGGAAGGCTCAGCAGAGCTTGCTCCCTCCTGGTGGTGTCTCCAGCAGCCCAGCATTGGCCAGTGCTTCCCCAGGAGCCCTCCACTTTACACCTATTTACACGGCTGCCTCACTTTATGGTGGTTTATGTCATTATATAAATATTGTCAATTGCTATAAAACAAGGCAAAACCACTGGAAAATGTCATAAAATAGATGTTTCCAAGTTTCCTAAAAGGAGAAATATCAGGGAGGTTTTGCCTTTCGTAGCAACTAGTGTTTGCTTCTCCTCCAGGTACCCGTCTTGCCCTCCCTGCCTTTCTGCCCTGGCCATTGCCTGTCTCCATCGAGTAGGTGAACTCGGGCACCCCGTTCCTCATGGGCTGGTGTGGCAGGGGAGCAGCCTGGCACAGGGACACAGCATCCGGGTCACAAACAACAGCCAGTCCTGTCTGTAGAGTGCCCTGGGCAAAGATGCTCCAGCGCTTGGGCTGGGGCATGGGGTGTGAGGTGGAGGTGGGGTGTCCCCTCCCTTAGTGCGTCAGTGATGAGAGATGGAGACATTTCCATCTGCTGCTTTTCACCCCCAGCAGAACGAGCCGATGGGTAGCTTCAGGTGGGTCACAGCCAGTGCCTGGCTGAGACCCCTTCCCTTGGGGCAGGTCTCTGCTGTAACTTGGCCAAGCCATAGAGCTCTGCGCTCTATAGTGACAGTCCCTTGGCACTCGTTGTCCCACTTCCTTAGTCTCCCCAGGGGGCTGGCCATGTTATGCAGGGATGCTGAAGAGCTGCAGCTCCAGAGGAAGTGAGGGCAGAGCTGATGGGTTCAGGAGAGGTGGCTGAGTTTGTGAGTGGAACCAGTGACCTCGGTGTTATCTGCGCAGATTTTCTGTCATGGGAGGGTTCATCGGTCTGGTGACAGCAGCAAGAGAGGACCAAGCCTGTGAAGGACGTCTCAGGGGTGGACGAAGACTTGGGCCATGAAGGAGGACTCGGGGGCTGCAATGGGCAAGGTCTTCCAGAGCACCTATGGGAACAGGAAGCCAGTGTATTCTTTTGCAAAGTCTGTTTGTTTCCATGGGGATCCTGGTTATTAACTCCTCGACTGTGGACTGGTGGCTGGGAGGGTGCCAGGGCATCCTGTGGCTCACAATCCTTTGGCATGGTGGGGACAGTGCTCCTCAGGGTGTGGGGCTGGAGCAAGGAGTTGCTCCCCAAGTTATGCCCATGTGGAAGCTGCCCACTAATGTGGCCTCCTCGCTGTGCCTAACCTAGGACTGGAGCATCGCCACAGCTGGAGACCTCGGCCGCTCCGAGGTTCTGCACAGCAAGCGATTGTTACGGCTATTGGATACCAAAGAGTGTTCAAATAACCCATCAGTCGATCCTCAGGTCTGTCCTCAGCGACAAGTCTCTGTTGAGTTTCCTCTACAACAACTTTCTTGTTCAGCCTAAGCTGGGCATACAGTTTTGGGGGACGGGGAGTTAATTTCCAGCGTTGCTGTTGATTAGTTTCTTACAGGTTTGATGTTCCCATGCTGAGCTCTGGAAGCAGCAGATGTTAGCAGCTGGAAGGCAGTTTGGTGTCTCTGATTTCTTCAGCCAGCAGGGCAGACTGAGACTGGGGGTGCTGGGTACTGCACCCCCGCAGCCACAGCCTCTTGTGTCCATGGGTGAGATTCGTTGTTGTGGGTTTTGCTTTGATTTCTCCTGGAATATGAGGTGCAAACCTGGCAGCCCCCAGCCCTCTGCTCCCTCCTGTCCCCCCCAGCCCATCCCGACAGTGCAACCGTCCTCCCGCCGCCCCATTGCCGGCCCCTGCCTGCCCCAGCTCTACACAAAGCAGCATGCACAGTCAGTCTCTCCCTCTCGCGCACTCCCGTCGCCTTCTCCTCCTTTAGGCTTTCTTACACTTCCCCTTCTTCTCCCGCTGCTGGAACTTCCTGAGCCGCCGAGCCCACGTATCCCGCCACTGTATCACCAGGCTGGTTTTGTCCGCAATGATGCCGCTCTGGTCAGGAGAGTCCTCGTTGTTACCCAGCAGCAAATACTTCTTCATGGGCTTGATTTTGGGGCACTTGCACGCTATGTCCTTGGAGTGGATCCACAGGGTCTGGTCTCCTCGCCGTATCCGGTTGCTCCCTTGTTTGTAGACGGAGATGATGTTGACCGTGAACTTCCACCAGTCGGCATTTTTTTCCGCTTTCAGGATGTGGATCTGGACAGCTGGAAAAAAGAAAACACAACACGAGGCGAGAGGAAAAGATGTTCTAATTTGAGCTGGCAAGAAGAAAATGAATTTCAGGTCTAATAGGCTGTGTGAGGGAAAGGGATTTTGTCTCCTGAGCCCAGGCTGGGGACAGCAACCTAGGGAGATGCTCTCCAGCATTGCTGCTATAAGGACTCTGGGTCCCCAGTGAGCATGGGCATGGTTACCCAAGGACCACAAGAGCTGTAGGACCCCAGGAGGGAAGATCAGGCTGGGAGCAGCTGTATGCCAGGAACCATGGCTCTCTTTGTGCCAGGAGCGCTGGGAATAACACAGGGATACCCAGAGAGCTAGGGGAGAGCAGATTGCCTCAATCTCCTATCTGGGTCCTGAGGAAGACCATCATCTCCCAGAGCATGGCTGTAAAGCAAGCACAGATGGAGCAGTTCCACAGGGCTGCTGGTGCATCAACATCTGCCCCAGCACCTGTGAACTCTTAAAGCAATAGGAGAAGTCTTTCACGATCAGTGGGTTTCTGTACACTGGACCCTGCCTCTTCCCTTGCAGCAGCAAGCAGAGAAAATTAACAAACAGCTTGTTCCTCCAGCCCATGGCAGTGTCACGGGGCTGAAGCTCTGTGCACAAAGCATGTGGGTAGGGCAGGGAGGCTCCTGTGCCCATCAGCAGTGCCAAAATCCCAGGCTCTGCTGTAGGACCTGGGATGAGTTTTTTTCCGGACCCACGTGTCCAGAGAGCAGCTCATGCTGCTGACGATGGGTTTCTGCATGGGCCAACCCTCCAGCCCCTCTGCTCACTCCTCCTCGCCGGATGGTGCGTCTGCACCAGGACCCTAAGACAGCCCCTGGTTTTAAGAGAAGATAAGCCCAGATCTGAAGCAAAACACTGGCACTGGCCCATGGCTACAAGCACTTGGCGTGTAGATGTAGGACAGACCTGTTAGGGCCTCCAGCACAACTTCCTGGCGCCATGGCAAGGAGAGAGCTCCTGCGAATGCGCAGCCTTGGAGCAGGACACCAAATGGGTTCAGACCTATGAAAGGCTTTGGAAACAGGGAGGTTCACTGTTCACGTGTTTCTAGGAGATGTTCTTGAGTCAAGATTGTCAGTTGCTTGCTATGGAAAAAGATGTTGCAGGTAAGAAGCACAGATAAAGGACCATGTGGGAAAGGGAGTGACTGGTCCTACAGCATGGTGAGGAGGAAGAGACACAAGCCCGGAGGCAGGTCCTGCCATGCTGTTGGGCTTCTTCCCAGTGGTGGTCCATCGTGGTGCAGGGGCAGCAGAGGAGGAGCGGAGCAGCCATCGGCTGAGATCGCATCCTCCAAGGAGGTTGAACACATTCCTCCTTGCTAATTGGCTCCCAGGAAAGCATCTTCACCAGGAAGTGACCCCCAGCTCTCCTGGGTGTGTTTGCTGACTGTGGGATGAGGGTCCCCACCAGCAGAGACAGAGGTGGTGGTGGGAGAGCAGGGAAGGGCTGGCTGCTCCGTGCGGTCTGGTGCCTTCTGGCCAAATGTTCGAGCTTTCCCCTTTTCTCCCCCTTCCCTCCATGCCCTGTGAGCTGTAACCTGTCCACCTCCAGCCTCAGCCCTTGGGCCAGCCCCCAGCGGGTCCAGTCTTGCTTCTAGAAATCAACAGAAGAAGAAGAAACCTCCAAAAATCAGGCAAAACTCCCGTTTGCCTTGTAACAACCCAGTGTTACCCCTGCGTTAGCAGTGCAGGAGCATCACTCTCTCTTTAAAACCACAATGTGCAAACTGACTTCAGGCTCTGGCAGGAAGTGGGGCTCTGCGGCCCTGCAAAGCTTTTTAACACATTGCAAAATAGATGTTGGGTTTTCTGTGGGGTTTTTTCAGAGCATGTCATGGGCGCCAGATGCTTTCATTACAAACGCCAGCCCCGAGTTCTGAGCGGGTGCTTCCCGCCCCGGTGCGAAGGTAACAAAATGTGAGGATTTGCCAAGTTTTCTTTTTTGGAAACAAGTCTTTCCAAAAAAACTTAAACCTTTGACCCGCCGGGTCCTGACAGCATGGAGAGAGTGAACGAAGGAACCGGGGAGGGCGGGCACAGGAAACGCTGCTCTCAAACGCAGCCTGGAGGGTTTGATGTCACGGCCCCCGTCTCTTATTTTTTTTTCCCCTTTATTAATGAAGTGGAAGGAGTGAAGCCGCGGCGGAGCTGGGCTGGCACAGCCGCAGCTGCCTTCGCTCACAGCCAGTTGCTGCCCACAGCTTGCATCCGGGACATGCGGCTTCCCCTGAGCCTGGTTTCAGAGCCCAGGGGATTTTGGTGATGATGTGGGGAGGTGCCAGGGGGAGGTTTCAGAAAGCCGGATCTCTGGGTGAAGCCCCAGGGATTTGGGCACTTGTTTCTTGTGAGAGGTTTCAGTTCTGGCATGGTTTCGGGGATCAGGGGGAGTCAGCTCTGCCCCACCGCTCCAAAGCTAGCTCTGCTGTGTGGTGTGCTCCTTCACCTGCCGTCTCCTAGGGCAAAGCTTGGCTTTGCCTGTCCCATGGTGAACTGCTCTCACGTGGCCAATGCACCCACTGAACCCCTGTACTGACCCTGTCACTGCATCCCTGGGAAAACATCCCTGAACGGGTCTATGGCAACCAGATGAAATAACAGGGGATGATGGTTGTTCAAGTGGGTGGCGGAGGTGGTGCGCCCCTGGCTGTGGTCCCCCCAGAATGGGTGATGGTGACCCGGGGGGGGGAACAAAAGAACACAGAAGCTGCAGCCCTGCTCTGCTCCCCACCACCCCTAAAGGAGCCTCAGTCAACCAGTCATGGGGAGCTGGGACAAAGGGGCTCAGGGGGTGAGGGGAAGGTGCTTGGTCCTGGTAAGTGCATGGGGCTTGCCACATTAAACCCATCCCACCTGACACCAAAGCTGATGAACACAAATCCTGCCTGGATGTTGCCTCACGAGTCACACCAGCCCAGGTGATGCAAGGAAAAGCTGGACAAGTGGTCCCCAGGCTGCAAGGAGGGGATGCAGCTGGGGCCCACCCTGCTCCGCAGCTCCTTGAGGCTTGGCCGGGAGCCTCCAGCCACAAGAAAGACCTGAAGGGTTGATGCTGCAGATGAAAGCAGAGGGGTGGATGATTTGATGTTAATAAAAACAAAAATCAACCCTTTGAAATGACATGTTTGAGGGCAGCAGGGTGAAGGCTTAAATAAAAGCAGCGCCTTGAAGCATTCAGAGACCATGAGTCAGGGACCCAAAAAAACCATGAGATTGCCATGAAAAGAGTGAGGCTGGAAAAAAAAAAGTGTATTTCTTTTTAATTTATCTTTGGGGTTTGTGATAAATGTCCCTATTTCAAGATTTCCCCTGCCAGAGCTGACCTGGGACTAGACAAACCCACCCATCCTATGTTCTAACCTGCCTATGGGAGCTGGAGCTTTGTGGAGCTTCCAGTGATGGGGAGAGATCCCATGGGACCACTGGGGTGGCAGCAGGAGCTGGGAGAGACAAGAGGGTTTTTCCATATGGACAGATGGAAATGGGTGCTGGGGACAGGGGCTGCGGATGCAGGAGTCCCAGCCTGAGCAGGGCTTCTCCAAGGCTCGGGTCCCTTCTCACTGCACAGCCAGAGCAGAGCCCATGTAGGTTTTACTCCAACCAGCAGCAAAAGGTGACCCTGGTGCCACTTGGGATTGGGAATAGAAAGGGTGGCTCATCACTGCAGCAAAGAGTTAAAATAGGATTCCCCCCCCCATTTTTTATACTTGTAATTCATTTCCCAGTGCCTTCGCCTGCCTCCGGTCACCAGTTTCCTCCTGGTTTAATATTGGAGATTTATGGTCCCTAATCCCAGCTGGCCTGGGCACGGTCTCTCCCTGCAGTGCCGGGGGAGGGTGCTCCCTTTGGGATGCGGTTACAGGAGGGATTGCTCAGTGCTTCCCTGCTCTGGGAATGGGATTTCTCCACCTTGCAGGATGGTGGAAGGGGCTGCGAGCCAGGGATGAGCCAGGGATGAGCCAGGGACGGTGCTTCCCCACTTTGGGTTTTTCTGTGGATTCAGGGATTTTTCTCCCTCCCTCCCTCTTTTCAAGCTGCCTTTTGAAAACTCGTTTTGCCTTTTTCCAGCAGTCTCTGCCAAGCTCCTCTCAACAAAGGGGGTGACTAAGTGAAGTCTCCACTGAAGGAAGGATTTTTTTGCTCTTTTTTCCAAGAAAGGGCAAAGTGAGCAGATGATCTCACCTTTCAGATGAGGATCCTGCTCCTCACCTCCATCCTTCCCTGGTGCTGCACTAGGGGCGTGGGGGCAATGACTGGGATCACAGTGCTGGCACCCACCAAAACGCTCTGGCATCATCTGTGCAGGATCGGGCCCTGCTGCAGTGCAGAGCGCTCAAGATCGAGGGGAAATCGAGGTTAAAGAGTACCAGGTTTACCTTTACCGCTGCCGCCCATCTCACACCACAGACAGCGGGAAAAGCCCCAAGGGTCGGGCTGACACGGCAGCATCTGAGCAAGTGAGGGATGCTCCTGCATCACCTGCACCAGCCTCTCCTGCCCTGTTAAAACGATCTCTTCACCTTCTGGGCTATGGGGGAATCTCCATCCTCAGCAGGGCCCCCCCGCTGCTGCCCTGGGCTAATTTTAACCGCCCTAAACCCAGCAAACCCTCTCTGTAACCCCTGGGTTTTGTGGGAGCTGAGCGACCCCTGCGCTCCACCAGGCAGCCAAAATAAACCAGGAAAAGCTTTTCTGCTTCTGTTCTTGCCCCCCCCCCAACCTCCCAGCCTGCCCTCCCTGTGCCCTGCTCCACTCCAAATATTTGCACCAAAATCCATCCCGCAGGAAAGAGACCAATTTAAAATAAAAGGAATAATAAAAAAACTCCAGTTCCCCCCCCCCCCCCAAACCAGCACAAACCCAACAGAAACAAACAGATAAGAAAAATAAATAAGGGAAAATATCCCCTTTGAATCGCTGAATGAACCGGGGAGCTAAAAAGCCCCATTGAGAAGCGCGGGGCGGATGATAGCTTCCCGATTGAGCGGCGGGAGAAGTAACTCTGTTCAAGCTAATTAGGGTCTTTTAGGACATTCAGTCCAGCGATGCCAGTGTAACGGTGAGGAAAAGAACCTCCTAATTGGCTTCCTGCTGGGGTGTCAGTCCCAAAGTCTTTATTATCCCTCCCTGCACCTTTTCAACCCTTTCTTCTCTCCCTGGCTCTGTCAAAGCCATGGGCTGCCCCGGCCCGGCCGGGCTCTGCTGCAGCATCCCTTCTCCTGCTGCCTCGCCGGGCAATTTGCCCTTGGAAAAGCAAATCCATGGTGGCTGCGGGGCTGGCTGGGGACCCTCCCGGCTCCAGGAGGGCTCGGGTGGAAGCACCCAAGGTCCTGTGCTGGGACAGTCTGCACCAGCTCACCCCAAACCAGCCCTGGCAAATGCCTTTGGCTCCCTTGTGCCTTTGCAGAAGGGAGTGATAAAAGAGGAAATAAAAGCTCTTTCCAGTACCAGTATCCTCTGCTCTGGAGTCATCTCCTGCCCGAGACAGCTCTTGAGCTGCTCTCATCTCCCTAGCGTCTGCTGAAGCGCCTGAGCCCACAGTACAGCCTCAAGCAGAGCCAAGGGTGAGCTCTCACCCGAACCCCCAAGAAACATCTCCCTGGTGAAGCCGGACAAGCCAAGGAGCAAAACCAAACTGGGGCCGGGGCTGCCCCTTGAGCAAATCCCAAGTACTGCTGCCACCAAAACATTGCAAGCCTTTGCCCCAGAGCCACAGGGGCAGATAACACTGCTCAGCTGTAAGCATGCTTCCAGGGGGATGCATGGCCCTACCAGCCTCTGAGCCCCTGGGACCAATTTGGATCATGACAGGTCTGAGTTTCCTGCTATCAAGTGGCCGCTTTCTCTCCTCTTGAGAGCAAAGGCTTTGACATGAGCTCGGCCCTTAGAAGCCAGGTGGGAAAGTGAAGGGATGTGCATGCCTAGTGTGGGAAACACATTCTCTGCTGGCTACTAAGGTACAAATGACCTTAGCAGCCAGCAGAGAATCAACACATGAAAACCCCATGGCTTTAGTAGGCTGGTGCTCAGCCCCACTCCCATCTTTAACAACCCTATGTTCTAGCAGTTTTCTGTCCTGCAATTAAACCCTTTTCCCCAAGGAAAAAGGCATTCTCTGGACCTTCCCAACACCTGATGAACCTCTGGTGACAGCGTGACCAGACCTCAGTGTGACCTTGCTGGATGGGGACAAGTGCACCCAAGCCCTGGCACCAAGGGATGCTCTCCACAACGCTTTTGCCATCTGAGTAAATGGGAATGCAAATAAAACATTTGCCTTCAGCCCCTCTCCCTTCCCCTGAGCCTGCGGGGAGGTGCCAGAGCACAAAGCCAGCGCGGAACATCCCTTGGCCGGCCCTGCCGGGAAGTGCCTTGTCCGGGGATGGGCTGTTAAATGGGAATTTGTTCTGCTCTTGCAAACACTTCCCAGACACGCTGAGCCGCTGCTGGGAGCGCGTTTAGGGGAGGGAGGAGGTGTCTCCGCTCCAAGATGCGTTGATGCAGATGGAATGGGAGGTTTTTTCCTTGGTGTTCAGTGAAAATATAGATACATAAAAAAATACACGCATAGAGATGCATAGAAATCCTGCCAGGGTCAGCGTGGACACCTCCTGCGTGGACCCACTGGTGGCCACACCGGGAGTGCAGCCACATTAAAAATACTCCCAGGAGCAAAGAAATGGGGCGGGAGGTCGGGATGTGCCTGTTCCAAGCTGCTGCTCCAAGCTGGAGCTGTGGAAGGATGCTATGTCCTCGAGTGCCAGCAAGGATGGGGATCCCACAGCCTCCCTAGCATGTCCCAAGACTGCACCACCCTCTGAATTTGCCTGGGAATTTTAGGGGAATGGATCCAGATGACGGGAACTGCCTGCTGCATGTCCCCACAGCAAAGCACAGTTATTAAAAGCTGGTGCATGTAACAGCACAGTGAGAACAGAAAGGACGTGGTGTGATTGTGACCTAGAGGACACCATGGGATGGGGACGCTGTGGACCCTCATTTGGGAGTTGCCTCAGCATTTGCAGGGGGACTCATATTCCCCAGTAACACATTGCATCACGGCTCCACCAAGCATCACTACCCAGGGCTGCCTCTCCCAACCCAGCAAAAGCCATATCCCAGATGCAGACACCCCAGCACAGGCAGGGGCCGTGCAGCAGACTGGGGCTCCCTGCTCCCCCTGTGCTTGGGACCCAGCTGGCAGCCTGTGCCTGAGCTGGGCTTGGGGACACCCAGGAAGGAGATGCTCCTGCTCTGCATCCGTTTGGAATGCCTGGTCCCTGGGAAGCAGCAGCCGAGACTCACCATAGTCTTTCTTACAGTACTTCTTCATGTTGATCTTCAGTTTCCCCTTGGAGGCTTTGCAGTATGAGTCACAATCTGCACAGGAGAGAGGGGGAGGGCAAGAAAACATTAACAAAACAAATTAGCCTTAAAATGAATAAAAGGCTGGGGAGGGGGGGGGTCAGCTCAAAGCTGCAGCCTGCCATGAATAAGCAGCGTGCCCGTGATATCCATCTGCCAGGCCCCGATTGGGTCGTCTAAGGGGGCATTCAGAAAAACCTTCCTTTCTAAAGAAAGCTGCTCACAAAGGAAACCATCCTCCCGCCCGCCTCCCCCAGCCCAGCTTCCCTGGGCCGCCTCTGTCTTCCTGGGAGACCCTGGGGGCCTCCCTTATTGTGCCACCCAGAGCTTTTGAGAGCCACACAAATTCCCCCTGTTCTTCAGCTCCCAACTGGAGACTGCCCGGAGCCCACAGAGGCCCCATTGTCACCCCTAACCCGGGCCGGTGTCAGCCTTTGGCATTCATTGCCGAGAGATTCGGGCTGGGGTCACCTTCCGACAATGCAGGTCAGAGAGGAAATTAGCAGCCCATGAAGCATTAGCAAAGCCTTTTGGTGTCCACTCTACTGAAGTGTGCAAATAAAATACCCCAGTAGGAACGTTTCATTTCTAATGGGCCCCCACTGCTGGGACACGTTGGCTGTGCCCCGGTGGTGCAGCAGGCAGGCGGGAATGCTGGCATGCTGGCACGGCGCGGGGCTGGAGCTGGGCCACGGTCCCAAGCGGCTGCAGAGATGCTGAGCCCTGCTCCGGTAACTGCTGCTCCTGGGGACCTGCTCCCGTGTGGGGTGAAGCCAGATGGCATCACAGGCAGGTAATGCCACAGTGGCTGGAGGTGTGCCACCCCGTGCCAGCTCCCAGAGCCAGGGCTGGCTCACAGACATGCTGTCCATGCACATCCCATGTCTCCTTAACATCCATGGGTGCTGAGGAGAAGCCCCCAGCGCCACAGAAAACCCACACCTGGCTGCAGCAGGAGGCCTTGGTGCAGCAATAGTCCTTGAATACCTCCATCTCACCCAAGTGCCCGTTGTTCCTCCAGAGCCACCACTGGTGACCAGGACTGAAAACCTGCTGGAAAGCCCCAGCAGTGCCGAGGGCTCTGTGAGCAGGGTGGGATGCTGCGGAGATGTGGGATGCTGCTGATACCCACAGCCAGCACACGCGGGGGGCCTGTATCCTGCCCCAAGCCACACTGGCAGTGCCAGACCAGACCCACCCTGCCTGTGCAACATCCCAGGTTCTCCAGTGGACCATGACCTGAAGCTCTGGGGGAGAAGCCGTGCAGTATCCCCCGTGTGTCCTCCTTTAGCATGGCTTTGGCACACACAAGGGTGGCATCTGCCACAGCCTCAGCAGGGCTGGAGGCCCCATTTCTTATGTGCTTCTTTCTTATATATAAGAGCCCTTTCAAGAAGCAGTTCCTTCTGAGAGAAGCTGACACTAAGCAGGCCTGGAAGGGAAACTGAGGCGGCGCTGGGAGGTGGCTGCACAGCTACAGCATTTCCTGACAATGGCTCTGTTTGCAGCTCTGCTGTATGCACAGGGGCTGTGGTGAGAAGTCAGCTCTGGGACAGGGCTGTGTTGGACGAGGAGGTCTCCAGTGGTGGATGCACAGAGCCAGTCCAGGCAAGGAGGGCACCAGCGTCTGGGTGCACTGGATGCTCTGTGCTCTCTTAGCTCACCAGCCTCAGTACAGGAGGTGTCCCTGGGATGGGAGGTGCATTCAGAAACATGGGGAGATGCTCCAGGAGGTCTAATGGACACCAAATCCAACCCTCCCCATTGGCAGCAGAGCCAAACCCAGTGAGCAAAGCAGCATCTTCTTTTTCATCTTGAGTGGGGAAACCAACAAGAAAGGGAACCCCAGAGGCTGAACACCCACATCCCAACATTACCAGGTACCACTTTACACCAGCACCTCTGATCCATGCATGCCCCAGCCTATCTCAACCTCAGATGAGGTGACCAGTGTCACCTCATCTCAGCACCATCCTTTTGCTCCCATCCTCAGGAGAGCACCCACAGTAATACATGCCTTTACATTCTTTCAGTATGACCCCGCAAGGGCCAGATGTGAAAACTGTGCTAGAAAGAGGAGCACCTTCCTCCTCTAAGAGGATCTGAGATCTCTGCCCAGCTACAACCCAGCCAAAGCCCTTAGAAAATCAGGAGCTGAACTGATGACTGAGCGGCTGATGCCTCCCCTTTGGTTTTCTCACCAAACACAACCCTAAACATGAACTAAAACTTTAAATGCTCTGAGAAAAGAGTGGCTATTCCATAAAATCTATAGTTCAGATGATGGAGATTCGCTAGCAGAGTTCCAGCTATGGCTGTGTGGCACATCGTGGGATGTGACTGCTTGGTGTCACTGAGCCCAGGGAGCAGAACTATTCCTGATTCAAACTGGCAAGATGTTCCTGGCCATAAACATTGAAGGAGTGGTCTACAAGGGGATAGATGTGCGTGCAGGGGCTTAACAGCCCCTTTTGCTCACTTGCTTGGTGCACAGGCCACTGGCTGCTCTGCCCCGCAGCTGGCACTACTCTGCTCAACCACAGAAGCTGATGCTTCCAGGACACCAACGCGGTTATGATAAACATGATGACGGTTCTCCTCCGGCACAAGAAGCCTGGAGCTCTGTAGGTATTCATCACTGCTGTCACGTCTCGGCCCCTGTGCAATAGCTGATCTGCAGGAAAGGCTGGCACAAGGTGGGCAGGCAGGGAGCAACCAGCAGAGCAGGGACAGTGCTTGGGAGCTCTGGCTGGAGATCTCTGCTCCCCTGCCCAAATCTAAGTCAGGTCAACAGATGTGGGGAGCAGCTGGCTCTGAGCACTAGTGACAGGCATGGGTGGGCAGCAGCCCCAGCATCTGCAACGGGGCCTCCACCAGCAGAGGCCACCAAGAGCAGGTCATCCCCAGCCCCACAGCACTGCTTGTGGGATCGAGCCCCCCCGAATAGCAATCAGATAGAAAACACCGCTCAGGACTTTAATCCAGACCACTCACAAGAGCAACCCCGAGCCTCTTCTGCAAGCTCTCCTCACAGAAACATCCTTAACCACATCTGAGATCCCAACCTTTACACTACTGCCATGACATTTCCACTCTGCCTGAGATGACAGACCTAGAAACCCAGAGCTGTTTCCCAGCCAGGGAGGCTGTGGGGTGACGTGGCACCACCCATGATGATGGCCCTCCTCTGGTGCCCCTTCCCCACAGCCTCTGCCTGCCCGCAGGGTGCAAGCCTGGAACCAGGTCTGCAGCCCAGGACACCCAGCTACAGCCCAGCCCTGACCCTGGCTCTGTAACACAAGCCTTGCTCTGCCTTCCCTTTCTCCTCTTTCCCCCAAGCCCACAGGCTGTGCCAGAGCCTCAGCTGGTTTAAATTGAACTTGATGTGGCCAGAGCCAGCTGGTGTAGATCAGTGTAAATCACCAGATGCCAGGGCTGATTTACATGGGTGGGGGATTTGCCCTGGTTCATTTCCTTTGTCTCCTACGTGGAGAGCTCTCCTGCCTCCTGGGTGACTTGGAGACCCTCCAGGGCCTCTTTGGGAGGGCAAAGGAAATTTCTAAGGGCAAAGCATTGATTGAGCTCGAGTTTGCTGCTGAGCAGAGCTGCATCTGCGGGTGATGGTGCTGCAAAAGCACTGCTGGCTCAGGGAAAGCGCGCGGAGGGGCTTTTATGGAATATTATTTTAATGCTGCCTAGAAAGGACCCTGCTCTTGTCCATCAAGTGATAGTTCAGCAGTTCAGGCTCCGGGGCAAGGTTTGCTGAGCTGCTGCTTCCCTGATGGAAGGTGACAGCAGAGCCAAACCTAAAGGCTGGGGAAGGGATGCGAGGAAGGGGCAGCTGGCTGAAATGGGAGCAGAGGCTTGGGTTGGATCCTGGAGTCCTCTAAGTGCTGTTTCAATGACTGTGTACCAGAGATGTAGATGTGATGTGAGACTTGCAGCATGTGTCCTCAAATGCTTCTGCTACAAAAGTGTGCAGTGCTAAGGCACGTGTTGCTTGTCCTGACTGCGGGAGGATCCTGTCCTTGCCTTGTGCCCAGCTCTGGAAGGCTGCAGAGGATCAGCCTGGAGTAACCTGCTCTTGGAAGAACTGCCCGAGTCTGACCAAAGGGCCGAACTGAGAATAAAAGGCGGCTGCCTGAGGAAGTGAAGGCTGCTCTTGGGATGGGGAACAGCCTGGTGCTCGAAGCAAGGGGTGATAAGTGTCCAGTGTAGTCCCAGGTCCTACAGGCATAATGGGGTGGACACCGCTTGGCTCTGCCCTAAAGGACTGGTGGATGGGCTCAGTCCCAGCTGCCCTCTGCTCCATCCCATGCTACACAGATGTTCCTTGCATGTGTGGGTGCAGAACAAGGATTGGTCCTCACCCTGGAGCTGTCCTGCCCTGCTCCTCTCAGCCTGCCTGGTCCCAGGCAGGACTTGTCTGCTTTGAACCGACCCTGGAACCTCTCCAAGTCCCTCCTAGCCTGTATTTGGCCTGGCCATTCCCCTTGTGAAGGGCTTAAGCACCCCTGGCTACAGCACCATGGTGCTGGAGGAATTGAGTGGTGATAACCAAACACCCTCCTCCCCTGCTCCCAGCGCTCTCCTCCCTGCGTTTGTTCAGCTGCACGAATGTTTCGGTGCAAATCCCCACTTCAGAGACACAAAGCCAAAGCCTGACCTGATGCTTTTGTGTTTCATCACCACATCCTGAGGTGCCATGGGCCACGGTGGGGACATCTCGCACCTCCCTGCCAGGTCTCTAGGGCTGGGAGCGAGCGGACACTTCCAGAGGGAAAGCACAAACTTTGTGCATATCCCGGATATTTGGAGCAGGAGGATCTGGGAAGAGGCTGTTGGAGCTACTTGTTCGCAAGGGCTGGGAGCAGGTGGCAGGCGGCTGTTTCGTGTCCATTGCAGCTTAGTAAAACATGTCAGCATAGCATTCAGCAGTTTTGCAGCTCAGCCCATCCCCTTGATATAACTAATTCCCTGGCTGAGCAAAGGGTTTTCACAGCTAAACACCTTCTCTGGTTTGCCTCTTTTTTTCTCTTCTCCAAAAGTCGCATTTTTAATCTTTTACGTTTCCCCATGTTGGGGATGGTTTGGGCAGGATGGGGGCTGCTGGCGTGAGACTGAAACCTGCAGGGTGCTGAGCCCCGCTCTCCTCGCTCTTTGTTAAAGCACCTACTCCTGCTGATGGTGTTGGGCAGGATGGAGGCAGCCAGAGCTGAGCAGCATTCCCAAGGAGCCGCTGCATGGGAACCGTGTCTTGCTGCGCTTGCAGTTCCAAATGAGCTCTAAGCCTCTGCGAAAGCCACATGTCGGTAACGGAAATTAAAGGCCCCTTGATTCTGACATGATAGAACGATTAAAGCCACATTTCTTGGCCTGGTACCTAACTCAAAATGCAGATATAAAGCTTAGATCCCCAAGGGGAATTGGATTTCTAATCCCAATTTATGCAGCTAAATTCCTATTGATTTCCCTCAGGTAGGGTCCTAAATACCTTTGTGGGCTGAGATCCAAAGTGGAGGTGGTATGGCTTAGAAGGGGAGACTCAGCCTTGAATGTTTGGCCTCAGCATTTTGGGGGTGAAGGGGGCTTGTCTGCTTTCTCCCTGCGTGCTCCCGAGGAGCTGTGCTGCTTGCTGGGCTGCTGTGGGTGGGGGCCTGGGTGTCCCCATCTCCAGTTTGCACTGGGTGGGATGTGCAGCCGGGCTGAGCCACTAAATGAAGGTCGAGGTCCAAATGTGAAACCCTAAATCCATGAGCACATCACCGGCAAAAGCAGGACTGAGTACATAAAAGTGGGGATCTGCTATATAATCCATGCGAGTGCCCATGGGGAGGACGGTGAATGTCTGCTGCGCTTTCGTGAGCTCTGACATCACAGCAATGCTAAGGATGGACCCAAGTGGAACCCTCCCTTCACTGGGAGTCTGGGAATCCCAGCCCCCAGCTGTGGTCCGTGCCCATACCTCGCAGCTGAGCCAGCAGTGCTCTTGACCAAAGCCCTGATGTGCATCCTGCCTGCATCAAGATGTTCCCTGATCCCATCCAACAACCACAAAACTGTTCCAGGTGCTCCAAAGACCTGCTGCAGGCTGTAGTCCTGTAGGATGCACAGGACAATGTGTACAACAGTTCACAACTCCGCAGATCTGCAGAGCTTTGTGCTGCCCCATCCCACAGGACTGAGTGTTCCTCCAAGCTGTTGAGGCTGTGGGAATAAATTTCCAACCCCTTTACAGGCAGGAACCCCACATCTTCAGCTTGTGGTTGGGAGCATGGAGGAAAAGCACATGGAGCAGAAGAGATGTGCCTTGGGAGAGCCAGGATGCAGGGGGGGCAGGAACAGAAACATCTTGTCCCCGCTCTGGGATTGAGCGTATGCTCAGTTTGTGCCCAAACTGGACATGAAAATATTCCTGTAAGCCATCCTGAAGCACCCCACAAGCAGCTGGAAGCCACACTCTCAGGCGACATGGGATAAAATTAAATCAAATCACTGCCCAGCGTCAGGACGAGTTGGCCTGCAGAAGTTATGGTAGGGATGCCTTTGGCTCTTGGACTTCTGGGTGTTTCCCCAGATGACCATGAAATGCTGTTTCATGTCCTACAGCACTAAAGCTGCCCCTTGCTTCCATCCCAGGGAATTATTTTAATACCTCCATCAGCTTCAGAGAGCGGCATTCTGGGGAGTGCCAGCTCTGCTGGCCAAACACGCTTGTTCCAAGCTTCTAGCTCTTGGCACTTGCATACATCCCAAAGGAGAAGATGCTCTGGAGTAGCCCTCTCCTTGCACAGGAAGCATGGATGGGCTTGTCCCTGTATGTTTAGTGGCAAGGGCTGCAATATATGTGGCTTGCAATGCATGCATTGGCTGTGAGGGATTGATGCTGTAATTTAATTTGGGCTGGACTCCAGTGGGAGTCTCTGTTTCTGAGCAGGCTTCTTTAATATAAAAGCGAACTTAAGGTAGAGAATCTCTCCCACGTTTTTCACTTTAGCAGTGGGATTGTTTCTCCTGTGCACTGCTGCAGCTCTCGGCAGCCCTCTCCCCTGGTCCAGCCAATGGACAAAGCTGGGGTGTCTGTTATGACTAAATTGGCTCTTCTTCCCCCTACCAGGCTACGACCCAGCTATTATACATAATGCTCTTAGCAAATATAACGTGCAAATTAGTGCTCTTCATTCTGGGGCCAGTGGTGCCTCTGGCTGGGTGGCCTTGGTGATCTCTCCCCCACAGGCAGGAACTGGTATGGGGAAGCGCATCGTTTGCAAGCCTCAGACCTGGGATGAGCTGGGACTGGGCTGCTCAAGTCATGCATGCATCTTGTGTGGTCAGCAAAATGGTCTCCAGACTTGAAACTGTCCCTTCCTCAGCCTGTGGATGGGGATCCTGAGGGCCTGGGTATGTGCACAGCAAACCTCTTCCATGGGGCTGCATTTAACCCCACAGCTGTGTGACTTTGCTCTCTGTTCCTCGTGACCTCCTGAGCTGGCCCAGGGCAGTCCCCACAGTCCTGGGAAAAGCAGCTGGCAGAGATTTGTCCCATCAGCTCATGGGGCTGCCTCGGACAGGGTCTGTGGCCACGTCTGCTCTGTGTGTGAATGCAGAGGCACCTGCTCAGGCACTGGGGCATCTTCTGGTCTCCGAAGCAGGCTCAGGAGCACTTTGCACTGAGGCCAGCCCTGTCCCATAAGGAGCGCAGGGACCTGCGCCAGCCCCCTCTGAGCAGCAGCAGTGTGGTGAGATGTTTTCACTTTTTGAAAGTGAAGTTATTTTCACCCTATTGACCCCCTGGCAATAGATATACAACATCTTTTCTGCAGGGCAGCACCAGGACTCCCTGGGACCACCTGACAGGAGCATCCTCAGAGCTGCCTGCAGCCCTGCCTGCCCCCCATGCTGCACACCACGGTCTGCAAAGGATCCTCACATGAGAGCGTGAGGACCTGTGCCTGAACTGGGCACTTGTGTGGTGCTGGGGTAAAAGATGGCTAAAACCCACCCCTGCACCAGGTCAGGCTGCCCGCTGCAAAGGGAGAGCCAGGTCCACAGCCCTGCAGGCATCTCCAGCGAGGACAACTGCCGTTAACCTCTCCCTTGGAACAAGAAGGTGCAAATAAGCCCACAGTAGCCTCCTTTCTTCTGGCTGAACAAGATTGATTGAAAAACAAATTGGCGCAAATAAAGCATGTAATTAGATTAAAGCCTCTTGCCTGGAGCGGGCGGAAAGCGGTGGCGGGTGCTTTGCCCGAGCCCACAGCCCTCTTCTCACCCTCACAGCATCCAGCATGGGTCGGGGGGCACCAGCAACCCATAGGGTGCAGCTGGGGCTACCCACCACCTCCAGGAACTGCCCGTGCTGGGGCTGGTTGTGCTCAGCCACCCTATTTCAAGCTATGTCCTGTTGCAGCAGCTGGGTCCAGGCATGGTTTGGATGCTGCCAGGGCACATGTATGGCTCTGCCTGTTTGGTGCAGCCTTGGGACCCCTGGGTGCTGCGCTCAGGGGGGAAACCACCCCTAGGCACCCCCCGATTCCCACTGTGGGCTGGGGTGAGTTTGCTCTCCATTTTGTCAGCTGCCTGCTGCCAGTTCTGGAATGGGAGGGAAGGGGTCTGAGCAATTTTCGGTGTTTCTGGGCATGGGTGTCCATAGCAGCCATGGCCTCATTAGCATCCCAGTTTTTCCCAGCTATAAAGGGAGCGGGTAGGCAGGTTACGGCCACTGGTGACACCACAGAATCATAGAATCGTTAGGGTTGGAAAGGACCTTAAGATCATCTAGTTCCACCATGGGGGGAACCCGGCTGTGCCAGACACTAACACATTGGAAAATGCCACATGAATACGGAAGCTTTATGGCTCATCCACCCCTGTCTCTGCACTCTCCTTGTCTCTCTCCAAGGAGCGGCCAGGGCTGGCAGCACATTTCCTACCCGCCTCCCTCCCAATAGCAGCAAACCCAGTGCTGAGCCCCAGGACATGTGGGGATGTGGGGTGCTGGCCCCAGTAGTGGCTTCATCCCCAGCCGGTGCTTCCCCACTGCAAATGGGTCCCCTGCCACTGATGGGTGATGGGCTCCAGGGCTGCCGCTCCCAGCGCTCCTGGGGACACGGCCCTGCCGAGGGCTGCAGCCAACATGATTTAACATGTTAATAGGAAACCATCAGTCTTCAGGAGCGCTGGTCACCCTATAAATTCCCAGCCTGACAGCAGTTCCTGGCCAAGCGGGTGCTGTGCGGGATGGGGGGGTGGCAGGATGTAACCAGAGCTGGGGCAAATCAGTTTCCGCTCCGGGGGAAACACGGCAATGGAGGGCTGGGTCTGGGACAAACACTTTGTTGTGCCAAGGGGAATCTGCACTGGAAACATCCCAGGACGGGGAGACAATCAGTTCATTTCACTTCAAAATCATCATCATTAGTTTTGTTTTAGATGGGCTTGACAGGAATGCTGGGCTTGCAAGTCTTTGCTCTGAAGCCCATGGCTTGGCTTTGGTGTCCAGGGCTTGCGGTCCTCCCAGGGTCAGAAGAATGGTCCCCAAGGCAGCAGCATCCCAGGGCTGGGGATGTGGGGATGGAGGGATGCAGGGATAGAGAGGTAGGGGCTGAAAGGATGTAGGAATAAGTGGGATGAGGGGATGTGAGGATGCAGGAAGCCCTGCAATAGGATTTTAAGATCATGATGCAGTAGTGCATGAAACTTATCTGCATTTGAGCAGAAGTTTTGTGGTGGTTTGTTTTGTTTTGGAGCGGGGGGAGGGTGTTCACAGACTTTTTGACATATTTTGAAGTGACCAGAAGTTTCCTCATGGGAAGCCCCTCACCCCTATTGTGCTCACAGCCATTTACTGTGGGTCACCATGAGAAACCTCTTTTCAGGAGGAAGCTGGATGCTTCAACCAATCAATCAGTCAATCAATCACGCAGTCAATCCATCACCTTGCTTACAGCCTGAGACAAGTGAGAGAATACCCATGCAGGGATGAATTAATTACTCATTGGGATGGGTACAAAGCTGGAGACCTCCAGACTGATCCCAGACTTACACCAGGGTGACTGAAAAGAGAATTTTGCCTCCTACTTGTACCACAGGCTGCTGTACAGAGCTTTCTTCCCAGCCTGTGGGATGCTCCCAGCTCTCTGCAGAGCTTGTGCTCCCTCTTACTGCTTCCTTGGAGTGAAGAGCTGTGATTTTTCTCTCTACCAGTGCAAAGTCCCACCCTGGCCATACCCCACCCCTGGCTCTGGGAGCATCCTCCCCAAGACAGAGCCTGGCAGCTCCTCCTTGGCCTAGCCAGCGACTGGGAGCCTTTGTGCCAAGTCCTGCTCCGGGCTCCAGCTTTGCACTGCTGATCCCCTGCAGATGTGCCAGTGCTAACAGTGTACCCACACCTGCACATGCTCCTCTCCAAACCCAAAGAAAAACTAAGGCTAGCTGGTAGTCTGCATGCAGTTCTGCAAAGTTAAGACCGTGATCTCCTTTGTTGGTCTGGAAACAAATCTAGTTTGAAATCTGACACCTCCTCAAGCTTTTGCTTCTCAATCCATTATGTTAATACGATGTCTTTCGATAGTCCCTTCCATGTTAAATTTGCAAGGTGCTATGTAAGTTGGTTTTTTGGTCTATTTTTTCCAGTTTGCCTCTGATAAAGGAGGTGCCCCCAAGAACCAGCCTCCCACAGGAGCCTGCTCCATGGAGAGCATTGCTTTCTCCATCAGGCAGGAGGCAGTGCAGGTTCCTTGGGAGAACAGCGCTGGGCTGGGTCAACCACCCTGGTGTGGAGACTGGAGGAGGTTGGGAGGCTGTGCTGCACCCAGCCAGCCCAGCCTGGGCACAGACCTGCTTGGCACTGTCTATCTGGGATTTTGGAGGGTTGCAATGTTCAATGCACGTTGGCAGGGTTGGTGGAAGGCCACCTCTGAGATAAAACCATGGCACAAGGGAGAGACTCCAACCCAGCCATCACCCCATGGGCGCCCATGGCTGTGGGAGGCAGGGGAGATGGTGTTTCAAGGGGCATTTCCCCGGCCCCCCTGACACAGCCCCCAAGGCTATGTTGGTGAGGTGCCATGGGAAAGTGCCACCATCCAAACGCAACAACTGTGGTGCAGCCTGGGCACAGAGCTGCCGCCTTCCGTCCCGGCCTGCTCAGTGCTCTGTGAAGGAGGGAAAATGGGAAATTCAGCATGGTGCAGGATTTACTTCCTCCAGCCCTCTGAGAGCTCACCCAAGAGCTGTGCTCACATGCCCGTGCCAGGCACCGGCTGATGAGCCAGCTCCTCTCTGGCCAAGCCGACAGCACCCATTGCATTTCCCTCTGTGGGAATGACACTGGGGAGAGCTTTGAGGCTGACTTCACCTGGGGATGGAGCTGGTTCAGCACGTTAGATAAGAATTGGGGAAGGGGCTGGGGAGCGGCAGTTTGGCCCCATGTCCCATCGTGACCGGAGGTGCTGCGTGATGCCAGTGGCCTGTCCCTACACTGTCATTTTCCAAGCAAGCCTCGCACCCCTTGCAGATGTTGTGGAGGCAGCTGGAGGCTCACATGGCATTGACTCCTTGCTTCCAGCTGCTGCAGCTCATTAAAAGGAGCTACGGTACATTTAATCCTTTCCTAATGTCACTTTTCCCTTGAAGCTGTTGCTGCAATGATGTTCACAGTGTTTATGTGACCGTGAGCAGGGGGGACAGTGGTCCACAACCTCTACTTGGCAGTGGAACTGTTAGGCCAAAAAGGTCGTGTTCTCATAGGGGTGCGTAGGTACAAGCTGGCTGCGAGGCTGGAAATAAGGAGGTAGCTTCCCACTGCCCAAACTGTGAAATTCAATCACAGCCTCTGTACCTGCAGTGGGAGAAAGTGATTTAACTCATCTTCTAACAGTCCCTGGGGAGGTTTTGCTGGGGTGATGGAGTGCTGGTGGCAGCAGGCCTGAGGGACCCCTTTTCCTCCATCTCCATCTCCAAAGTCAGCTTTGAGCCTGTGACCACCCTCTGAAATCTGCATTTTGTCCTTCTGCTGTGGGACGAACAAGCCTTGCTCCTGCTGCTCACCTCGCCGACTGCCCTGGGGGTGATGGCTTGTACCTGGGAGCAGGGTGCACGCAAGTACAAGGCATCACCTTGATTCACCTAGGCATGGGCAGGCAAAAAAGTGAAGCTTTCAACCTCCAGATGAGAGAAAATCAACCCTTTTTTAGGGAGGGGCTACTCTGACTACCAGTAAATGGTGCTGCAGCAGGAGTACCAGCTCATCAGAGGCCAGTTTTCCCCATTCCTGGGTCTTGGTGGATGGATTTTGGCTAAAATTTGGAAATTTCCCCCCAGAGCCTCTAAGTAGTGAAAAGCCACCTGCAGCCTGGGAAGGATGCATAATCTCAAGCTCTGCCATGGGAGAGGATGGAAGGACATCGGGGGGACCCAAAAGAGGTCCAGAGAGCATCACAGAGGTCGCAGGAGGAGGTCTGTGTAGGGTATGACTGTACAGGTACATGTGGTGCACAGGAATGGAGTGGGTGGCATGAGGACAGTGCCTTGACCCAAAAGCTCCCAAGGATGTGGTGGGGTTTGAGCGGGTGGAGAGTTCAAGGGAATGTTTACTGCTGTTTCCTACAGAGTTTCTATTTTCCCAGACTGAAGCCCTAACCTTTGTGTGTGTTTTTTCTAAGCAGACACGGGAGCAGGAAGGGCTTCGGCTGCACACGTGGGGTTGGGGATGGGTTTTGGTTGGGGTTTTGCTTTTTATTTCCTTGAGACTATTCCAGATTGTTCCAGAGCAGAGCCCGGAGACCTGACTGCCCATCTCCCTTTAGGAAGGTGTTAATCATCCTCGCCTACCACTGCATGCACCCACCTCCCCACCCCTGCTCTGCCTCTGCACTCTGCAAGCCGCAGCCAAGCCGCTTCAGGTCCATGCACATCCAGGCATTGCTAAGAGAGGGGGGTTCCCCTTTTCTGCAGTTATATCCAGCCTCTTCCTCCCCAGCCAGGATCAAAAGGGCTCAGCAACACCTTGAGCCCAAATGACTTCTGGAAAATCCAGATCTGGTTTTGAAACTGCAGAGATGGATTTCCAGGGGAAAACCACACAAAACTGCATCAGTCCAATCACCTGGTTTCATTTAAGCCCACGAGCTGAAATCATCCACCTAAGATAATCATTTCCAAGCCGATCTGGATTCAGTTCAGATAAGACAACAACTGACTGGCAGTTAGGAAACCTTTCCCCCCCCCCCCCCCTTACTTTTTTTTGTCCTTTCACTTTGGCTCCTTCTGCATCTCTGAATAGGACCAGAAAATGATGGGGTGGTAGCAAGAGCTTTTCTCGCCTGGCCACAAAAATAAGAAGCACCCCATCCTGATCCTCCAATCTCCTGGCATGGGCGAGCGTGAATGTATTTCATCTAAACAATTCAGCTTTGGACCATTTCCCCAGAATTGGTTTGGACCTCTGAGAGCTGAGCAGAGCCAGGCAGGACCCCCCACGCCAAAGCTGACATTGTTCCACCCCTTGTATCAAGGCCAGCTCTGTCCTGTGCTCTTCTGAGAGATACCCCTCATTGACTTGGAGTGGTGATTGGTGATTGCTAACTCGGCTCTTGGAGAGGAAAGCACTTCCTCTTCTGCATTGCTATGAGCAAAGGAAATAAAGCAGCATCTCTCCCAGAAATGGCTGCACCTCCATCTCTTGAACCCTTTTGCTCCCATACTCTGGGAGTTCTGCCTCCCAGACATGCTGATTTAAGGATTTATCAAGAAAATACCATGAATTTCAGCAAGATGCTTCAGGGTGGTGGTGGGGATGAGCAAGGCCAGAAACCAAGACTGCCTAATGCTCCCCACTGAGAGGAAAGGCTGAAATATGGAGGGTTCAAGCTCCCTGGACAAAATGGTACTTAAAAAGTCCAATAAAAATCACTGTAAGAAGAATTACGATCGGATGCTGGGCCCATCAGATTGCTCAACTTGGCTCGGCCTCCACTGGGCTTTCACATGGAGGCAGCATGAGCAGCTCCTGGCGAGATGGATTGCTCCCTGGTCGCTCCTTTGGGCAGGGATCAGGGAGATGCAGCCCTCCAGCAACATGGGGATCCATGACGCTGTCAAGTCATGGCTCGCAGGCTGTCAGGACACCCGACTCGCTCCCAGCCCACAGATAACCCTCCCCCAGCACCCAGCAAGAGGTTCCTTCGCTGAAGGGAGGTCTCTAACCCTGCTGAAATGTTCTCAGCTGCCGGCCTTATGCAGACTTGGTTGGGCTTGAGCAGATCCCTAAATAACCCTTCTCTCCACAACAACGATGCAGAGCTACGGGCCTTGCTCCTTCCCCAGTGGGGTTGTTCGCTGGCAGGATCGGGGGGGGCTTGGGACTGGGGGCTGCAACCATGCCAGCAGCACCAGCGTGAGATGTCCCCTTTGTAGCAAGGCTGGAAAGTGTTGCAGACACCTATCCAAAGCTTTGGTCAAAGGTGAAGGGCACCTCCGATCCCTACAGCCATCCCTCTTGGCCCTCACCCAGGGGGGTGCATGGGATGCAGGGAGCACCAAGCTCTCCCCACCTGCTGCAGGGACCTGCTCTTACCAAAGTGTCCACGTTCTGTGCCTGCAATAGGCTGTGCATCCCCTCGTCCTGCTCAAGGGTCCTCTTGCTGCAGGCTCTGTGCTTTTGCCTTGCTCTCCCTGGCTGCGGGGGGACCAGCCCCCTCACCGGCGCACCCAGCACAGTGCCTGGCACCGGGCTGGCGGCCGTGACTCACAGCCCAGGGCTGCTGCGGGTCACACTGCCACAGCGCATCAGCTCAGGGCAGACACTGATGAGGGCTGTGGCCAATCGAGGTGGCACAAGGAATGTGGGGAGGCCGAATGCAGCTGCCCCAGTTGGCATCTGCCCAGAACAGTGAGGAGAGGTCACAGAAAGGAGCAGTTTGTGCAGCTGTGTTGGTACCCACATGGAGCACACGAGTGGGAGATGTGTCACCCTCAAACCCGTCCTCTCCCATGGGCACAGCAGGGCTGGGGGCAGCTCTTTCCTCTCGAGGCAGAATGTTGGCTGATAGATGTGGATAAATGGTGCTTCCTCCAAGACCTTGCTTGCAAGCAGCCCCTCTCGTGGTCACTCTCTGGAAAGGTGCAGGAGGATATGGAAACTGGCATGGAAAGACTGAATAATAGAGAATGTCCTCAGAAAGGCCTCTTTGGACTCATGAAAAGCAGCATGGCCAGATAAATGAGCTCCTAACAGCAACAAAAAGACATTGAGAAATCCCTGTGGCCAGTTCAAATTTGGGGACACTGCTCAAGCGTCACCACTTGCCACTGGCTGGCTTAACAGGGCAGGCTGCATGCAAAAGTGACCTGAGGGATGGGCAAAGCAATCTTTCAGTCATTAAGAAATGCATCCCATGCCATGCAACCTCATTTCAGGCAGGGGAGGGGGAGCCCTTAGGAAAGGGCTGGGGCAGCTACACTGGGAGGGATGTACTCTGGTCCCTGGAAGGAAGGAGCCCAAGGTAAGGAAACTCCACCAAGGACGAGGTTCTGGCTGGGAGGTCCCTGGTGTGAGTGTCGGGGCTGCTTCCACTCCCTGCGTCAGTGAAGGTGCAAGCATGGAGGTGCTACAGCTCCACACACAGGTCTTCACCTCAGGAGCCAAGCTCCTTGCAGAAAGGGATGTAAGAAGACATCTCTGCATCTCCTCAGCTGCCAAACGTCCACATTCATTGACAGAGACTGGCATTGTGGTCTGCTCTGCCACCCCTGCGGCAGGCTGGGAACAGAGTGGGCCTGGGAGGCTGTGGCAGGAGGAACAGAAGGATCCTGGTGTGGAGCACAAAACCTCAGTGTTCCCAGGCCATGAGACAGAATGTTTAGTCTGCAAGTCCCTGCTGAATAGCAGGGGCCCAGGAGAAATGTGGTGAGCAGCCCATGAGAAATCTGCATCCAGCACGTTGAGGTGGCACTGCTGGGATGCACCTACATTGCCCCAAAGTGCAGTGTTGGGTGAATGAAGGAGCTGCAGAGGCTGCAGGAGCTGCCAGCTCTCACACTGGTCATGAGAAGACTCGGGGTGTGCCTGCCCATGCCAGGGGCTTGAGTCTGCCATGGGGTCCCTTGCAGACAGGAAAAGATGGGGGGTGGAACAGGAACTCAGGGAAGGAGCTCTCTGGGGAAAAGGAGGTGGTGAGGTTCACTATGGGCTGTAATTGAGCTCCTGAGGAGACGGGCAAGATTTATCCTGATGGAGGTGGGTAAGTGAGGCTCACATTGACAGGAAACAGTGCTGTAAGGAAGACAAGACCTTCCCCTGCTTGGCTTCAGATCATTAGGTGGGACAGTCTCTTTTTCATTGTGATGGACTCACCAAACCACACGCCTCATGTTGGCACCTAATTTATAAGGCAAAGCAGCAAAAGGACTGGTCAACAGCGCCTGAGCTGGCAGCATGGCTGAGGCAGGTTTTTGCTGTGTCTTTATGCTCCTTTCAGCCCTGCATGTCAGCGGAGACGCTTTAGGAAGCACACACAAAGCAATAGGCACAAACCCAAGGCTGCAGTTTGGTTTTTGCTCATACCAGCCTAAGACAAGACCCTGAAACAAGAGTTGCTGCTACTGTGTTTACGAGCAGCAGAACTTGTCCTGGGTATCAGTCCTATAGAAAACCCTGGGCTTTGCTTTCCCATGACACTGAGGACTGAAGACCTCTGTCCTTTTGCTCCCTGGGCTTCCCATCTCTGGAAGAGCTCCTGAGCATACAGCAACAGGCACAGCCTGCATGAAAAGCCCTGCCACAGGACAAGCCTTGGCTCAGAGTTCAAGTCAAGGTGATGTCCATCACTTTTAGTACAAAATCCTTAATTTATGACCCCAGCTGCACTGGTGGGACAAAAGTAAACATCCTTTACACCCCGTGTCCTTCACAGCCCCAACGCTGCTCAAATAGCCTCAGAATCCACCGCAGTGGGACGAGGTGAGTAACCCTTTCCCAAGGCCTCTGGCTCCTGCCATCACCCCCTGCTCAGACCAATCTGACCGGAGGGAACTGGGGACAGGATAGTCCCCAGTGACGCGGTGGGGCAGGAGTCAGCCCCTCTAGGGGTGTAAATAAGGAGGGGATGATGGTGGGGTGTTGGTGCAGTTGTGGTGGTGGAGATGGGGTATATGAAGAAACGTGTTGAGCCCAGTTGCATGGGTAGTATTTGATGCAAGGAGAAGGGAGGGGAACAGGAGGGTACATACGCTGTGGTATGACAAAGCTTTCTCAGGACTATCCTCTGTATTGCAGCTTGCATATATGCAGTGATCCAGGTCCATCAGGGCTGTGCTGCTGTCCCCAGGCTTCAGGACCTCCTGCTCCAATCTAAGAGGCTCCAAGCTCCTCCTGCTCTTACAGTCACTGGCCTTGAGACACTTTTGAGCACAACTGGCCCCAACAATGCCACTAAGCACAGTGTGTCCCACACCAAGAACACACAAAGGCAGACATGAGATACATTGCTATAGCATACACAAATCACACCAGCACCTAAGGTTGCTTAACACAAGAAATAACAGGCAAATGAAGGCAATGCTTCCATGTAGCAGCAAGCAGTGCTTAGGTGTTTTGTTCTCTCTCGGAGGATTTTTGTTTCTCCAGTCCTCCTCCACCAGGACTCAGTGAAACTGATAGCCTCTTGAGAAGGTAACCCTTAAACTTCAACAATCAACCAGTGGTGGTCTTGAGTCCTTACCTCTTTCCCATCAAACATTGCTTCCACATTGAGTAATAGATACAGCTCCTCTGGGAAAACTTTTCTGCATTTCTCTAAGCTCCCATGTGTTCCTAGAAACACCCATCTCCCAGGATGCTGAACACGCCTTTCAAACACTTGGGCATTTAGGGCATAAAAGGAACCTGCAATTTCATCTCAGGCAGATGATGGCTCAAAAGACATTTACCATGGAGATGCTTTAAAAGAACAGACAACATACCTGCAGGCTCCTCTGTGCTGCTGGTGGCCGTGGTGGGGGGAGCGGCGGGGATTTCTGCGCAGGACAGCGAGAAGCAGATGGGAAAGGAGAGGAGATAAAAGTAGGAGGTATTATTCCAGATCCCAGAGAGCCTGGCCCCTGCACACACCTCATTTTCCCTTCCCAACCATGGGAGGTGTTTCCCAACTATGTCCTCTAACAATGAGCTTTGCAAGAGCCCCAGAAAGCAGCAACCAGGCCTGTATCTACTGCGGAACTGGGCCTCAAAAAGGGTGTAGGAAAACCAAAACTTTTAGCTTTGGCTGCAAATAAGAGAAGATTGAGCCAGCCAGAGAACTGATATGGTCCCAGACACAACCTGCTGCAAGTGCTAGGTCCCAGTGTGCAGCCCAGGGTAAAGGATGCTCTTGCAGGGGCTTGGAGGGTGCAGGGTGCCCAGCGCCAGCAGACAGTGGAGCACTGCTGCCTTTCCTTGTCCCTGGGTTGTCCCTTCCAGCTGCTGTTTCCATCCATGCCTGAGGCAGTGCTACCCCTCCTCTTGCGTGAGGTATCATGCAGGTAAAGCATGCATCTATATGCTGTGATATGAGCGCTATTTAAAGGAAACAGAAACATATCTGGTGCCAATGCAATGGTCCCTGGCTTTGATTTGGGGCTGGCTTTGCATAGCTGAAACCATATAATGTTCTGGATATTCATGCCCAAGTCTGACTGTGTTTGTTGATGCTAAAAACGATGGACTGCAGATGGAGTACATTATATGGTCCGAACTTTGGCAAGATGATCTCCTTTCCCCAGTGCACATACACAGATCTCATTACCGACATCTTTTGTGCATTTAGGGCACAGTGATGCAATTTCTGTGCATCCCTGGGAATCCTGGCCGGGGAACACACCACCAGACCATTTGGAAAGTGGAATTTCAGCATGATCTGGGGGTTGGCATCAGTCTTTTTCTGCTTTTGCTCTCAGGAACCTGCCTGGCCATAGAGGCAGGGATTGCTGGGGTCTGTCTGAATTGCAATGATGGCAGCTCACAGGGATGCAGCCCAGTTAGCATTAGATTACTTTTTGTGCTGTTCAGCCCTCATACAATTTAACACAGGCCCAAACCCATGTGAAACACATAGTGCATAGTCAGGCAGTACATGAACAGCCAGCACAGCCATCCCGGAGCTGGCATCTGGATGAGTGCTCATGCTTGCTGGTGTGGGCTGCAGTACAGACAGACCCCACTGGTACCTGTGGGTACCAGTGATTGTATGTGTGTACCAGTGATGAGGTGATTGTTGCATGACTATTAGTCTTTGGGACAAGGAAGATGGAAACAATGGTAAATCAGAGAGTAACTGCTCTTGCAGAGAAGGTGAACAGCCCCTTGCTAGCTGCAGCGTACATGCACCCTCCCAGTGCCAGACAGGAGAGCAGTGTGGGAACGGATGGAGGGCAAGTGCCCTCTACTAAGCATGTACAAAATGTCTGTGAAGTGCACCCCTCACCACAGGATGCACTGTCTGATATTTCTCAAGGATGAAAACGTACTGGTTGGGTTTTTCTAGGATGGAAGAATTGTGAGTTGCTCATATCCTCACTTTAACTGCTTTAGCATTGTATGTGAAGATCAAACTCTCAACAACTGCACAACGGCTTCATAGCCAGGCCAGAGTGTTGCTTGAAACACATCTGAACACAAGTTTTGGCCCCTCAGAAAGGACATTTTGCAGAGACACAGCAGTCAGGGGCTCTTGCGGGTGCCAGGCTGGTGGCCAGGTTGAAGGGCCAGGGCAGGGCAGCCCTGCCAGGCTCACACCACATCCTGGTGTGAGCATCCTGGAGCGCAGGCTGTGTGAGCACAGCCCAGCTCCAAACGCCTGCTCGGACTGTGTTGAAATTCTGTGTCTGTCTTTATTTAGTGTGATGAATCCCAAGGGAGGTGATGCAAGGAACAATTTACTCTCTGATTTGCCATGGCTCTGGGGAATGATTAATGATAAACCTTTGCGCATACTTGCTGCAAAGCATGCTGAAACCGTGACTGCAGCATCTTGGGGAAACAAGCATCTGGTTTGAGCTCTTGCTGTCCCATTGCAACACAGGGAAGAATGACTCTCTAGTGACCGAAAGCCACCCTGGAATGTATGTTTTCTTCAGCAGGAGAAGGTGGAGAAAGGGTATCTGCCCCATAGCTTGGCAATGGCCAACCCAAGAGGCAGATGCTGTGAGGGGACAGCACAGGAGCAGACTGTGGGCTCCCAACAAAGACTTGATTCTTTCAACGTTCACTTTTCTTTTCCCACTGGGCCTTCTTGCCCCCTTTAGCAGCGGGGAGTCAGTCTCGAGGGGAGCAGCTCCTCCTTCCCAGCCCATCCCAGGCACTGTAATTCCAGTGCTTTGTTTCGTTAGGGCAGGTGATGTCTCACATGAGGTGCATGAGGTACTGAATGATCCAACAACAGCAAAGCCAACAGGCAGCAGAAAGGAGCACTGGGCTGAAGCACACCTTGTCCCAGCAGTGAGTGCTCAGAGGGACTGGGTGGGGATGTGAATGTCTGCAGAACAGGTGCTGCAACAGAGTTTGGGAGCTGTACCTGGTGCTTGATTCTGTTGTTGTGAGAGCAGAGGATGACAGTGACCTTGGGAAGCCAAATTAAAAAGCAAACCCAAGAAAGCAAACAGTAAACCAGTCTATGTTTCTGGGTGGGTTGTGTGAGTGTAAGATCCCCTTTAGCAATCCAGGTGCTGTTGGCTGTGTTACTGTGATGGCAGCTCCAGAAAACCAGCAGTTCCTCTGATTTGAGCTCTGTACCAGTGCAGCACACAGCCTGATTTTGGACTTGCAGTGATCTCCCTGATGTGGTACCCCAAAGCAAATGTGCTCTCTCTATGAAGCAAAATCAGATTAGTGGCAAATTTGGCTGTAGATTCCCTTACACAACCCACCCAGAAGGTGGAAGGTGGAAGCTAGGGGTGAACTTTGGATGATATGCCCTAAGGGCAGTAGAGCTGGTCAGGGGTCACAGGCCCGTCATCCCCTGAGCACTGCCTGTTGGCACAGATGTGTGGGTTAGTAGCCGCCCAGCCCGGGCAGTGGCTCCTGTGGATATATGCAGGTTAATATCTCTAATCTACAGACATGGAAAGAGCAATCCACCTACTTATGCAGGGGGCAATGGGAGACCGGCTTTGCTGGTAGCCTTTGGCGCATCGATTGCACGTGATGCCGGTGACACCGTCTTTACAGGGACATTGGCCTGTGGTTTGGTTACAGGTTTGGCCGGCGGCACCCACGGGATGGCAATCGCACTCTGTGGGGGGAACACACAACAAGATGGTCAGGGAGGAAGAGCACGAGTGCCGGTGGTGTTGGAGGGAATGGGGCTGCCGCAGCGCTCCTGGCACGGCTTCACCTTCTCCTCAGTGGTGCAGAGCTCCAGCAAGTGTCCGGTCCAGCCGGGACTGCACCGACCTGAAACAGAGGCGGCGTTTGGCAGAGGGGTGTGCGCGGTCATCGCTTGGTGCGGAGGGGCAGCACCAGAGATGGGGCAGCTGAGCAGCAGCTGGTCCCACTGCAAAGACGGAACCAGAGCCAAGACATCCTTCCCAGGGAATGAGGGCAATTGCCAGGGAGGCAGCATGGCGTGGACCTGCTCCAGGACCCCCACCCCTGCACACGGCAGCGGCCATGTCCCACGGGTGCTGTGATCAACAGTGTGCGGGACTTGAGGAGGAGGGGAGCAGGCAAGGCTTGTGGAGCCACAGCACCCACTGCCCACACCCCAGCCAGCTTCAAACTCCCTTGGGGTCCCTGGAGCTATGGCGGGGCTGTAAGGAAGAGGTACAAAATCAAGGAGCATTTCATCACCCCTCCACACAGGAGACCTCAGGCAGAAAACAACTGCTTTTAGAGATGTTGGGAATTCATTTCACGTGCGCTGCAGAAAAAAAACCACAAAACCACCCTCCTTTCAGTGCTGTTGCTTGAGCCCTTCCCCGCTGAGCAGCATCCCTGGCAGCTGGCACTGTGGGCACAGGAAGGAAATGCCCTTGTGGGATGCAGGCAAGCTGGAGGACCTGCTGTTCCTGGCCAGATGGATGGAGGCTTGACAGCAGAGCTGGGCAGATGTGAAGGGTTTGGCAGAGGATGTAAATACTGCACTTGAAAACATTCACCATCTCATTTCCCACAGTGGGACTTACTGGCGCAGCTGTTTGTTACAGGGGAAAAAAAGAAGCTAAAAAACCCCATCAGGGCTTGTTATCATCACTGCTCCAAAAGGATTATGGCCTTGCACATTTGTTAACAGCCCTGATTTCTAAGAGCTGCAAGCACCATGCCAGACTGTGGTCTGCCCCTGCTGAGCGGTGGCAGGGAAAGGCAGGAAAGCTTTCCTTTTCTTGTGCAGCATCCTCGGGAATGAGCCAGCCAGAACCCTGCCGGGGGAGCACTGCTCCTGCTCTCCTCCTGCCCCTCAGGGGAGCTCTGATTTGGGGTTTTTGAACACTTCTGATTTGGGGTTTTTGAGTAAAAGTCCTGCTCTTACCCCCTGCCTGGAGCTGGCTCTGGAATCAGGCACTTCAAACCTGTCTGTAGCGGAAAACTTTTCTATCAAACCCAGTTTTGATTGGAAAAGTTTCAACATTGAATCAGTGTGGCTGGTGATGGGCGCAGAGAGCAGAGGATGTTTAGGTGGGAAAGCCTGCACGCTGCAGCCCCAGGGGATGGCTTCAGTATTGCTGGGGGAGAGGAAATAAAAATACCTTACTCAAGAGCCTGAAGAAGGAAGGGGACAGAAAAGGGTTAAAGAAGAGCAGAGAGGCTGGAGTTAACACAAAAATAAGCAAATCAGGGAAGGGTTACACAAGAAGAGGCAAAGGGCAGGAGGATGGGGAGGAACATGCCTCATGTTTCAGGCGTCCCCGCTGGAGCTGCGCTTGCTGTTTTCAGGCATCGCCTGCAAACCCCCATCCTGTGAGTAATCCTCCCCCATGTGAACGGATTGCAGTGACTTCAGTGGGACCACATGCATGAGAGAGGGGGAAGAAAGAGGAGAAAATGGGAAAAAAAAGCCTTTGTGATGAGTAAGATTTACAGAATCAGGCTCTTGGAGGACGGGCTGCAGAGCACAGAGTACTCTTTGGACACCACATAAATAAATAGCAATGCTGCTGCTTCCTTCCCTCATGAGGTAATGCCTCGGCACAGCCTGTCCAAAGCTGCCGTGGTTATTTTTACAGACATATCTGTCTGAGGTTGTCTACTCTCTTCCCAAGCTGGGCTCCTGAAGGGGTCTGCAGCACGGATGTTGGCCACGTCCCCATGGGCATGTGTGATGTGGTCTAAAGCAGACAAGTGGCAGAGGAGCTGGGAATCACTGGCCCTTGGTCCAGGACCTCACCAAGAGAAACCCGTGCTGGAAGACTGCTGTCCTTCCAACACGCCGTGTGCTAAACCCTCTCTGGGTGGAGGGATGTGCTTTCCGACACTGGTCCCCAGCTCTTCACTGCAGCACAGGACTCTGAGAGCCTGGGACAAGTGTTTTGGGCAGCACCACTCCGGCCCCTTCAATGCCTGACCCCATTTTGACTTCTCCATCTTCCAGAAAACTCTCTGAAACAGCAGCAGCTCAGCCCTCCTGGCATGGGTCTCCTGGCATGGGGAGGCAGGAGGGGGTCTAAGCAGTGTCTGTAGATGCACATTTGCGGTCTCTATCCTGGAGGAACTGAACCAGTGCCAGCAATTAGGAACAATTAAAGGCAATTTGTAGTTCCCTGGCCAGTGCAAACACTTGCAGCCAGCAATTACAGGCTCTTCCTTCTCCTTCCCTAGCCATGGGCTGCTGGTGGTTAATGCTGATTTTTCCCGTTCAGTTCAAATTCCTTTGCGTTGTAACCCCAAACTAAGGAAAAACTGCCCTAGAGTCACAAAGGTGGTACAAACACCCCTTTGGCATCCTCACTGCCTTTCTGATAGACACCTTTAGATTCACAAAACGTGTTTTCATGCCTGGACTTCCTGGGTGCAAGTGTTTGTTCATCATTCACTGCGATGCAGAGTATCAGCAGTCCCCTGCACTAAGCAGAGAGGAGACTGTGAGGCAGAGCTGAGAAAAAACCTCACTGACGACCAAAGGAGGGTGCCTGGGCCACCCTTGGAGGTAATAAGGGGGATATCATCTGATTTGTCCTCTGTATCCTCACACTTTCCTTAAATGGATTACCCCATAGAGGACAATGCAATGGTGAAGGAAGTGAGATGTGAGAGGAACAAACAGGAATGATGTTGCAAGAAAGTCTGGTAGTTCACACAGAATCAGGGGGAAGGGAAATAACTGTCCTGATTTAGTTCTTTCATAAAACCTTTAAGAAAAAAATCTGTGATGAGTGCCCGTGGCAGAGATGACCAGGAATTACTGGTGGAAAATGAAGTTATTTCCTGCTTAAAAACCTGGCTGTGGAGGAGAAAACAAGGAATGGGAATATATAGTGAGGCTTTAATGGGGAATGAGGGCAGTGGTGGGGGTGCCTGTGTCCAGAAAATGTGATTTTTCTTATATAATAGCCATGACCTGGAAAGAAGGGAGTTAACATCATTTCTAGGTGATCACCTTCAACTTGGCTAGTCCAAACATGAGGAAACCATGTAGGTCTGCGAGACTGACACAAAGTGGCCAAACGGGTGAGAGGATAGCAGAAAAAAAACAGTGTGCAGAAGGATGCATAATTGGAAGGAGGAAACAGGATGGCTTATGCATGCTGAAGGATCCCAATTAACTACAACCACTCCAGGAAAAGATCTAGGAGTCAATGAAACATCTGGCTGATTGCAACAGAGCTCAGAAGAGCAACGAGATGGTAGGTTATATTATGAAAAGGGTAGAGAGTAACACTGAATGTAATATCATGACACTACAGAAATCAATAGTACGTCCTCAGCTGGGAAACCAGAGTAAAAGGCGCAGAGAGGCACCCATCTGAGGGCGATGGAAAAGATTAGGAATGCCTTGCCAAGAGACGATGGAGGGATGCCAAGTAATGCATAGCGCCGAGAAGGTCAGACAGGTGCTCCTCTTCACTGGTCCTTAAAACACAGGAACAAAGGGACATTCAATGCATTTAAAAGGCAACCTTTTTCGATGATAAAAGGAAATGCTTCTTTGCACTGCACGTAATTAACTCGTAGAACTCATGCTACGAGACACCGTGGCAAAGGCCCAACAGGATTAGATAGGCCTATGAATGAGAACATCTGTAGTTACATTAGCCGGGATTAATATATATTCGGATATAAGCACTCCAAGCCAGCTACTAACTGCCTGCAGTTAGGAAGAGATTTCCCCTGGGGGCATGCTATTGCAAAACTGTCTGTCGTGGAGTTTTATAACTCTGTCTGAAGCTTCTAAGACAAGCCACTATTATATGCACAAATCTGCTGAGGCAGGCCATCGTCCGCTCGAGCAGAGGTGATGGTGCATTTTTCTGCCTTAGCTGAGATTTGGCTGGTTTGGGACTAAAAAATACCTGAAAGCAAGTCTTAGGACCATGCATGGGAGGATGCGAAATGCCCTGCTGTGTCTGGGCCACTGAAGGGTGACAAACAGCATGACAAAAATGCAAATATTTTTCCACCCCTGAGTTTAGGTCAGAGGTATTCCCAGCTGCTGATCTGCCCACACATACGTGTGCTGAAAGGTAAACAGTGGGCTAAATCTCCGGGCTTAGCTCTCTTCAAGTGTGACCTTTTCGGAGAAGGCACCTGAAAGGATCTGCATTTTTATAGAATTAGCATCTTCCTGTTTTGGGGAAGCTGCTTCCTTGGGAGGTCTTCAGAATGATGAAAAATCCATTCGAACAACAAAAACACTCGCTATCACGGGGTGTCCAGATTCCCTCCTGTCACACAGTATCTGCAATAACTCC
Organism: Pezoporus wallicus; assembly: GCF_028554395.1. Classification (NCBI taxonomy): domain Eukaryota; kingdom Metazoa; phylum Chordata; class Aves; order Psittaciformes; family Psittacidae; genus Pezoporus; species Pezoporus wallicus. The sequence continues at coordinate 465,949 of NW_026641435.1, forward strand.
AGGGCTTCCAGATTTAAAAGCCCAAAGCATGATTGCTTTATATTGCGCCGTGCATGAAGCACTAAACCAGCAATGCATTAAACCTGAAAAAAAATACCTTAATTTGCAGTAGTCATCGGTGAAGGTTCCTGTTCTGAGAAGGAACCTTCTTCAGGAAATCAGTCAGTTTCAAGTATGAAAATAAGTACCCTATAGCCAATGTGCCTTAGGTACGTGTTTATATTTAACCATGCTTTTAAATGCTTTTCCAAAATCAAGGCCAAATTGCCTCCCTTTGATTGCTTTCCTTCTTTCCTCCAAAGACTCCAACTGGAGCAAAAAATGTGGTACAGAAGCTTTCTGCTGGAAAAAAAAAGCACCAAAATCAAGCTTCTGGTGTGGACGCTTTGATTCAGCAAAATGTCAAAACAACTGAACTGAAATTTTCCTGTCACTTCAAAAGCACAGCCCACGTAACCCTGATGCAGTAAATATATTTCACTTAGTCTTATGGTTTAGTATTTAGAGGTATGGTTCAGACATTATTACTTAAGTAAGCTTTTGTGTAGTTGTAGAACTATTTTCTACTGCTTCACTGTCTTTAGTAACTTGGATACTTTAAATCCTGGTTCCAGTGAACACATCACCCTGCGGAATGCAAGGTGTGTGGAACTGCTGGGGTGAGTTCAGTTGTCCTCCTGTAACTGCAATCCATGTCTAAGGTGACCCCAGGCTTGAAGGTGTCCCAAAGACTGGACCTGGGCAGGGTTTCTTTAGCAGATTTTGTTTGGCTCCTGTCTTTGGAGAAACAATTCAAAACAAGAGGTGCTCCTTCCTTTGAAGACCTACCCTGGTTACCTGTCTGTGGGCAAGAAGGGCTATGGTCTGGTATCTGTGCACCTGAGTGGTGCGGAGAGGTTTATGCTGCCTTTGGGGATCCTGCAGGGATGGGCAAGAGCTAATTTAATGACAGCTCCCCAGCACAGGTGGCACATCCCACAAATCCCACAGGTCTGTGTCATGGAGAAGAGAAATGATGGTATTCAGTGTGTACCCACCCAGCCTGGCCCCAGCTAGTTTGCTAACCAGAAGCAGAGGTTGAAATGTCTCTGTGTTAACTCTGAATACTAATAATGGCTTACAATATTAACTGTTAACCACTTTGCAATGAGATCGTCAGCTTGTCTGTGATATTGTGAACTGTATTTAGTTCTCCAGAGGATCATGTTCACGCACAATGTCCCTCGGCACATTCTCTTGGAGATTTAAAGGTTTCTTTGCCAGCAGAAAATGAATTCCCCCTTTTATCAGGCAAAGCCAAATAATCTCTTGGTGTTTCACAGTGTCCCTCCTCCTGCGCCGCTTCTCAGGGCTCTCCCATTTCCTCCTCCTGAGCTGGCACTCAGGGAAGCCAAGGGCTTTGGCGCCCTGTAGTTTGGGCCAAATTTCACAGATTAGACCTTGCCTTTGTCTTCTCCTTAACAAGTAACAGACGGGGCCCACAATGCCTCCAGTGAGCAAGAGTCGCTGCTAATCCAGAGAGGGCTTTGAACCACAATAAATCCACTTTTCGGGCAGGCGCACTATGGGCAGGCATTAGTGATACAGACTCAATTATGACAGTGCTTTCCAAAAGGCTTGAATATTCTCTTGTTGAGAAAGTGCTAAAGTTTCTCCTGTCATCTCAGAGCTCCAGCTTTCAGGTGACTGCAGGAGAAGCTGGTGGGGATGCTGAGACACCCAGGGGTGAAGTACTGGGGCTTCCTTCTCCCTGCTTTGCTGGTAGGACTTGGCTTTTGTCATGGAGGATGTCATTGCTTTTATTTTTCCATCAAAAAATGTCAAAACCCCCAGGGCAGCTATGCCCAAGCAGAGAGGCACATTTCCTGGGCATGGTGTTCTTGTGGCTCTAAAGCAAACTAAGGCTCAACTTGCCCTCATGGGAGACATTGCATGAGAAAGAGTGGGTTGGAAAATACTCTTACTGAGGGGGTGGGGAAAGGCAAAAGTTTTCTCCTCCTGATGCATTTTTAGGCTGGCTTCTGAGGAATGAGATTCCTATGGGCATATTCTACCACTAATAATACTTCAATCAAATCTGTCAGCAGAGAAAAAATCTCAGAGATAATGAGGTTGCCACAAGCCTCACAAAATGAGACCACTGGGTAGACGTGAGAGAAGGTCTAGGAAAAGCTCAGCAGGGGGCATCCCTCCAGTGTGCACTGCCCTTACCAGACACCAGAGCATCCACAGTGGAGAAAACCACCAGCAACACTCCTCGTGCCCATGAAAGGTTGCAGTGGGAGCTCCTGGGGCACTGGATTGTGATGATCTGGGAAGTGTGCGTTTAACTGGAAAAGATCCTTTTCTATCAGAAAAAATCCTTCTTGTTTTAGGAGGGTTAAAATCAGAAGAGGGTGTGTGGATGAGCAGGACAGAACTTTGGTTTAATGTTCAGGAGAGAGCCTGGAGAACTTTTCACTGTCAAGAACTGATCTGAGACAGGAAATTATCTCAACAGATTGAAAACATTTAGGGGAAGGCAAATTATTCCTTTTCCCTCCTCTGTCTTGGAGATATGTGAAGGTTTGGCTGCGCAAACAAATTTAGCAACTTTTGTTCTTAGTCTGAGACTTGTGATGGAGAACTGCGCTGTATCTGTTTGTTGTTTGGGGTTTTTTTAATAGAGTGCAAATTCTCCTCTGCTGTGTCGCACCCTGACACTTCTGAGAAGCCACTGTCCAAACCTGCCCCTCAGGATTGCCTACAGAATGTTTCTGCTGAAAAACCAGACTCAAACCACAGTTTTGAAGGTAGTCAGCCCCAGATTTAGCCAGTAAATCTTCTCTAAGGCAGCATCATTGCAAGGACAATGCAGAGCTCCTGTCACAGAAAACACTGTCTACATTTCCCTAATGAGCTGGATCATCCACATGTCTAACCTGGATTTGGGACTCAGATACGAGCTCCATCTCCCCTTTAAAGGTGCTGGGGGGAAAGTTCCCAGGCTGCAATGGAGAGCTCGAGGTCCTTCAGAGGGTCCCTGGCCGAACCTCCTTGATCACATCTTGGGTCCCTGAAGTCAGTAGAGTGTCTCATCCTGACCCCTCCACACAGTGCTGGCAGTTTCTGCCACTTCTTTTACCCTTTCTGCATGCTTTTTCAGCTCACCCATTTGAAAGCTGTTCCTCCCTCCCTTGCTAAAAGTGATGAAGGTTTCCCACTGCAGTGGAGATGCATCTCTAAACTAGATCACCCAGTGTTGTCCTTCTCCTGGGAGGTGGGGCTTTGAGTCTTGGTCTCACTCATTTGCACAGAAGGAGCAACTGGTGGGTGTCTTTGAGAAAGAGCATATGTGGGAGTGCCACACCTGGGGCATCACCGGGACCCTGGGTGCATCTCTTGTGGGAGCAGGTGCTCCTGGATGCCCTGGGAGTGTCGAGCAGACACATCAGAGCTCTGCTCTGGGGTTTGTGCTGCAGGTCATAAAATCCCAGACTGGTCTGGGCTGGAAGGGACCTTAAGGCTCCTCCAGCTCCAACCCCTGCCACGGGCAGGGACCCCTTCCACTAGAGCAGCTTGCTCCAAGCCCCTGTGTCCAACCTGGCCTTGAACACTGCCAGGGATGGGGCAGCCACAGCTTCTCTGGGCACCCTGTGCCAGCGCCTCAGCACCCTCCCAGGGAAGAGCTTCTGCCTAAGAGCTCAGCTCAGTCTCCCCTCTGGCAGGTTAAAGCCATTCCCCTTGGCCTGTCCCTACATCCCTTGTCCCAAGCCCCTCTCCAGGTTTCCTGCAGCCCCTTCAGGCACTGGAGCTGCTCTCAGGTCTCCCCTTCAGGAGCCTTCTCTTCTCCAGGCTGACCCAGCCCAGCTCTCTCAGCCTGGCTCCAGAGCAGAGGTCAGGCCCCTGCCTGGTGAGATGCTCTCTCATTTACATCCAGATGTCTTCCCAGCCCCTTTGAAGGCTTCTCAGAAGCCTCTTCCTCAGATCCCCTTCCCTGGTTCAAGTTTGCCTTTAGTGCAAGTTTGTCTCTCCTGGTTTGGCGCTGCCCAAAGGACGCTCCTCTGGCAGAGGGAGCGTTGCTGAGAAGGGCTCTGGAAGTGCCCAAGTGGCTTTTCGGAGGAGAACAGAGTGCCCAGGCCAAGCAGCACCCCCTGCCTCAGCGCTGCGGCAGGGCTGGGGTCACAGCATCCGCCCGGTGCCCCGGGCAACTGCGCTCCCAGGGGAGTCAAGGCATGCAGCAGAACGTGCCTGGGTGGGAGCAGCGTGTGGAATGATTGACTGCTGGAGCCTGGAGGCAGCTGCAGCTGGAGGAGACTTTTGGCATGGAGGTGACTTTGCTCTGATCTTGTCACCGGGCACAGGCAAACCTCTCTCCACAGCAATGTCCCTTGGTGCTCCGCCAGTCCCCGGGGCAGGGTCACCGCACCAGCCCTCTGTGCTTCCTTTGAGCATCCAGGCTTAAATCACAGCCTGCCTGAATATATTCCACTGAAACACACTGTCTGTTTAAATGCTGTTGTACTGTGGGAGGTGGCCCTCATTTGTAAAACCAGGGAGGAGGAAATCAGTGGTAAGTTTCTGGGAGGACCAGACATCAGGATTTTATCCTTGTCCCAGTTAATTTGCATCCAAATAGAGACCAGCTCCAATACTGGATCAGTTCCAGGGGCAGATACAGGGAGGAGCAGAAAGTGACTGCTTCAGCTCACCAGTGGCTACAAACGTGAAGCTGGAACGTGGTATCTGTGGTCCCTAAACGTGCTCCCCAGTGCATGGCATCATCCCTGTGTGCTGCGTGGAGGTTGGTGGAGCTTCTCTGGGCTGAGGGAAAGGACTGTGTATGGCTCCAACTTTTGGTTGGCTCCTCGCTGGTGGCTCACATAGATCAGACTTAATTAGAAAGCCCTTGGAAGAGGAAGGCACATGTGCAAGGAAGAGCATGATGAGGGCTGGCACATGGAGCCTCATCTGGACTGAAACTGTTAGAAAGTGTCTCAGTAGCTGGGTTTGCCACGGGAATATTCCACTGCTGCAACACTGAAAATTCTTCCCACTCCAGCTCGTACAGAAGTGGCTGCTTAATTTGATGTTGCTGCTCATGTGTCATTAAAATCATGGATTTTTAAATTCTGACAAGGGCAGGTATATGTCTTGTGCTGTGCAAAAGTCTTCAGTTAAAAAACCCCAAACCAGTCCTTTTCCATGTTGTCACAGTACAAACTAAACAGTTCAAGAGTTTCTGTAATAATCATGTCCCTTCTTTGCTTTGGGACTCTTCCAGCCCAAGTGGGTGAATGGTGCAGCTCTGCCCTAGCTCCTGGAGGTCCCATGGAGGTGGCGGCACTTGGTGGCAGTGGTAGTCAAGCCTCTTGTGCTGCCTGAGGACACTTCCACCAGCAACTTGTGTGCATGGGACAGGGTAAAGCTGCGGTTCTAGAAACTTTCTTCAGCCAGTTTGTGTGCCCAGGGGCTGCTGATGACAAGTTTCAGGTGTAGAAACCATAAATCAATGCTTAGCACTTGTAATAATGGCAATACAAAGAATTATGGGGCCTTGGGGAAGGGGGTAACTAAGGCATAGCCACTAACAAATGTGGTATGGAAATACAGCTAGAAAACTGTTCTCACAGCAGTGGAAGAGCCATATCCTGTGGAGAAAAGAAAGTCGGTGTCTGACAGGTCAATGCCTTGAAAGTCTGAACTTTGGTGACCAAGCCTTGACACAAGAACTGGATACAAGCCCTGCCAGCACTACGAGTTGGCTCATCACTCATCTAAACAGTAGCTTTGTCTGATCTTCAAGAGGAAGAAAAGGAGAAGAGGAAGGGAAGGAAGTTTGATAATTAAGGACAACTCCCTGGGATGAATTAATAGAAAGTATTGCCTTGTGAAACCACAAATGAGCTGGATGGGCACCAAAATGACGTTGCTTTGGGGAGAGGACATCTCTCTTAGGATGCACTTTACCTCCTCCTAAGCTGGACACCAAGGGTAGATCTCCTGCAATGATGCCCAGCAGTGATGGGGTCCCTGAAGTGATGGGAGAGAGCCTGCGGGAGCTGGCAGTTGTTGCAGACAAGGAAAGACTGAGGTCAGGAGTGCTACCAGGAGCCACCACTGGTGGCCCTGCTGGCCCAGGGACCCCTGGGTTAGGGGTTTCAGCCAGGCCACCCTATGTCTTTGGGATGTAAGGTTACCTACCCATCAGCTAGCTGTGGACTGGGGACTGTGGTGGCAGGGAACATCTCTGAGGCTGGAGGGATGCTGACCCCAACTGAAACCTGCAGAGGTGCATCACGGACAGGCTCATCTTCCCGTTGTATACTGGGACATGGCCCGTGGGACACCGACAGTGGGACACCAGCGAGCCCGTCCTCAGACTCTGCTGTCTAATGCGGGTTTTACCCCAGCTGCCTCCTGCACCCCAACTTCTCAGCGGGGCTCCAGGCAGCGGGAAGAAATCACATCTCCCCTGGCTTCAGCCTCGTGGAAATGAGCTCTCCGCTCTAAGCTGGTCACGCAGCTCCCTCTATAGTCAGTGGAGAGAGACGGGGGACTCGTCCCACTGTCCCTGTCACCAGGGCTCTGCTCTCCTCTCCAGGCAGCACAAGCAGCCAAAGGAGTTCAGCTGCACCAGTTCCACCCGCCACCTCCCAGATGCCCGAGGAAAAGCTGCATCTGCACCCTTGAAATCAAGGGCCGGAGGCTGAGCCCATGGAGGCAGCACTCAACTGTCTCTGCTTGAACCCAAACTGTCTCAAAAAGCAAATGTCAAATCTTAATCCTTTCTGGGATATGACAAACAGGCAGGTAGGCTGGGAGTGCTTTTCTTTTTTCTTTGCACAAGCCATTAAATAATCCTTCAACGCTGATGGAAAGGTGCCAGGCTCAGCACCGGGGAGACCGGAGACCCCATTCTCTACCAAAACACAGAGCACTAACAAATGTGACCTCTCCAGGTGCCAAATCCTGCCCCTCCACAAGGCATTTGCTCTGGCAGCCTCAGCACAAGTGAATTCATAACACATATCATTTGTCAGCTTTTCATCAAAAAGTGTGTAAATCCTTTCCCCCAAGTGCAGAGCTGTTTCACAGCCAGGCTATAAAATCCTGCAGAGTCTCTGTTCCAATAGAATGACATTAGTGCCAATAGTCTGGCAAATATCAGGGTGAATTTAATCAAAAGAACTAACACTGGGGCCCTGATTCCCAGTGGCCCATGACAGAGCGGAGCGGACAGGGGTTTGCTGGACTGAGATGTGGAATTTCACTCAACATCATCTGGAGCAGAGGGAAAGCAGAAGGAATGGAAAGCAGGGCTTCAGCATTCTGGGAACTCTTCACGCTCCCACAAAAATCAGCGAGAAAAGAGGACTTCACCGTTGTTATGAGTTTTAGAAGGTGAACACGCAAAGTTTCATCTAGCTGGGGCTTGGATTTGATGGCTCTGGCAGAGGAGAGGGCATCCTGTTGCGATGAGCCCATCCGTGCCCCTCGGTGGAGGAGCGGCACCACTACTGGAGTCTTCCAGCCCCAGTGTCCCTGTCCGGGGCCATGCAGAGATCAGTTGTGCGGTCTGACCACAAAACCCCTGAGCCCTTGCTTGAGTAACTGGTGTCCCTGGGCTCGTCTGACCACCCACCCGCAGCAGGCACGGTGCTCCATCAGCTCCCAGTTCCAGCCTGGCAGGCGCTGGCGCATTCCCAGCGTTGCCACTTCATGCAATATCTCCGCTCCATCTGTCATCAATTCCTTTGCATGTGGTTTGCAGACTCCATGCCCTGCTCTGCCTGTTGCTGGCTCTGCAACAGGGCATCGCTGGGGACTGTCAACGGTTTATCAGGCTTGCAAGGAAATAAATGGAACGGGGGAGGAACGTGGCATGGCCCCAGTGCTTATAACCATCAGGGTGACAGTGATCCATAAATCCAAAAACCTGTGCTGCTGAGACAACCCTTGATCATAAAAAAAATCTTTTAATTAAAGATCATTATACTTTTGGCCATTAGAAAAGCACCCAGCCATCTGCTGGGGCAGGAGGACACTGCCCAGCTCCAATTTCTGCTCCCCCTTTGCTGCCTGAGCCTCCCACCGTGCCCTGTGACACACACAGAATTCTGTGGCATTTTCTTTTTCTCCAAGTTAAAAGAAAAAGAAAAAAGTTGACCTTGTGCAAACATTTCTGCTATTTTTGCACAAATAACAAATCCAACTGTTGGAAATAAAGCGAGTCATGCCTCTGTGATTTTCTGATGTTAGACGCTTTATGAATTGAGGTACATAACCCAGTGCATAGGATGGGATGAGAGATGGGAAGCACAGATGAGAGGAAAGTCAGTTTAGCTGGATGTGTCTGTTAGGCTGAATTAATACCAAAATCTCTTTGGCAGTTCTTTCATGGACCATTTGCAATGAGCTCACCCAAGCTCGTGCACGCTTGCTGGCGGGTAAGCGTGCTGCATGCTTCCTTGGCAGCTCCTGACCGGCTCATGAGGCACCAGGGCTCTAGGAGATGCATTTGTTGAAATGTTATGTGTGGGACATGAACGGAGCAATGCGATGGTTGAATGAATCAAGTCTTACAGAGAAAACACAGTCTGCTGGGTGAGATGAGACATGAGGCAACTGTGAGGGAGATGGCAGATGCTACAGGATGGTTAATTCCTTAATTCTAAACACATTTGGTCAAGATGAGACTCTGGGAGAGGTTTGCCCATCGGCAGATGGCTCGGTGAGATGATGAATTAATACTGTTATCAATGGGGAAATGGTGAGGTTGTTACATGGCAGGGTTTGGGTTTAAAAATGTTTTTTAGAAATGCCTTTAAAAACAACTTTTGAAAGATTGTTTCCAACAATTATTTCAGAACAGCCCCTGAATCCGGGAAGCAAAACAGGGAACATGAAATCCCCTGTGTCAGAGCAGAGCTCAGGAAAATGAAGTTTCAAAGGAATGCCTTTGCTGCAGGAAACTTCATTTCGCTCGCTTTTGTATAGGACGATGGATTACGCCAACAATAAACCATTCCGGCTACTGTGAAATTGTGCTAATAGGCTGTGGGTCGGGGAGCTGCTCATGCATCAGCATATTTATTACATACCTTTGTATCTGTTAGCTCCAATAGCCACAGTTTTGTTAGAAACCATGGGGGGCTGGAGAGCTATTTAAATTTGGCGGTCTCAGATTTCAAGAGCAGGAGGCAGGAGATGGAAAAAGGACAATTGCAAAGAGCATTTAATGGAGTGAATGACCCAGCAACTGGGAAATTCACCCTTCTACAGTGCTGAATGCCTCCTGAAGGCCAGCACACACCTTCTTGCATGCTTGTTTGGGGAAACCGAGGCACAACATGGCTCTGAGGTCTCCCTCCCACAGGTACCACCTGCACCCGGCTGTGGGTTTTGGGTACAACCACTATGCTACCAGCCAGGGAACAGCAAGGATAAATGGGCAGGAGATGGGGAGCGGGCTGCCTAGCTGAAGAGGAGAGCTGGAAAAAGCAGGAGCAAGGAAGGGCCTGGGAAATGCTGAAGTCAATGAGACAGAGATGGGTACGTGTGGTCATCACTGCCAACACAGGGCAGGGACTGCCTTTCCCAGGGTGGAAAAGCTGGGGATGGACAGGAGATGGGATCTGCCCTACCCTCCAGCTGAGCATCCCCTCTCTGGACTGTGCCGCTGTGCAGATCCCTACTGATGCACAGTGATCTGGCGGCTAGGAAAAAGCACTTATCTCCCACAAATCCCACCAGATCCCCAGGAGCTCCCATGCTGAGGAGGCAGCCAGGATAAACCAGAGCCCTGGGAAGAAGTGAGCTGTGCTTGTGCAGGGCAGGGAATTCCCACCACAACCCCAAACCCCTTTCTCCGGAGCAGGAAGGTCAATGAGAATCAATCTCTGGTCATCAACAAGTGCCAGTTTGAGCATACCGCTGCCCAGGGTGATGGATACCCGCCTGCAGCACTGCCCGGCCCGTTCCAGAGAAGCCTTCACAATCTCTGTTTGCCTCAACCTAATGCACTGTTGTTCCTTCAGCTGTAGCCCGTCTGGGAAAGCACAAACATGAACATTAGGACACAAATCCACTCGGCAGTGGCTGGCAGCTTGCTCCAGAGTGGAGTCCAGATGGGATATGAGTGTTGGGGCTGGCCTGGGAAGTGGCTCTGCCCAAAAGGGCAGCTCCTGACCTCCTCCAGAGCCATGGGTTGGGTTAGCATCCCACCAGCCCTTGTTGGATGGAGCTGTCAGTATCTTCCATGCAGGGCAGGTTGAAAAGGGCTCACTGAGATAGTCTTTATAAGGTGAAAAGGGAGAAGTTGGGTCATCTAAAGCTGTGATTTCTTTTTCTGCTTTGGCACAGAGCGTGTTTGTTCTCAGTGGAAAAAAAACAACCCAAAATAAAAAAATACCCCAAAACTAAACAAAAACATGAAGGAAGAAGTGTTCTCATTAAAAAATAGGGAATGCTGAAGACCCAAATCTTTCCAACCAAAAATACCCAGCTCAGGCCAAAAAGCTTTCCATTTCTCATTGAAACGAGTCTTTAAAGAGAAAAGAGATGAAGTTTTCTGCAGGAAGGCCCAGCATCTTCTAATCTGCTTTTTTTTTTTTAATGTTTGCTTGATTCTTTTAGCTGTGTCTCAGGTTCAGGATTTAAATCTCTTCCAGCAGACATCCGAGAGTTAAAAGAGTTCACTTGCAGAATTTGCTCTTATTGCTGCTCTGCCCCAAGCCCCGCTCACTCTGATGGCCAGTAAGCATCAAAAAACTCCATTTGTGGAGCTCAAAGTGAAATTGATTCCTCTTCTACTGTTCTCACCTTTCCCCCATTCACTGTGGGATGTTGTGTGTGTGGGTTAAGTGCTGCCTGTCCCCAAGCAGCACTGGGGTGAGGGTGGAGGATGGGAGCAGGAGATGGGCTGATTTAAGGCACTACATCTGACCCCATACCTGGGAATTTATGCAACTGTGCCCTTACATGGGTGATGACCAAGTTATCTGCAGTTGTTGGAGTGGATGTAGCACAAGTTTCAAGTGATAAAACCTGAAATAATTTGAAGTCATCCTTACCAGTGAGGACTTCTTGTATATTGGTAGCCTTGTCCTCACTAGGAGGATGGGAACACCAGGGAGAGGTGATGGCAAGGAACTCGGTGGCGAGAAAAGTCCTTTCAAGGGATTGGTTTGAGAGAGGGAGGAGCAGGAGAGTTTGGCGAGAGCAGGAGCTGCGGAAGCAGGAGCAGCAGGAAGTGGCTGAAGAAGAAGCTGTGTGGTCCCAGCCAACCCACCCCTAACCCAGTACCTTTGCAGGCCTTGCGGTGGGAGATGGGCTTGCTGAGGTCCCGGTAGAAGCCCTCCTTGCAGTAGTGGCAGTGCCGCCCGGCAGTGTTGTGCCGGCAGTTGAGGCACACGCCGCCGCTCTTGCGCCCGGACAGCTTGTAGAGCTCCATGTTGAAGCGGCACCGCCGGGCATGCAGGTTGCAGTTGCAGGCTGAGAGAGGTGAAGAGAGGAGACCATCAGCATCTGCACCGGCCATGGAGGTGCCAACCCCAGGAGAGCCGGTGTGCATGGGGCTGGGCACCCTCAGGGTCCTACCAGGATGTCAAAGGATGGGATGCACTGGTGGCACCTCTGGCTATGGGAAGATAACTGCTAACCCACATCCCTCCTCTGCCAGTTCTGTGTGGTGAGTCCAGCTTTTTGGAGGGGAAGCTGAAGTTGCTGAGACCTCGTTTCACCACTGTGACTTGCAACAAATATGCCTTTTGCCTCTCCCCATTCTTACTGTGGATTAAAAGCTGTGTGCTGGCAGAGCTGTGAGGGCAGGGAGCCCATGCATGATTAGGAAATGGCAGTGCACAAGCCCTCAGCTGCTCCTCCAGCTTTGTGGCAAGCGCTTTGTCCCATGCAAGCACTGCTCATCTCTCTTCTCATCTGCTCTTGCACTGTGGTGCTTCATAGAATCATAGACTCATGGAATGGTTTGAGTTGGAATGGACCTTAAAGCTCATCCAGTTCCAACCCCTGCCACGGGCAGGGACACCTTCCACTAGAGCAGCTTGCGCCAAGCCCCATCCAACCTGGCCTTGAACACTTCCATCATGCTTCTGTTGGTACAATCCCCTCCAAACGCTGTGAATTCCCCTCGTCCCAGATGTTCCCAGCATTCCCACTCTCACCACTCCTGACACGTGTGTGTCTGAACCCCAGATATAATTTCAAGCCCTTCCTAGGTAACTTCTCCCCTGTCTTTCCTTCCCGTGCTTGGTACACGTAGAACAGGGTTCTGTTACATGTCTACATCCCCGAACAGGCCGATAAAGCCTCACCTCTGGCTCTACATCTCTCACCCCACCACTGGGACAGGGCCGGCCTGGCGCCCAGGTCGTCAAACACCAAAAAGTCTCCCTCTGCTTTGATTGCACGTGCTGTGACTGAACCTGCCTGGAGAGTCCCCACCATATGCAACCTAATGTCAACACAAGGACTGTTTTAACAGGGGGCCTTTGCAAAGGACAGGACTTCAAAAGCTCGACCCCTCGCCTGCCTCTCCCCAGAGCTGTCACTGGAGCATCAAGAGGCAGAGGCTGGGGCTCTGTGCTTTGCTGAGAATTTTATAGCTTGTTTTCTTTTCCCTTTGCTTTTATTTGCTCTTCACCCCTGAACAATGCATCTGTGCAATGCCAACCCACAGCTGGGCCTCTTCGGCTCAGCACGAAGGTGTCACGGCTCTGGGCTTGTCACCTTCCTTTAGAGTACAGACATCTTAATCCCTCATTCCTTCCTGTTTACCTTATGGTGCTTACCCAAGACAAAGACATGTTATATTTGCTTAATTATCAAATTTCAGACCAGAAAATTACAGTGCAGTTCCGGATTATTTATCAGGAACAATCCCCAGCTAACTCACGACATGAAAGCAAAAGGGAGAGAAAAATCCTCCGGGCACGTCCAACCAGCAGGATGGAGGCTGTTCCCTCCGTGCTTTGCTACCTGAATTCCTCTGGCTAATGCAGTGAGGCCAACTCATGTCTCCACCAAATGCTGGCAGAGCAGGAGAAGCAGCCACCAACGTGCTAATGGTGAGAAGAGAGGCCTGGGAGCGATTTGCCTGCCGTGAGAAAGTGAGATTCCTGACAGCGAGCAGGGTCAGGGCTTTGCGCTGTGGTTTGCCTCGCCTTAGATGAGCCCACCAGAATGTGGGTGCATTTGTCATCTCCCAGAACAGGAGGGAACCATCAAGGAGACCGGAGACACAGCTCCTGCGTGCAGAGGGAATTGCGGCAGTTTAGACCTGGACACATCGGCTGATGCTGCGAATGCACTTAAATACCCTGTTTGCAGCTAAAAGAAGTGCAGGGGCATGCACAAGGTGCTTTCTGCAACCCCCTTGTAGATTCTTCCCCTTCCGTCTCACTCTCAGGAAAAGCACTTTGTGCTTTGCCAGGAGTGCTCAGCTATGCCGTCCTTTCCTCATGGCGTGCCAAGGAGCCTCTGTCACCACGATGGCTGCACCACAGACAGCATTGTACAGAGCATAGAATTATAGAATCCCAGACTGATTTGGGTTGGAGGGACCTTAAAGCTCGCCAGCTCCAATCCCTGCCACGGGCAGGGACACCTTCCACTAGAGCAGCTTGCTCCAAGCCCCTGTGTCCAACCTGCCCTTCAACACTGCCAGGGATGGGGCAGCTACAGCTTCTCTGGGCACCCTGTGCCAGCGCCTCAGCACCCTCACAGGGAAGAGCTTCTGCCTAAGAGCTCATCTCAGTCTCCCCTCTGGCAGGTTAATAGGGGATTGGAGGCGATTCTTGCCCTGCAGAACACGAGCTGAGCTTTTGGAAAGGGGATGGCATTTTTGAAGTCCCAATACTTGTTTTACAGAAAGGACTCAGTGATGGTTCCCTACAGAGCCTTCCCTCAGGCATGGACCAGCTGAGAGGTGCATCAGGCTTGCAGCATGAAGGATGTCTTCTTGGATGTAGCTAACCACCAAGGCAACACCTGTATCAATGGCTTGGCCTCAGGGCTCAGCTCAAGCAGAAGAAAGGAAGATTTAACTCCGGCAGCCTGAAGGTCTGTCCTCCCTGCTGTAGCCTGCGACCACATCTCCATCGTTCAAAACCTCAAGACTCACTAGCAGCTCTGCCTTTGGTGCTGCAAACCACAGGATTTAGTCCCTGTTGACTAACATGAGAAGGCATTTCTCCAGGGGGTGGCTTGGCCTCACAGAAGACCTCATTCTTCCTTAAATCTGGTAGAAATGCATGTTTTCCAAAGAGCATGAAAGCTCACTTCCTCCTAAAACTCCTTTTTTAGGAGCACTGGACTTGATACTTGAGTGTTTTGCAAGACTGCATTGGCAAATCCCTTTTTAACATTCAAAGCTGAGCCCACCCGAAGAGTGAGTGAAAATCTTCACATTTCCCTGGGCTGCTTGATAAGCAGAAATGCTTTTGCAAAGCCAGGAAAGCAAAACTCCTGGGGTTTTCTCAAGATCCTTGCAAATATTTCCACTGGTCCCACCAGGCCGAAGCTGCGCAGGAATGTGGAGGAGTAAGTGGAGTGTGCAGAGCTGCCTGCAGCCCTGCTCCCAGGATCCATTGTACACTGATCTTCCAGAGGTGGGAAAATCCAGTCTGGAGAAGGGAAGAAGCCAAACCTCACGAGAAGCTGCATGTTGCTCCCCAAAACATCTGTCCCTGTCCTCATCCAGAGAAGAGGACCTCATTTGTGTAGCTTCAGGAGCAAGTGAGTGAGCTGGGAGAAGGTGTAGGCTGGTAGAGCCCCTCTCCATAGCCAGCATCCCGGCACTTGGCGTCCCTGTGAGCTGCCCACAAGCACCCCAAGCAGCCAGGCAGTGATGGCCACTTCTCCACTGTGACTGCTCAGATTCGTTTGGCTCTGTTAGCTTAGCCTTGGCTCTGTCCCTTCCTTCCAGCTGCACTCCCAGGGCTCTGAGGACATCCGCTGGGCAACAGCTGCCTCCCAACCCCATCACATAGTGCTTTTCCATCATTCACCTCCTCCTAATCCACCTGTTTGTGCAGACAAGGTGCCAAACCAGCTAAAAGAGAGTGGGTTTAGTTGAAATTACTGCCTCCTGGGCTCACCCTGAATGCTTGGGTGCTGAGTGGCCAGTGCTGTGCACTGCTGGCTACCAGCCAGGGCTAGCTGGCAGCTCAGTCTGTATGTAGCCTGATGTGTTTGCAGATGCCCAGTGGGAGAGGGCTGGTCCAACAGAAGGAAAATAGCCATCCTATTTTTCCCTGACAATAGGACATAGGAATGAAAGAATTAGGGCAATGAATTTAATGTCCCATCTTGGCGTCAGAAAGTCCTTGCTGGGACGATGTTGGTACAACGTCATGATGGGATCCATCAGGCTGGTCCTGCTCCCTCAGAGGAAACCAGCAGTGGGGGCCCAGAGATGCTTATGCAGACAATGCCTGATCCCACCACTGTTGCCTTGAGCTGGCCGTTGGGACCGACAGGAACCCATCAGCAGATCGTGATGCTTATGGATCCCAGCTCCAGATCTGCATGTGGTGCTGGTGCCGCGGGCAGGGTGTGCGGCTCTCCCAGCCACGTTTCCCTGGACAGAGTTGCTCAGGAAATGCGGCTCCCGCCCACCCTCTGCCTTGCCCAGTGGTTAATCCCCTGCTGTGCTAAAGCATTTTGCCTCCTTCCTAACATGAATTTGCCTGGCTTTAATTTCCAACCATTGCTTCTTGGTTTGAATTTCTCTGCCACAGTAAGTGCTCTTTAGCAACCCATCTTTTCTTTCTATGAATGCCTGCGCCAGCTGCAATAAAAATCACCTCCCAGTATTGGCATCACCTATGCTCCCCACGCTTTGCTATTCAGCCAGTGGAGAGGACACCCCTGCATGGGCTGCAGCCCCAGCTACGGCAAGAGCATGTGCCAGGTGCTGAGACTCTCCAATAAAAGGTTTTGGCTCCAAATGCTCAGATAAGCCCAGTGCTGTTGTCTCCTGCTCTCTTCTTTCTCTTATTTTGCCAAGGACCTCACAGGCCTTTTGTTCGCTAACTTTATTGCACACAGATGTACAGAGCTTCATCAAACAGTCTCTACCTGGGCCGCCAGGCTATGATATAAATAACCAGGTATCACTTAAACACAGATGTTTAGGAATCTGGGGAAGGTTGGGGCGGAAAAGAGGAAAGCTGTGGATTCAAGATGGGTGAAGAAACCACAGCAGAAGCATCTCCACATTAAAAACTGTGGCTTGGCCAAATGAATCTGTCGAAGAAGGTCAAGGCAGGCAGGATTTTCCATATGGGAGAACTAATGGAGATATGTGAATGGGAGGTGCTGGAGCTGTGTGGTGGGAACTAGTTGTGGCCTTTTGTGCTGCTGTCCTGTCCCCCAGGCCTCACGTCCCAGTGCCCTGCGTCTCCCAGGACACATTCCTCTCCGTGGTTTTCATTCAGCAATGACAATGCTGCCTTTTCAAAAGACCCCACCCTTCCAGAACTTATATTTTGGCAATTTTCAAAATGCAAATTGCTTTTTAAAGAAACAAAAACCCCAAAACATTCTGTTTTAATTTTTGCAAACAATAATTCAGGGGAGGGGGGAAGGGAAAGGGGAGGATAGAAGAAGCCAGGGGCTGAAAGAGATCTCTAAATTTGACTTGAATTTACAAGGAATCTCAGTCTCTTTAAAACTGTCCTTTTCTCAGATAAGTTTTTTTGTCAGGGAATTGCTAGGTCAGCCTGAGCCATTATTTCCCTTCTGCCTGGGTAAGCCTCAAGTGTATCTTCCCAGCTGCTGAGAGGGGCACCCTGCCCATGCTCATGTGGGAAAGGGCTTTGCTCCCAGGGGAGCAAAGTACCCTCAAGGATAGTATTTGTGAGGGCCATATTGGTTAAGGAAACAGCTACCCTTAAATCAGAGAGAGAGGATAATGGAGATGAGCAGCCAGAGCCAGCGGAGCCCTGTCTGCTTGCTGGACTGAGAGGTGAAGAGAAAGCCCTGAAGGAGACAGCAGGAGGGTGTCCCAGGTTCCTCATAGCATCACGTTCCTTCACACTGGCTGATTTGAGGTTTGGGATCAGCTGGCACGAGCCTAGAGCTGCTGGATGCATCCCACACGGCTGCATGCTGCTGGACCCCTTGGGTCCCACATGGGCTGCCAGGATTATGCCCGGTGAGTGATCCTGGGTGGTGCAGCCCTGCAGGGATGTCCCCTGGGGTGCATGGACACTGCCTGAGCTGGGGAGATTCCTTTGCGTGCACTGACGAGTCTGGGTTAGGAGCAGGGTCGAAATGGCTTTGGTTTGCTCAAGCTAACCCACTGAAGGGGAAAGCCACCCGGGTGCTGTGGCTGCGAGGGGGACACACAGGGTCTGTGCCAGGGCCCAGGTTGTCCTGACAGTCAGAGCAAAAAGAAGGAGGAAAGTGTGCGGACACAGCACAAAATAGGCAGCTGTGGCTGGCATTGTCCATGGAACCAGAGCCGCAAACCTGGCTGTAACAAAGGCATGTGTATGTTGGAAGGGGTGGAAAGGAAAGCCCCATTCTTGGTGGTCTGTCCCAGAGACCTGCCTCTGCTGGAGCTGAAAGCTTTCTGGGCAGCCCCCTCACTCTGACCTGCTCCCCACAAGGCCAAATGATTCTCACCCCTCTCCACACACAAGAAACTCCCCTGAAAGCAAGGAAAGGTCAAACTGCAAATGGAGGTGAAAAGAGAGAGAGGGATCCTGAGGAGAGACACTCAGAAAATCCTCCTGGTGGCACAAAAAAGGGGGGTGGGAAAAGGAGGCTTTTCCATGTACGAAAAACCTGAGGAATGGCAATTCCGCAGAAAAGCTGTGGACAAGGTGGCTTCAGGGTGATGCAGGACATCCCTGTGGATACTGCACACCTCAAGTGCCCTTCACGTCCCACTTTGCTAAGTTCCCAAACTCCTGCGTGCCCCAGGGAATGGAGATGTCCCCATGTCAACACTGGTCCAGCGAAGTATAACAACGCTCTGCAATGCTGAAGCCCAAGTTGGTAATGGCAACATTTACACCTGACTGAGATTTCCAATGGTAAGATCCTTGCTTTCTTTCACATCAAAAAATGCCAAACTGCCTGTTTAGGCTGAAATGCCTGGGAGTGAGTGTCTGTGTCAGGCTGAATGCTTCTAGAAAAGTTCCTGCTCAAATGATTCAGCTGTTAATGAGAAACAAGGCTTGTGAAAAATAGTTCTGTGCCAATGCTAACAAATCTGGGGATTACTTCCCTTAAAGAAAATCTATTGCTCTTGTATCTGAAGCCAAGGCTTAAAAAGAAAAACATTGCTCCCTGGTAGGGATGTGTCTTTTTGTGTCCCTTAAGAACTGCTCAAGCTTGGCCAAGTTTCTAAGTCATTGAAAACGGGACATGTTTGGTCACAGCTGGTGAAGTTCTGCAGCTAAATTCCCTAAGATCTGATTTTCACTGACCAAACCAAGCTCAACACCACATCTGTGGAGACAGGACAGTAGATGCCTGGCCTGATGTGGTCTCTCAGGTGCTGAGTGTGGCAGTGCCAACCGCCAGTGCTCCTTCTGGCCTGCAGTAGGAGATTCACCTCTGTACATCAGATCTCCCCAATGGACCCTTTCCCTGCCATGGTCATGGGCAGATCATCAGCAGGAATGGTGAACTCGTAGCAGATGCAAGGAGCGGGTAGAAGAAGCAAATGCAAAACAGCAGAGCTTGATGGATACATCCTCTTCCACATTTATTAATTCCAGACTGGACTGGAGCACCAAAATCTCACTAGGTATTCCCTGCCTGTCCACATGGGATTTCTGACCCTGCAGGAAGCATCAGAGGAGCAAGAGCAAGACTTACTCCAGGGAGATTCACAGCTCTGAGATGTTCATTATGAGCCAGATTTTAACAGTCTCTGAGCAGTGGTGATCTCTCCATTGCTCGCAGGCACACGTGGCAAACAGCTGCTTGGGTCCTACTGATTTCCGTATGCCTGCCTTGAGCCCTCAAAAGCATTTCCAGTGACCTGTGATGGCTCCTTGAAAGCCACCAGGCAGCTGACTGACAATGAGGATAGATGGGAAACCTGTGGGCCTGTTTGCATTGAAATGCTGAGATTTGTGACAGCCTCTCATCCAAGGCATTTTATCCCAAGACAAAAGCAGTCTTACTCAATACAGGATGAAAATCACAAAGCAAGCCTAGCCCCTGGTGCAGCACACGTGGTTGTACTCAAAGTGCCTGGAGATGTGCTGTAAATCATCCTTGTTTCCTCCAGCGAGTGTGCTGGGACGGGACATGGGCTGCTCTTAAGTGCAGACTCAAGTCTTCTTCTATTTAGAGTCCCTCTGAAAGCTGTCTGGAGATGAGGGCTTCAGCCTCGCAGTCTACATCATGAGCCTGCCTCAAGGACTCTGAATGTGGGGTGAGAGCTCCCAGGGGACCTCACCTGGGGGTTGATCAGTGGCTGGGAAGAACACAGGCAAAGCATGTGCCAGGCTCCACTGCTGAGGTCCCAGCACGGCCCATGGAGCAATGGTGCTCCCAGGCACATGCTGGGTGATGTAGGAAGAGCTCCCTTTTCTTTAGGAGCTGTGGGATTTGATCAGATTTGCTTTGCAAATCAGGTTGTGCAGGAAGTTCTCAGTTAAGCTTCAGCCTGGGAAGAGCTAAATGCTTCATTCCTTTGAGAAAGAAAAAGTCGGGAAGTGAACTCTTTATTTCAGCCCTGGAGATTATACCAGGCTGTCATCAGCTTGCTTTATTCAATTGCACCATCCAAATCCAGCCTCCTAAAGTTGTAAATACTTTGAAATGAGTTGTTTGCATCCGGTAATTCATCCAGATGCCATCCGAAGGCAGGGGCTAAGGGCAGAGCTCACCCGACAACCTCTGGGTTATCAGGCAAAGCCCAGAGGCCCCCTCTGGCCACCCCGCTGAGCTCCGAGGTGTGAGTTAAGTGTCGATGTTTGTTTAGAGTCTGAGGGGAATCCACTTGGGAACAATTTATCCACTTAGGCTCTGGCCTTGTGGTTTCCCTCTTATCTGGTACAGATCTCAGCAGCAGCTTTCCTCCAACTGCTGCAGGGCTTGTACTTCAAGAAGACCTTTCTCCTTTCTATCCCACGCCATGGTGCTTACCTCCTACCTGCCCAGTATGCTAACCTCAGTGAGTTATGAACTGCGGCACGTTGAGGAGATGCTTTCCAAGAAGCCAAAAGCAGCATCCCAGACCCAAGTGTTTGGTCTCATCAATACTTCTGTGCTTTTGTAAAACCAGAGCTCTGCAGCTCAACAGGAGGGCACATAGTGACGGGGATCTGAACACTGCAAACCTCAAAGTGATGCTCCAGCATCAGCCCAGGACAGGAGCCAGCACACCCAGTGCACAGGCCATCACTGCCCCAGCCCAGCACATATTCCTGTATGTTTTGCTATATTTCTGATACAGGAGTCTATCAGCCACTTGAGGGTTAATGCCAGAGCAGAAACAGATATTGAAAGAACTTTCACATTCAGAGCAAAGGTTGCTCACAATGCAAAAGGCCTGATAATGCAACGAACCAGCAGCGAGTCATGAGGTTTTAAAATCCATATTAGAACTGCTCAGCCTAAAAGGACCAGGAACACAAACAGCCTTAACTCTGCTTCCATCACTGCCCCAAGGAACCGGGAAACTTGGCCATGGTGCCCTGACACCCAAGGGGTGGAAGCAATGTAAAACAGTTTCAAACTCTCTCAGGCTGTGATTCCTCCAGGGCAGACCCAGCTTAAAATGACTGGGTACTCGTGTGTCAGTGCCCCTCTGGTTGTGCTAATTCAAGCTGTGAGGTCGGGCTGTTTAAAACAAACAAAGCGTGTTCAGGAACAAGTTGTGTTTTTAACCCTCGATCATTTCCCAATCTTGTCTGGAGAAGGGCCAGGGGAATTGTTGAACTGGCCCCAGCCAGACCTGCTATGGGCTGCCACCAGAGCCCATCACAAAACTGTGCATAACCCGTGGACACTCATCTCCGCACAAACCCAGCAGCATCTGCTTCGAGGTGACACGCAGTCCAGGTCCCTGTGCTGCTGCACCAGAAACACCTCTGAAGACCAGACCCCACAGGATTTCCCTTTGGAAGCTGTGAGCACTGCTTTCTCCTACTGCTTTCTCCTTTAATGATCCTTTTGTCCTTTCCTGGCCCTTGGTTTGATGCTGCCTTCCCTCCTCTCTGTCAGGATCACATTGAATATCTCCCCAGGCAGTGCCAGTGGCTGCACCTGTGTATTTACAACCTCAGACCCCTCCAGCTCTGTGCCAGCAAGGAAAAGGGGACCCTTGCCCAGAAGACAGCATCATTTCTGGAGCCAGGAAAGGATGCTGCCATTAGTGACCCACAGAGCTGCTGTGTTACAGCGTGGACAAAAGCCCTAGGGAGAGGGTCTCTCCAAGGGGATGGTCCCGCCAGCATCTGCAGGTGCTGCTCCAGCCCTGGGAGATGGAGCACAGGATGGCTTCAGTAGAGGTTGCTGTGGTCTCCTCCCTCATGAATTAGACCTCAGCCTGGCCACTTGACATGCCAGACAGTAACACAAGCTTGACAGATGATGGCTCTCGGGAAGGGTTTTGGTTTCTCTCTGAGGCTGAGCTGACTCAGGGGAGCAGTTGGCAGCTCAGCACATTCGTATCCACCCGGCAGAGCGGGGCCGAGCATCCGTGCTGCTGCGGAGGGGCTGGCCACGAGGGCAAGAGCCTGTGCTGAGCCTGTTCTGCTCTGCGGTTCTTTCCCTGGTGAGGACACGCTCCTCAGCACAGTGCTCCTGCCCAGCCCGCAGGTCAAACCTGGAGGGGCAGAAAACTTTCCCCTGCCCATGGCGTCCCCAACTGCAAAGCTACGGCTGTGTCAAAAAGGACACACGGGCAAGAGACCAGAGCCGTGAGCCACTCTACACTGCTGGAGCTGAGACTGAGAGTCACCCATTTCTTGACATTTTCCTACCTTGATATATGAACTAATGCATTTCAAATTGATCCAAAAGGAGTATGGGCAGCAGGTCAAAGGAGGTGATCCTGCCCCTCTGCTTTCATGAGATCCCACTTGCAGCACTGTGTAGTTCTGGTGTCCTCAGCATAAAAAGGACATGGAGCTATTGGAGAAGGTCCAGACGAAGCCACGAGGATGCTCAGGGGCTGGAGCACCTCCTGTATGGAGACAGGCTGAGAAAGCTGGGGCTGTTCAGCCTGGAGAAGAGAAGCTGCGTGGAGACCTCAGAGCAGCTTCCAGTGTCTGAAGGGGGCTACAAGGATGCTGGGGAGGGACTCTTCATCAGGGACTGGAGTGACAGGACAAGGGGTGATGGGTTCAAACTGAAACAGGGGAAGTCAGGTTAGATCTAAGGCAGAAGCTCTTCCCTGTGAGGGTGCTGAGGCGCTGGCACAGGGTGCCCAGAGAAGCTGTGGCTGCCCCATCCCTGGCAGTGTTCAAGGCCAGGTTGGACACAGGGGCTTGGAGCAAGGTGCTCCAGTGGAAGGTGTCCCTACCTGTGGCAGGGGTTGGAGCTGGATGATTCTATGTTTCTATGAATGTAAAGCAGGGACTTTAAGTCAAATCTATGATACTAAAACAGATGAGTGCTTTGACTGGTTTCTTACATCAGATGCTTTGCACTGAAGAACCAGTGTCTTCAAGCACCACTGGTCCAAAATAAGTGGACGCTGCATGGTGGGTCTCTTTTTCTGGCAATGAGGCTCCCTAATCACTTGGGGCTGGCTTGGTTCATCAGCAAACAGCCCTGACAAGGGCCTCTGGTGAGGCAGGTGTGTACACGGGAAATACAATTCCAGGAGCCTGGGGCTAGGCACCAACACAACACCCCCTGTTATGCTAATAAAATGCAGTAGATGATTGCTGCAAATTAATTCCCATTCAATCAGTCCTAGAGTGACTATGAAACCAGGAGCCATCCGTCCCTAGGCTGGAGGAAGGTGTGAAGCTGATCACTGGCACATGTCTTTGTTCCCTCTCCTCTGCCCTTGTTCCTGCTCCGCAAACACCCCATAATTCAGTAGGTGCCAATGCTAAGGCAACCAGCAGAGACAGCTCTCCCCTTTTTCAAGCCCACCCCTGCCACCACCACGTTTCCCAGCACAGCATGTTCCAGCAGCACATGGGCACACACTTCCCATGTGACACACACAGCGGCACAACCCCTTCCCTGCACGCTGGCACACGAATTGAGTGCACCAGATGCAGAGCAGGTCCTGCCATGGCCCTGAGACTGAGCCCAGCATCACCATGGCCAAGCCGCCTAACACCGCTGCGCCTCAATTTCCCTTTCTGGAAGCAGGCGTGTGCTTGGAGGGGTTTTGCTGTGGGAAAGGCTGAGAGCTCTTGATAACGAGGCAGAATTGTTGTGGGGCTGCAGAAAAGACGTCAGAAGAGTTACAAGAATTCAGCTCTACCTGGGAAATCAACAGAGATTTTAGTTCTGCTTCCAAGTCTCCCAAAACCTGAGCAAACCCTGCAGCCACACGGTCCTGAACACGAATCCCGGCTGCTGATGTGGCGAGCATCCATCCCACATGAACCTGGACCCTGCACCGCCCCGGCCTGGGCTCCAAACGCCAGGCAGGTGTGAAGAGCTGGGAGGCCTGTGTTTGCTCAGCGAGACTCGCACCTCCGGGGCTGTGGACAGAGCTCTGCTTTGTGCCCGCGGCTGCGCCACGGTAAACAGAGCTATCTTATCACCGGGATGTTATCGGGGGATCTGAAAACTCCAGTTCATGCGCCTGACCTCCCAATCAGCGTTATCCCCCGCAAGGACACGAAAGTATTCCACAGAGGTGTTGGGACAAGCGGGTCTGGCCTGCTACCCCACCACTGTGGGATGGCAGATCCCTGCTGCGGGCTCCCGGCCAGGATGGGCAGTCCCGGGGCTCCCCTGCAAGGCACTGGTGATTTGTTTTCCTGGAGACGGGGGTTTATCAAAAGCTGACAGGCTCATCCTGCCTTATCAGGGCACCAGTGCTACTGGTAATGGGTTTCTGTAACAGGCTCTGGGCTGAAGTGTTGATTGCTGCCTGGGCTCCTGGGTCAGGGGGGAATGAGCACAGCATCCTCTGCCCGCAGTGGGTCCCTGCAGAAGGCAGCGCTGCGGTCCCGTGTGTGAATGGGACCGTCTGCATTGTCCTGCACTGTTTAACATCAAGACTTCAGCACCTGAGAACACTGAAAAGTCATATCCCGCCCTCTGCAAAGGAAGGACTGTCAGCTCAGGTGTCCCACACACATATCCATCTGGAGCATGGTATTGCACCTTCTCACTTTCCCGCTGATTGCCATGGGATATGTTATTTTTCCTTTCACCTGCTTCACAGCTGACTAGTGATAGCCTGCACTGGCTGAAAGCTCACCCCAGAGATGGGTCTGTGCTGCTGTGATAGGCTGTCACCTGATTGTTCAACAGCCCTTGTGCTCCCGAGATGCCAACATCTCAAGGACCTTCATGGTTTGCATGTGCCTGTCCTCACAAGCAGCTGCTATCCACTTTTGTAGAGCAAAATCAAGGCATGGAAAGGTTAGAGTGTGAGATTGCAGAGGTGTTAGGCTCCTTACAGAAAGGATACTGGAAATACAAATACCTCTGTAGTCATGGGACCTATTGGGCAATGTACCTAAAGGGGGTGTACAAGAAACCTGGAGTGGGGCTTTGGACAAGGGCCTGTAGGGACAGGCCAAGGGGAATGGCTTTAACCTGCCCGAGGGGAGACTGAGATGAGCTCTTAGGCAGAAGCTCTTCCCTGTGAGGGTGCTGAGGCACTGGCACAGGGTGCCCAGAGAAGCTGTGGCTGCTCCATCCCTGGCAGTGCTCAAGGCCAGGTTGGACGAGGCTTGGAGCAAGCTGCTCTAGTGGAAGGTGTCCCTGCCCGTGGCAGGGGTTGGAAATGGATGAGCTTTGAGGTCCCTTCTAGCCCAAACCATTCTATGATTCCATGATTATATGAATGTAAAGCAGGGACTTTAAGTCAAATCTCCTCTTCCTTAAGTCAGTGTTTGAGCGTAGTCCTGAGGGCATGGATGGCAAAAGTGCCTGCTGGTACAGGACAAAGGAAATGGGTAGGTATGAACATGGACACGTTGACAGCACCAGGGGACACCTCGTGCTCAGCTCCTGGCTCAGCACAGCTCAGCCCACCCAGAGGTGGTGTGGGGCTGGGAGTGATTCCACTGACCTAGCATCACCAAGGATGAAGCAGGCAGATACCTACTCAATCCTGAAGCAAAGACACCAAATCTGACCCTACAGCCCCCCTCAGGCAAGGATGATGCACCTGGAAATGCACCAGTGCTTCACTGCCCAGCCCAGAGCCTGTGGCTACCTGCACACTTTTAAGGGTCACTTAGGGCAAACTTTGATGGTGTAAAGTCAAAACACACAGCCCGGCCTTCCTGGAGCTGTTCCTCTGCTTCTTTCTGAGGGATTTAATCCAGATCAAAGCTAGTCAAACACAGGGATTTCCCAGCTTTTCTGCTGGGGTGAACCTCCCTTGCATGTCATGGTCCTGAGCCATGGCCAGCCTGGCTGCTCCTTTCAGCCAGGCAGGGGGCCCAGGAAAGGCCAGAACTTTGAAGAGAATGATTAATCCCCAGACATGACAGCATTCGTGGCAACTGGACAAGTCTTTGGAGAAGAGCTTGATGTGAACGCCTGAACACATGAAGCCGCATGTGCTTCGGGGCAACAAAAGCTGTTTTCAGCTGTAGAAACTTTGCTTTTCATTTTAGCCGAGACTTGAGGAATGGATGTGTCCAGCAGTGGGTTCCCTGGGGGTGGGAGGATACTGGGGTCCCCCCTTTCCTAACACCACAACACCTGCTCCCTGCTCTCCACTGGGCTGCTGCCGTGAAGCTCCTGCCACATCCAGCACTGCACCCCTAACCCCAGGGTCACTGCCAAAAACCACACCGGGGCAGAGAAAGGACTGAGCAATGGCAACGAGACAGCCCAGGCCCAAGCAAAGGTGTTGGCAACCTCTTGAGGGCAGGGGAGGAGGCGATGGGGGCCAGTGCATGGGGGTGGTGGAGCCCGGGGTGTGCCAGCACTTTCCCCCTTGTCCTGGGGCAGGCTGGGGCCACCCCACGCTTCTACACCCGCCAGGCAGATTTTATCAGAACTCTTCAATTAGCTTATCATGGGCAATTAGTCCACACTCAGACTGCCCCTGGCAAGGGCTGCACATCTGGATCCCTTCAGATGGGAGCTGCAGATGTGTGTGCATCCCCAGGAAACCACAGGGCAGCGGCAGAGCTGGTGATGGTGAAGAGGATGCGCTGAGACTATGCAGTGGTTTAAACAGATGTCCTCATGCCACTCGAGCCAAGGGATGGGCCACTTTAGCCCTAAAATTGCCCATCCCACCACCTCGATGGCTTCATTCTGTCCTGGGTATCAGCCTGGTCCCTGGCCAGCCCTGCAGTGACAGCGAGGAGGAGGCATGACTCGGTGCTTTACATGGACATGGAATAGCCTGGGCATGGGCAGGAGTTGAGCCAAGTTCCCACAAATCCTGAAGTCAGCCATGAACATAAAACAACCTGAAGTTATGCCTATAGCTTAAGTCTAACCTGCCAGAGCCTCTTCTCAGGTCATGTCCAGACTGTCCTCCCTCCTGGCCATCACAAAACCCCATGGGAGGGTCTCTGGATGTATGACCCCTCACTGTGGCTGAAAACTCATGGAAAACTGGTCCAGGCCAGCCCCATGCCAGGGACCATGTCATGCTAATGCTGTGGGGAGCCAGACTTGGCTCTCATGGTGAGAGGGTGGCCGCAGCTTCCCTAGGCCACAGAAGTGTGGGTGCTTTTTAGGTCACACTTGGGTGACATCTGACTGCTGTGGGATGGGGCTGGCAAAGCTGCTTGCCCTGGGCAGGAACATGAATGCTGTGGAGGGTGACGGGCCTAATCCTGTCATCCCAAGGGCTTTTCCTCCCTTTGTTGAAGTGACCCCCACATCCTTGCAGTCCCAGTGGCTGTGCAAGGCTCAGACCAAGCCTGTCTTGGTGGGAGACCTGCTTGGGGCCTCAGCTGAAGGGTGAGTTTTGCCCAAGTGTTGCAGAGAGTAGATTGCATTTCCTTTTAGGAAACTGCATTTCCTCCAGTCACAGCGATCGGCTGGAGCAAGGAGCCCTGTGCTTTAATCTGGGCTCTGCTTGGATCTTGGATGCTGCTCTGAGCCAAACCTCTGATCCTGCTGTGGCTCATTCTCAGGCGCGTGTGCCCCAGAAACTCTTTTTTTTAGGTTAATTTTTCATACGGAATTCTTCTGCCTGATGGATGCAGTGAGAAACTCTTTCCCAAACAGGAAAGAGACCTCCCCCCCTCCTCTCTCTCATGGATGTTTTTAATAACAACATCAATTGTCTGCAAAAGACTTATTCCTTTCTGACCTCAAAACAACTCCTGGTTAGTGCATTCCAGCATGGCCACAAAATGAGCCTGAATGACTTCACAGGGCCCAGCAAGAGGCTTTCCATAAGAATACAGTTAGTGAAGGGCCTGATCCTTTCAGATGGGAACCACCTTGGTTTTGCTGGGGGCTGAGGATGCTGAGCACCTCAGGAGCTGGGGCTGTGTTACTTCTGTTCCAGTGTTTCTAACTTCAGCTGCTCCCTTTTCCCCCAAAGTCTCCATCCTTGAGGACACTCCTGCTTGTCCTTCGTCCCAAAGCCCCTGTGAGCAGTTTAGACTGAGGAGTGTTTCTGGTGTGGGCTATGGGCTCCTTGTTGCCCAGGCCAGCTGCAGGTGGCAGAAGCAGGAGGAGAGCTCCCAGATGTCTTCCTGATGAACCACGCAGCTCAAGGAAAGTTTATGGTGGGGAATAAGGGAAAGGGGAGCCTGAAGCCTCCCATGCCACCCCCCGGAGGTGGATGTGTCCTCCACCCTGCAGCAAGCTCTGCCACCCGCAGCCCAAGGCTACACAGTGACAGAGGTTTAATGTACTAGTGCAGATACAGACCAGCGTTTATACCCAGGTCTGACTTGGGAAGTAGGAATTTTGGGGTCACCTTCCATTTCCATCCCTGAGTTCAGCACAAAGCGTTGTGTAGTGCTGGTGTGGCTGGCCGGGCAGGGGTCAGATGATGCATCTCACAGCCACCGCCTATAGTGGCACATCTGGTCCTGCCCTTGCCTAGGTAAAAACTCTGCTTTCCCCTGAAGCAGCCTGACTTGCTGAGCCCCAGCAGCCTCACGAGTGCCCCCGGTGAGCAGGCTCCTCAGTGGGCACCGCACATTAGCAGCTGCTACAGACCGGTGTTCCAATTCGCAGTGCTGCCCGGCTGGACTGCAGCGATGGGCGCAGCATCCGGACCCACATCCTAAGCCAGACCCAGATCCCAACCCAGATTGCGAGCCCAACCCAGCCATGGGCATTTCCCAGCCAAACAAATCAATTGATTAAAGCAGCTTGAGACCAGCTGGAGCTGCTCGTAAAGTCACAGTGATTGAGCTGTAAAGAGACGCTCATTTTCCTGTTAGGTCATTGGAAATACCCATCTCGGCATTTGGGAAATGCAGCTTTTTGGTTTTCCACTGTGAATGGACACAGCAAAGCTAACGTCACCTCAAGGCAACCAGAGGAGGGAAATCAAGCCACAGACAAACCAAAGGGAGTTTTGGGGTGGGGGATCAGATGAAACATTCCTATAGCCTGAAACCCTGGAGGGAGGGGGAAGGGAAGTGCAGGACAGCAGATGCTCTGGCAAGGAAAAGCAAACAAGTTTGAGCTCAAGCCCACCTCCGGACAGAGAAGCTTTTGCAGCTCCCAGCTTGGCCGGAGCTGCAGGCGCTCGCCCACTCTCCCTTCCCCAGGGGTGCTGGGCTGCACAGTTATACCCTGGGATGGGGGATCCCTCCAGAGCAGAGGTGAACAGCCAAAACCCACCCTTCCCACCACAGCCAAAGCTGCCTGAAGCAAACCCCTGCCTCTGCCTTTGCTCACCCCAAAGCAAACATGGAAGTGTCAGGGAGACCCAGACACACGTTAGCTCCAGAAGCCCGACTGCCACAGGGACTGATGTGCAAAATGCCTCTCATGGAAGTTTTTGGCTGCATTTCTGGGCCAGCTATAATGCAAACCACCAGCCATGTCCGTGGGAAAGCCCAGCCATGTCCCCAGGGGTGATGGGTGGCACTGTCCCACCTGGACCACGTACTTCCCCACCAGCTACAGACCCGGAGCCAAGCAGGATGAACACTCCCCGCACACCCGCAACCCTAGAGCAGCCCAGGGCTCTCATGTGCATGTTAATTCTCTTGCCTTCCTTTGGGCAACCCGTTTCCCAAGCCAAACCTCCGAAGCGTCTGCGGTTTGCCCATTTCTGAGCACAAGGCTTTTAAATACTTGTTTGCCACGGTTTGTGTCTCTGGCCCAAAGCTTGCTGCAGCCCTGGAAATAACCCTGAGCTGAAGCCTGATCCCCATGGCAGGAAATACACATAATTTTATAAGCACTACCAGACAGCAGAGCATGGGCAGGAGCACGCGGCATTCCCTTGGAACCCAGATGTTTGTAAACCAACAGCAGCGCTGCGCTCGTGCTGATGTCAGGGAACGCTCAGAGCCTAAAGGGATGTTCCTACACTAGGAAACAATGTCTTTGGAAACCACAAAACTGGGAACTCTGGGGTTGAGATGAGGAAAAAGAACCCGTGACACCCACTGAACATCACCTTGCTGTCAGAGACAGAGGAACAGGCACAGTCAGGAGCAAATCGAGGTAGCAAGAGTGATACAGCAAGGAGAGGCTGAGATGTAAGGGGGATGTGGCTCTCAGCCCTATATTAGTGGTTGAAGCTCTTTTAAGTTCTTATGGGCTTGAATTTGGCCATTAGCGTTTCCTGGCTGCCATGCGGAGCATTGGACTGAGGCCCTGGCAGCCAGCAGTGCTGACTCCACTTGGAAAGCAGATGTGTTTTCACCTGAAAGACCCGGGAACCTCCAGTCACAAGCAGAGAAACAAATTTATCTTCACCAGGTCGAACACTGATGCTTTTGAAACCAGGCTTGGACAATCAGCCCAGAGCTGCCTCTGATGCCCCCCCTAGGAGTTCAAGTCTTCTTCACCTATGGGCCAGCATGTTCCCCCAGAGGGGGAAAACCCTTCTCCTCCTTAGAAAGCAGCAAGGCAGATTCATTCCAGCTGCACCATTTTGGGAGGGCAAGTGCGAGGGATTTATTTATTGCTTTTGTTGACAAGCTAAACTAAACTGACACTTGTAATCTGAAATCGGAGTCTCTCCTGCAGCCTGGCACTGCAGCGCCTGCGGGTGAGAGCTGAGCTGGCGCCATGAGCTGGGCTCTGGGTACGGCTCAGCACGCCCAGCCCTTCCAGGGAACATCTCTCCCTTCCCCTGGTGAGCAGCGCCGGGGCTGGCAGCACGCACGAGGTCCTTTGGGCTGGGTTTGCCAGCAAAGGGGAGGTGTAAATATTGAGGGGTTTTCAAATGACATTTGAAATGCAACTTCAGAGCCTTCCCCGAGGATGGGGTAGGGAGGTTTCTGCCTGGGGACCAGCAGTGAGTGTGCTGCAGCGCATCTACTCGCTGCTGGCTGCTGCTTGGGCAGGCTTCCAAACTGCTGGTCTCTGGGGCATGATTTTCCCTGGATTGAAACTGATGGGAGACAGCAGACCTCTCCAGCCACACAGCTCATCCCAGGAGCTGCTCCTGCGGAAGGACCAGCCCGCTGTGAGTGCAGCACGGTGCTGGCACTATTGGCAGAGGGGCTGGAGTACCCCTAGTGTCTGTTCTGGGGATGGGGTACCCTCATGGTATGCTGGAGACCAGGCAGAAGTCCTACCTAGATGCCCCTAATGCCTTCCTAGGTGGTGGAAGTTATTTCTTCAGCAGCAGCATGGTCACAGGCAAGTCCTTTTCTGTCTGCACAGCTGCATGGAGAGCATCCCATCTGGGAAACAAGATTTGGGTCTTTTCTCTTTTTTTTTAACTTCTTCTTGTTCATTTATCACTGGTTCCAATGTGTCCAGCAGTGTGTGGGCAGGAAAAAAACCCAGCAGTGTGGAAATGCAGCCTGCACAGCCCTGGCTGAGGAGAGGAGCAGGAGCCTCCCTCCTGTGAGCAGGCTGCCCTGCAGCATCACCCCTCAGCACCACACTCAAGCAAGAGGATATCCAAACCAGGCCATTTCCTTCGGGAGCCCTTCATGGGATTGAGGACTATGGAGCACCAGCCCTGGGGGATAGGTTCCTCTGCCTCCTGTCCCATTTGCCCTCTGCACAGATCTGCAAGGACGTTGCAAGTATATCTCCTTAAGGACATAGGGCGCATGCTTCTAGCAAAGCTTCATCAGCAACAAGCCCTTGAGAACAGACTTCATATTCACTGACACTCAGCTAATGTTTTTAATAAATGTAAAAGCTTATTCTTTCAGGCAAACCAGCCCCAAATGAACATGATTCAGACTTCAGCTCAGTGACTTCACCTGGGTGGACAAAACACCGCTTCCAGAATGGTTGGATGTGAGAAAGTTTGCCATGGGTCTACTGGAATATGAGAGAGGGGGCTTCTAGGTTCCCCCTCTGACAGCCCTTTGGGGTGCTCTCCATTGGTTCCAGCAGCACCAGGAATGGGGGAGCACTGCCTGCTCCCTCCACCCCAGTGCAGGAGGTGCAATTCCATACTGCCTTCTAGCACACAGCGATGCTGCATCTGGAGACACATCAGCACAGGGAAGAGACACGGTCCGTAATACCTGCCCCTATGCCCTGATACTTGTCAGCATTTATCCCTACAGCCATAATTATACCCACATCAGGGAACAGGGGCACAGAGGGCTTTTTCATAGAATCCCAGACTGGTTTGTGTTGAAAGGGACCTTAAAGCTCATCCAGTTCCAACCCCCTGCCATGGGCAGGGACACCATCCACTAGAGCAGGTTGCCCCAAGCCCCTTACCCTGACCATACAAGTCTTTAACTCAGCCCCATCAACCTTCATCCCTACTCCTCAGACAAGCCACTTTTCCTTAAAAAATTCAAGAGAGAGTTCCCTTGAGAGGGATCTGAAGCTCAGTTTCATGCCCACATCCCACCCTGGACCCCGAGCTGCCCCCTCAGCTGTCTCCAAACCCTTTGCTAACAGGCCTGGGCAGCGCTGGCTGGTGTCCCCGTGCTCCCAACCCGTCCCTCTGCTCTGGGCGATTGTTCAGCCTAGATCTGCCCGGATCATTTTTAACCTTGTGCAGCTCCGGCTCTGGCAGAAGGAAGGCTGCGCGGTGGGTAGCCTTTTCCAACCAGCGCTCCCTTGTATTTGGCTCTCCAGGTGGTAACAGGCTGAAAAGTGCCTGTAATCCCTCTGAATGAACCGCACAGCACAGGAACAAAGTTGAACTCTATTGTATGATGTTCATCCCCTTTTAACACAGGCTCGTTCAGCCACCCAAGATAAAGCAGACAAGGATCTCACAGCTCGCTGTGCCAGGACCCCAAAAGAAGACGTAGGAAAGGTCCAGCAGAGACCCCCATGGCCTTGGGGGCTTTGTCTGTAAAACTGTCAGTGCTCGTGCCACCCTTTTTCAACTACATCAAGAAAAATGTCTCTTGCCCCGTCCCCTCTCACAACTGGAGCCTTTCACCACTTTTTGGCAAAGTACAATCTGGTCTGTTTTTCCATCCTTAGTTACATTCCCCATTTAACTATAAACACTCCTTTTAGGACAGTAGTGCATCTCCATGGCTATACATGGGAGACATCTTGTAGATTTCATCTGAAAGACATTGGCACATGGCTCTGAGCTCGACAGACCTCTTTGCGTGTCTCTTTGCAATTTGAGAGTAAATGGTAAACCTTTTGAAATGGGATGCAATACACTCCCAGTGTCAAGCATTGCACTTAGGCCTCGTTTCTTCAGGTTTTCTACGAATATGTTAGCAAGTGAACCCTCAATAATCCTCCATTGGTTGATCTGGTTTGTGGATCTGCTGCTCCACACCCTCCCAAGACCCCAAACATGACTGAAAGCCTCTTGGCAGATGAGGTGCTGCCTCAGGCCAAGAGTCTTCACTCTCATAATGCAGGCAGAGGATGCAGAGGCAAAACAGGCAGAGCCAAGCCCTAGCCCCAAGAACTGCCTCACAGAAAGGTGATGCTGACTATGGAGATGGCCACTTACACCACCAAATCCAGCAGCACACAGCTGCCCTGCTTGTATAGAAACTCCTCAGTGTGGCAGCCAAAAAGGGTCTATAAGCACCCCTCTACTGTGGCTCTGTCTTAGGGGTAATCCCTGCTGCCCACGGTATGCGTGCGCAAAGAATGGTGCTGAGCAGCCAAGCCAGGGATGCTCTGCCACCTCCATGTGCAGCTCCTACTCATTTCCAACACCTTCCACTGCTGAAAGCCCTGATGTAGTAAAATTGGCTCCAGAGCATCCTCTCTGTGCTGGAGGCCGAATTCGTCTCAATCTCACACCAGGCCAGTGCTGGGAATGCTCCAGCTTGGCTTGCCTGCAAGGGATCCTTAGAGCTACCAAGCTGGGATTGACTGGGATCAGGAGGGAGAAGATCAGGGCAGCCGCTGGACTCAGCCCTGCACTGGCCCTGGCAGCACCCTGCCTTGGCAGCTCAGGAGCCTGTTTGTGCCAGGAGAGCTCCCAGCTCCAGCAACGTGGGCTGCTCTGTCCTGCCCTTTGCATCTCTCCCCTTGCCCTGCCTCTCCCGTGGATGAGCCACAGCTTTGCCTCTCTGACCCAGAGCTGCTTAGGCCAAAATGAACAAGACCTCACTGAAGAAGCAGCCATGAGCAATGTTCTGTGCATAGCTCTGTTTAAGTGAAAACAACTGCCCCGTGCCAGTTTAAATACAACTCCCCTTTTCTTACTTATATAACATGGTAACCTTCTTTCAACAAATTCACCTTGTGCCTGGCCTAACAAAGCATTGCAGAGCCCTTATGTTTCTTGGCCATAATGGCCAAGACCCTCTGAGGAAAAGCAGAGTTTGGAGTCAGAGCCGGCCGCACCTCGCTGGTACATGTCAAGGTTCGTGTGAAACACTCCTTGCGCTAAGCACTGGGTGTTTGCTGAGGGCAGGGGAAGCTGGCAGGATGCGAGAGCTTTCTTCTGGCAGTTTTCTGCCTTGTGTCACTGTGGAGCTGGGTCCAAAAGGGAAATGTCAGCTCAGCTCAGGATGCTCAGCACCTCCTGAGTAGGGTCTGCCCTCCATCCAGCACACCTTGAGTAGTACCAGCATGCCCTTGAGCCAGCCTGGAAGCATCTCTGGTTCTTCCTTTCTCCAGCTGGACAGAGATCTTGGTTTCCAACAAGATGGGGCAGAATACTATTTCAAGTTTGGGTCCTCACAACACTTACACTAGACCTGCATCTCCCAACTTCCAGAAGAAGATGGGTTTGGCTTGTAGAGAAAGTAATGGAAAGGGGTTTGGGGTAAAGGTAGGACTCCCAGTCACCCAACCCAGGCCAAGACGGAAGAGTAAATGACATGAGATCCAAGGAGATCCACCTTGCCCCCATTTGCTGGGGATCAGTCAGTGCCTACTAAGCCAGTGGCCAGCCGGTTCCTCAAGTCGGCTGTTGTTTTGGAAACGCATCTCTCCAGCCCGGCGTTTTCCAAGAACATCCGCACTTTGGCAGGGGCCAAGCAGCAGTCTGAGGTTAACAAAACAACCTGGTGTAGACAGGCGCGCCGGTGCCTTGGAGAAGTCCTCAGTCAGCAGCTCGGTACGTGCCACGGGGATCTGTGCCGACGCCAGGGATGTCCATTCCTTGTCTTCCTGAGCCCTTCCGGAGGCCGGGAGCAGCCTGTGTCCACAGGAGGACAGTCTGTGAGATGCATCTGGAGAACAAAGTCTTCCTGGCCTGCCAGAGAGACAGCAATTGCCTGGCTCCTGCAGGCATTTCTCCACTACAAATGAATGCTGCAGCCAAGAGCAACCTTTCCAGCGTCCAACATGCTGTCTCCTTCAGCGGTACTAGGCCTGCAATAGCAGCAGTCATCTCAGGGGACAAGCCCGGCTGGAAATGTCATTAGCATGTGTCACCTCTGCCTGCTTGGAAGGATTAATCAGAATGAGGAGCTCACTTTTTAATGAGTCTTTTCATGGTGCATAACTGGGGGAGAAGAAAAATAACACCCCCTCTAAGCGAAGCAGATTTTCCACTAAAGTTTATAGAGCATGAAAAGGGCTCCTGGTGCCGGGGTTCAGAGGTGCCTGGTGCTGGGGTTCAGAGGTGCCTGGTCCCGTGCGTGTGGAGGCACCACCTTCCTCCTCCTCCTTGGAGGAAAGCAAAGCAAACAAGCAGAAAAATCCTGGGAGCAGATAAGTGAAGTCACGTCCTTTGCTGGAATGAGTGGGTTGCCTCTGTTGTCAAGTGACCCTTGGACAGATAAACTGAGCCTTCCGAGGCTTCTGTGCTCGGTGGGGTGGCCACAGGGGCTCAGCTTCTGCAGGGTCCCCCAGGACATCCCTGTACACAGGGAGCAGACTCACAGGCTTTCCTTGCATGGAAGCAGCAAGGAGCCTCAGGCCAGGCTGGTCTGCACTACGCTAGGCAGTGTGTGTATGGTTAGATGCTCATCACAGAGCTTGCACTAAGTGCACTAAGTGGATAAGCCAACTGTGGATGTGGTGAAAGCCTTGCAGCCTGTGCTTTGGTACCTGTGTGGGTTACTTCTGAGCAAGGCACACCAAATTCCCCTTCAGAGGCACAGGAGTGAACCAGCCACCTCGACGTGGCTGCATTGTGCCCTCGGGCAGGTGTCTAAGGGATTGCAGTGAGCTGCTGTCTGCAGAAGCCATTCTGCACTGCTCTGGGTGAGATGCTGGGACTCAATATCCCCTCTTCAGCCCTGGCTGAGGGCAGGAGTTTTCCCAGGTTATCATTCTCTGGGGCTGCCATTATAAGGGGAAGGGGTTCACCCTGGGTCAGGTGTTTCCTGACCCTGTGGCCAGAAGGGAGCAGAGCTGGCTCTGGCCAACCTTGGGGCATAATTGTGGCATGCAGGACCTTGGGAGCCAACAACCCCTTGTAGGTGAGGAACAGGGGCAGAGGGATGGAGACCAGGGAAGGGGGAATGGGATTCCATGCCCAATCAAGAGAACAAATTATTCTTGCATAGTCCACCCTTCCCTCCAGTAGCGAGTAATCCTTGAAACCATGACAGCCACTTCTCTTTGCCCCAGAGAACTGTATAAATCAGAGCAGAACAAAAGTCCTTTGCTGGGAGCTGGGCATGTGCACTGTGTTTCAAAGGGTAGGCACATTTCTCTATAGATCTGCGTTCTCTGGGGACTGCAACTCTGACAGCAGAGAGATTAAGCAAAACAACCCACTCAACCTATCCTTCTCCAAGATCTCTCCATGGGTGGAACAAACCCATCACAGTCAAACCACAGGGCAGAGCAATAATTCACACTTGTTACTTTGCTTCTTAGTTGTTTAATGGTCTATTTTTCCTACTTAATGTTTTCAAAGCTTTGAGTAATGATTACATAGAATACAGGCTTCTTTGGCGTTAGGGCTGGAAAACTTAGAAATAATGAGGAAAAGCAAACCAAATGTACCAATTATTGGAGTCCTCGGGGAACCTGCGGAGCTGTGGTGAGCTGTATCCAAACCTTCAGAGGAGCCCTTCAAACTACATTCCTCGCTGGACTGGTAAACACACACACACGAACCCTCGCCCACCCCCCCCGAGTGAAAAGCTTTAAATCAGCCCAACAATACCAGGCAAACTGCTTAAGTTAAAGCAACCACGGCTCCTTTTATTAGCACTACCACACGTTGCAGATGTCCTGCAGGACAGTGCTGCTGACGGTGTCCATCACTCACAGTAGCGAGTGCCAGATAACGGGAGACAGCAAGCACTGATTTCCTCTCATGCTCTGACCAAGACGTGTTTTCTTGCAACTTTTCTAAGCAATCAGGGCAGAAAACTCATTTCTTTTCCAGTTGTATTTGCAGCAGTGGAGACCTGGGTTTACGCCAGCTGAGCAAGGTACTGAAAATAAGTCATGGGGAGTTTAAGCCCTTCAGCTCCTCAGGGATTTCTTGGGAATGGGCTGTTTTTCTGTGAGCTCCTAATTATACAGCTATTTGCATGGACAAATTCTGGCTTCTGGGTTGTGCCCTGTGTGCCTACTTCAAGGTCTGCGTATCGGTGAGCTGTGGGACCATGACCTCCATCAGCTGCTGTGTCTCACTGCCTGCCCCAGTGCAGTCTGTACCTGTTGCCCCATCCCTAATCTACCCCATATCTCCTGCAGAAAACTGTCCTGCAGTGGGGGTCCAGTTCCCATTTCGATGACACTGCTGGAGAGGAGATTAATAACTCCTGGGTGGCATGTCTCTGCAAAGAGGACATAGCATTGTGGGCAAGGGACCTGCCAAAGGTCCTTTAAGCCACTTCAGAGCCACTCAGCACCTCCGTCACCCTCCAGGCACAGCAGAACCGGGGGTACTGACTGCTCTGCAGACAGATTCTTTCTCCATCTCAGACAAACATAACTGAAAACCTGGCCTGGAAATGTCTTTGAAGGAAAAGTATTAAAGAGTGAAGAATGACCGACAGCCATATGTGAACATCATTATTCATACAAAGAAGTGCCATCCCCAAAATCTGTGCCAGGAAACCTACTGCCATGAGAGACCTTCTGCATAGCAAATAAGAAATTGTGCAACTGCTGTTGTTGTCATAGCATACAACCAGAGCTGGGAAGTTGAGTTACGGCTTTTGCTAACCTACCTGGGTGTCAAACCTTAAACTGATGACACAGTGTATGTGCTTCAGACAGAAATCACATGGGTGACCCTTTTGTTTGAGACTCGTGGAGGAAGCATTTTCTTTTTTCCAATGAAAAACATCTAAATGTAGTAAAAACATTTTTGGGTTTATTTCAGGTTGAAATGGTTTCAGTTGGGGTTTTGAAAGCTAAGCCAAGCCAAAAATTTGGACTTAAAACAAAAAAGGGAAATATTTCTGTGCTGTTTTGAATAACCTTCCATCAGATAATCAAAAACTTCATGGAAAGGGAAGAGTTTCCTTCAAACATTCACATCCAATTTGGAACAGTGAATTAAAAGAAGTTGAATGTTTTTAAACAGCTCCCTTATTAGCTGCAATGTAACTTCCTTCCCACCAGCGTCGGGACACAACCAGCCTTGCTTTGCCTGCTTCCACTAATGGGTAGGTTATTTTTTGGGTGCCTGGTTTGAAGCTGAGCTGTCTCCAGCTGGTTTCCAGGAGGGATGATCACCCCCTTTCCCACCCTGCCTGCAGCCCCACTATCACTGCAGCAGGGGCACCCAAGCTGGTGTTTTTCTGGCAGTGCTTTGCTTTCCTGCTCGTGGCTGCATCTGACAATGGCTGCCACAGGCACAGGGTCTGGATCCCCCAAAACTTGGGTACATACACAAAGAGTAAAAAAGACCCTGTTCCAAAGTGCCTCCAGCTTGCATAATGGGGCTAAATACTGTTTACTCGCTGCAAGCGCTACATGAAAAATGATAAAAAGAGGCTAAATCTCTGCTTTCTCTTTTTTTCCTCTTTTTAATGTCGGAAGGTAAAACTCCTGTGCCCTGGGGATCGCCTTTATTTTCTCTTTTATGAAATTTACTAAAGACTTAAAGATGGGAAGAGGCAGAAGCCTAAGGAGTCTATGGGCTGAGATGAAAAGGTCCTGGATCCCCAGCGGGATAGGAAGGCTTCCAACAGGAGGCACAAGCTGCTTGGCTTTGTTTCTCAATTCAAACATGGTACCATGCACAAAAGGAAGTGAATAATATCGTTCTCCAGGCGGCAAGCCCACGCCTTGCTGCTGCCCGTAATAGTAATAATTCCAAACAAAAAAAGGATGCCAGCAAGAAAAATTATTTGGGATTAAGAGTTCCCATGTCCAGCCTGCTGGCTTGGGGTATTCTTCTACTGAATAGACCTTCAGCTCCCCAAGACCTTGGGCATCCCAAGGCAGTGTCCATCCCTTTCCGGGCCACCATTGACATGCTGTGGGATCAAAACGCCTATGGAAAGATTCCTGGGGAGCTGACCGTGTGAATAAAAGGGCAACCTGTCAATGACTCCAAGCCAGCACAAACGCCAGGGTTATGGGGAAGGGGCAGCTCAGGTTTTCCTGGGAGGCAGAGGTTGGAGGGAATGGGCAGCACAATGCATGCTAATGCCTGAGCTGACCAGCTCAATGCCACCCCAGGAGTTCCATGCAACTTAGCATTATATCCCCGCTTTGCTATTGCTTTCCTCTGCATAACGGTCCTCTTTGGGCTTTGCTCCTGAGGAACAAATGGAGCTGGCCGGCCCTTTCCCCAGCCCCAAGGTGTGTGGACAATGCTCAATTTTCTGTAACAGCACAAATGCAATGAAAGAGTCAAACTAGCCTCAGGTGACAATAGAGCATCTAAACCCACAGTTTCCACAGTCTTAACTTGAGGCCACAATACCCTCTGTCATCCACTGCATCCAAGGGTAAGGAGCTCCATAGGTTGCCCACAGTGCTGGAGGAATTATCTCCTTCTGTTTTTCTTGGATCAAGCTTCAGTCATCCCCTCCTGCACAAAGTCCCACATGTTCCCACAGAGCATCATGCTCAATCAGCATCCATCCATCCCTGTGTCCCACTCCAAGCGGTGGTAGAGGATGTGGCTCAAAGGCTCAGAAGTGAGCTCCCTGCGTCCCCAACCAGACTCTACCTGCCCCATTCCCTGTATGGGTCAGGCTTGGATGAGTGGGTTCAGGGGCTGCAAAGCTCTCCCATCCCAGCCAGTTTCAACTCCTGCTGCAGGGGTAGGATAAGTGGCTTATCCCAAGCCACCAAAGGAGCATTACCACCTGCCTTGGTTGGGCTGGAGAAGCATTGCTGCCCTCCTTGGCTGGCCCCAGAGCACGTTGGCAGGCGCTGAATGAAGGTCCTTGCCGGCCTCACTGAGCCAGAAGGTCAGTGGTGCTGATAAGGCACCACAGTGGTACGGAGAGTAAAAGCTTTTACTGAAGCTGAAGAGAGCTGAGGTCTGGCTAAAGCTTCCTTGGAAAATAAAACCACTCTGTCAAGTCTTTTAGCTGGCTTGGAAACCTCTGCGGCCACCGGGGAGCTGTGTGCTTTGTGGTCTGTGCAGCAGGCCCTGCTCAGACACATCACTCTGCTTGTGCTTGGTCCGGTGGGAGCAGCGCAGGTAACCCAGTGTTGGCATTTCTCCTTCAGGGCTCTGCCCTGCTCCTACTGTGATCAATGGGGATGCTTCAATTAACTCCAGAGAAGAGCCTGCCATCAGCACTGTCGTCAGCTTTATCCAGCACACAACAAGCCCTTAGAGCCCATAAATAAATAATGGCAGTTTTACAGTGTTTTGTATCAAAGCTGGTAGGATTTTTAACTCATTAACAACAGATGCCCTTCATTTGCCCAGCACATTTCATGGGTATTGAGCACTCAATGGCAAACAACTACACTGATCGCTCCACAACTCTACATGCTGAGATGCCACTTCTGCATGTAGGAAGCTGTGGATGACTCCTGCAATGAGACCACACAGAGGGACCCCCGGTTTTGACCTTTCAGAGATGAGCCACCATTCACAGGGAAGCTTCAGCCCTGCCCAGGCCACAGGGTTATGGGGCATCTATAGAAACATTTGCTCTGAGGCAGCCTCAACACCCAGCTTGGTCCCTGTGGCTCGGGTGCTGGGGACGCACAACCACAGGCAGCTCTTGGATCCAAGGGTGGCCAAGTGAAGAACTGGTATAGGAAGCAGTTGGGAAAGCCAAGACCCAGGGATAAGCCTCTATCTACAGGACTACAAATACCTCTGCAGGAAGCTGTGGGGTTCAGAAGGCCACACCAAGAGATACAGAGCAGTAAAGGGAAAGGCTGAGGAAAGCTCTGTGAGAGGAGCAGTGCTGAGAACAGGAGAGCCACAAAACCAGGGGAGCGAAAGAGAGAGGGAGCCAATGAACAAAGGCTGCTCCTGGCCTCTGCCCAGCGTCTTTGGCAAACATGGAGCTGACAGACCCACAGACAGACACTGCACTGAGATGCCTTCTACTGGGCTGGGGTTTGGTTTGCTTGGAAGGATGTGGTCAAGGGGCTCACCTGTGTAGGCAGGGGTTGCAAACGCCACAGCTATGTCACCCTGGTACAGACTGACATGCAACGAGGCCAATGAGATTGCCTCCTGCCCTTGCCACCACTGCTTTCCTCTGACTCCAAATACCCAAGCAGAGGCTGGAGGGAACAAAGACCCCCAAAAGTCACTGGGAGCTGTCAAACGCTGTCGTTAGCTTCCTGACCACACCTCACTGGGTGAGAGTCCATGCTTCATCTACTGACAATTTGGTGGGTGCTTTCAGCATTCTGTGGGAACCCCACATATCCTGTGCCTTGTGCAGGTATTCAGCATGCAGAATATTTCCCATTTCAAAGGTATTTGCTCCTGTAGCTGTTTCAGGGTGAATCCTTGAGCCCTAGTGCTGTCTCTGGTGGTAGCACCAAGGTACTGCTCTTCTGGGAGGAACTTCCGAACCATTTACTAAAATACAGAATCAGTGTACCACTACACTAACCCTGCTAAGCGGTGTCCTTTCCATCTGCTGAGGCCTTGTTCACAGGTTCAGAGGCTGATGTTAAACACCAAAAAACTCTAGGACTAAGTCAAGAGGCAGAGTTCCCCCCACAACATCTACATCAGCGCCACGAGGTCTAATGGAGTCACAGCAAAAATCAGTATCAGTCAAAACACATCACCTGCCTCAGTTTAAAGACTTGGGATGAAGAAGAATCAGCCTTAAAACCAGAGGTACTTTTCTCATATTTACTGGTCACTGTTTCATATGAGAAAGGGTGCAATTTTCCTTACTTCTTTGAAGAAATACATCAAAAGACATTGCCAAAGATGACAATCTGGGGGCATTACAGTCGCAATACACCATTGCATCATTCATCAATTACGTGTCAAAGCCCAGCTGAAACTCAGCTTTCAGTACCAGGCTGTGATGAAGTGACAATCTCGCCCACATCTATGGAAAGGTCTGTACCACATTTATCTCAGTGAGAACTGGGAGCCTCCGGGTATTTTGTTTAATCTTTCATATGAGGTTCTGAATTTACAAGAGATTCAGTCTGGGTATCTGGCCAGAAAGGGAAACCCTGGCATCACTTGGGTCCTTATGCTCTGTGGTGTTGTGCCAATCTCTACCGCATCTCCTTGGACTGGTAATTTTATGCCCAACAGGGTGTTGAATTTGGAGCTAAGAGGTTTCAGTTCTCTGCCTAGTGTTATTCCCTCCTGCAGGGATGAGAATTGCTGTGGATTTTATTTTGTTTTGAAACAAGGGGCTTCTTGACTCCTGTTTGCTTCAGCCTCTGCTGCTGTGCTCATGGCTCACAGCACATGACTCCCACAGGCTTGTGGTACCAAACCCAGGACCTGCTGAGGCCTGCTCATGCCTGATCACTGCAGTCCCCAACCTGCCCAAATCTGCCCTTGGAAGGAGAGACCCAAAGCAGGGAGAGGGGCAGGGTGGCCTCTCACGGTGCACTCCCTGTTCCTGCTCTCCCA
Source organism: Pezoporus wallicus (assembly GCF_028554395.1). Taxonomy (NCBI): domain Eukaryota; kingdom Metazoa; phylum Chordata; class Aves; order Psittaciformes; family Psittacidae; genus Pezoporus; species Pezoporus wallicus. The sequence continues at coordinate 508,508 of NW_026641435.1, forward strand.
GTGTTGCTCCTCTAACAGGGCGCCTGCACTTGAGGTTCTGCACTTCGTCTTGTTCATAAAACTGATGCTAGGCAGAATACTTGGCTCAGCTTGAGCATGACCCACAGCTATAAATCCGTGCTGCTCCCCCTACTTATACCCCCACAGAGCTGCTGTCACTGCCCATTTTGAGTTGAAAAACCAAACATGACATCTCCCAGGTGCAGATGTGTTTGTCTCCCCTCCCCTCCAGACTTCCTTAGCTTCTCTCTCCGAAGAGAAAGAGATTTAGCAGGCTCTCTTCCCGGATGGAAACACTGAGGCAACGCTGGGCTGGGCCAGAGGGATGCTTCTGGCACCCGGGGGAAATGGCTGGATGCGCCACTCCATCCACCCCATCAACCATCCCGGATGAGCAGCAGGGTCGGAGTCCTGCCTTGCCTCAGGAGAACTCCACAGGAAAGGAGTTTTCCCCATCCCAGCACAGAGGCGGTGGGGAGGATGGGGAAGGTTTTCTGGTGCTCACGGACTGCAAGAAGAGCTTTGTGGAGCAGAGACATGGTTTGTGAGAGGAGGACAGTGCAGAGGTCAGACACTAAACTGAGGTCCAGTGATTCTGCCCTCCCTGTATGCACCCTATACAGCCCCTAATCCAGTCCCTGATGCACAGCCCTATAGGCAGCTGCTCCTAAGGGATGTAACATGTTGAGGCCCTAGCATAAATACAGTCTAGGGGACCTTACAGGCTCTGACATTTAAGAAGGAGTAGAAAAAATGGAACACAACTGAGGATCAATTGTTTGAACTTCAAGTGGTCTCAATCACTTTTAAGCCCCTATCCCATACTAGTTAATTCATATAAAAAAACTTGAAATCCTGACCCAGGTGTGTGATCCATAGAAGCAAAAGAAGCTGTTAAACTACTATTACTACTAATATGCTACTGAAACTAATTACAAGGATGCCATCTTTGGTTCAGAAACACCTCAATTACAGTAAATACACTAGCCAGCTATTGCCACATGGTTGCCTCATGCTCAAATACCTCCAAGGGGCTCTGATACTGCTCAGGTTGGAAACAGGGTCCTTTCTTCTGACCAGTATGGCCAGTCTGAGGGCCAGTTACAGAGCCTGAGGCTGGGGTTCATCCCTACTTATTGCTGGCATTTTAACTGATGCCCATTTTAGGCACCTAATTGCTCTGTTCTTCATTAGCAGCCATGAGGGAAGAAGAATTTCCAAGAAGGATATTCAGAGTGCAAGGGGAAATATCTTCCCACTTCCCAACCAACATGCCCAGATAATTCTGCATCAACATCACCATAGGCACAGGTCAAGAACAGCTATAGTCACTGAACTGTTACCAAGGGCTTACCTGGAGATGGTAAGTCCTGACAGCACATCCCTACGAGGTTTCTAGAAGGGCATAAGCCATGTAACCTGGGGACTGCAGGGATCTGGGTGAAGGCAGCAGTACTAAGCAGCCAAGTCCTGGGGTAATGTCCATCCAATGTACTCTGGTTGGCCACCTTACCCCTGATCAACTAATGGGGACAAGAGTATTCCCAAAGCCTGCTCCTGTGGCAGCACTGTGTGACTTTTATAGCTTATTGTCTGCTCAAGAGGCAGATTTTCTTCTATCTCGGTACTGTGTGGAGGTGGATCTTATTTCTGCAGCTGGTGCTAGAAGACTCCTCTCCAGATTGCACAGTGATAAGAGGTGACTGGGGCTCTTTCTGACATTGCTTAACAAGCTGATGACATTTTTACAGATGAAGAAAGTCCCAAGATGATCAGACTTGCTGATTTTCCAGAGCTGCCAGGACCCTCCCCTCACTAACAAACCCCATTCGCTTTCTTCTCAGTAGATGAAATCTCTGCAACAGACTTTCTCTTCCTGCCCTCCACCAGAATTGTCCTCTCCATGTGTCCAGCTTGAAGTCAGATGTGGGAAGAACCTTGCTTTCCTTTTGTTGGGAAACTTTGGCTTCTGTCACATAGGATGAGAGGCTTCCAAATTGGAAGTGTCCATGGCCTTGTGGATTGGACCCTCTCAGACTGGGATGGGAGAGCAAGTCTGGATGTTGGCTGATGTTTGATTAGTCAGGAAAGGATGAGGAATGAGCTGTGCACAAAGGCACTGCTGTGTGTGGCTTCACAAGAGCAAATCCTGCCACCTTAGTGGATAAGATGGCTGTGAAAGAGTGAGTTAAGTGTGCCAGGGTATAGGAAGACTTTGCGAGGGGCTTTTCTAAACTCCCACACAAGAGGCTGTTAAGGAAACCTGGTAACCAGAGGATAAGAGGCAAATTCCCATCTTAAAACCAGCAGCGGGTAGCAGAGACAAAGTGTGAACCCTGTGAGACTTGGCATGCAGGGAGGTGAGCAGGGCCCGGGGCGCAGTCATAATTAAAAATAATAACAGTGAGCACTTTCAAAGCCCTTGGTAAACACGATTAACTAATTAGTCAACTCTTTACTAATTAACCAGTCACAGGACTGGTGTTGCTCAATATGTTTAATGATCCGGAGAGCGGTTGAATAGCTGGGGGCAACGTCTGCGGAGGACGCGGTAGCTGCGTAGGGGATTAACAGGGAGGCTGAGATGAGCTCAGAGCAGGAACAGGGCTCGGGCTTGGACAGGAGGGGATGCTCACCCAGGACCTGGATCATGCCAAAGACAGTGATGTCCTCTTCTCCTCTTCCCCTCTCAGTCCCATCCTCACCTCCTGCCTTCGTCTTGGGACAGAGGACTCACTGCGCACCTCCCATTGTTGCCTGTGGTTAATGTTATAGCTGTTAAGGCACAGCAAGATGCAGGCAGAAATTTTCAGCTATATCCGAAAACCAGCTCAGTCTGAGATCAGGCTGAGCTCAATGTGACTTCCGTGAAGTGCAGTGCACCTCAAGCTTCAATTTAATGATCCCCAGCACAGTGAGGATGAGTCTGCTCTCCTCTTCTATCAAACTCCAATAAGTGGAGTAACACCAGTGAAGGACTGGGGAAGAGAGTAGGACTAGGAGACTTGCTGGTTGCCACTGCTGCCCTCATTGATAAGTTTGTGTCCCTCTCCCTACCTCAGTTTCCCCAGGACAGGCACTGACACTAAATCACAGCTACAGTTGGAAAGGTCCCCACAATTTAAGCTCAAAACACCTTCCCAAAAGACACATGGGGCTGTTTTTAATGCTACTGCTCATGATTGCCCCACACATTTCTCCCTCTGCTTGAGCCTCTGCCTTCTGCCTGCAAGCACTTCTCCCAGCAGGTTCTCAGGGATGCTTCTGGACTCTCCAGGCTGTCTCCATGGTTTTTGACAGGTATCACACCTGAGGGATCTATCACAGGAGGACTGGGGCAGGACCTGGCAGGTCTGCATGATGTGATGGTATTGGGTGCTCTGCTCACAGTGATAGAGCATCCCACCTTGCTGGAGTCATCACAAACTGCCCGAAAAAAGCACCCTCTCCATTTTCTCCTAGCTGGTCCCTGGACTTTAAAGAGGAAGGCCCACCGCTGGGCAAGGGCTCCTGGCTGAATCACCAGCTTGCCATTGTGGTGATGGAAGTTCAAACTGCAAACACTTGATTCTGCAGTTACCAAAAGAGAAAGTAAATCCTCCCATGCAGAACGGGCCAATAGAGAAAAAACCCTGTGGCCTGAATACCCAGTCTGGGGAGACATGGGAGCCTGGCAGGGAGGCTCGGGGACTGGGTGTCTGTGTTGTCACACTTGTAGCCAGGTTACCATGGCTCATCCGCAGTGCATCCACACCGCAGGGGGCTGCTGCTTGCCTGCATTCAATGGGCTCTCTCTTCCAGCAATGAGAAGGACAGTTGATTTGCAGGAGAAAGGCAAGTCCTTAGTGGTCCTGTCATGTCATCACCCAGGGGCTCACAAAGCTGTGTGGGTGCAGCCCTGCATGGGGCTGCCTACACTGCTCACAGCTCCCATCATGGTCCAGGGACCAGCCACCTGTGGACATGGTGCAGGGGCACCCACCTCACCCAGCTCAGCTGGGCTTGGACACAGCACAGTCCCTTGGGTTCCCTGTGTGTCCTACAAAAGGGACCTGAAGCATGGTGGTGAGTGGTGAGGACACAGAGATGTTCGCATTGCCTTAAATCCATGGGCTCAGTTAGCATCACTCTGTGGATGTTTGGAGCTCTTGGGTGCCTGGTGACCTGGAAAAGGGAGCACTGGAACTTTGGTGCCTCCAGAGGCATAGGTAAAAAGCCACCAAAGCAGCCAGGAAGGACATGAGGACCCTGGTTTGGGGGGTTTCTTCACAAATGCTTGAGCTGAGACCAAGAGTAGGGTATCCAGTGGGGTTGCTTGGGCCACAGATGCTGCTCAGTGTCCACAGGACACCCCAGCTGTCCATCCCGTGGCTGGGGACCATTGCTCAGCTCTCTTTAGGGGTGCCCCATCACCAAGCCCTGTCGGCCTGCAGGTCTGGGGCTGGGGGAGGGGAGTTGGGTGCTTCTGCTGCATCTGTCCCCCCTCCATCCCCTCCTAACGGGTAATGAGAACTGAAAGAAAAGGTCCATTTCTTTAGAAAGCCAGGCCTGACTATGGGAAGGGTCCCTGTATCCATGCAGCTCTCCCGGCCTCCTGCGCCCCTGTTTAGTAATCTCACTCCTGGGCCTGAATTCATTCAGACACTGTGAAGGATTAGCTGACCTTTCTTTCAGCATTTGCTAAGCTGAAATTTCCCTCTTTTTCCACACTTTCCTATTAATTTCCCCTTTCTGCCTGGCATGAAGAAAGGGCACCACGACCAAAGTCTGTTTTGTCTCCCTGCAGCCTGGGATGCAGAGCTGGCCCCAGGCACCGGCAAGAGAAATGAAATTGCTGCTTCTCCCGTTTAAGGACCCTTAAAAGCAGCTGGAGCTGTGGGAGCGCTGGTGGCTGTGTGGTCTGTGCACCACCTGGGGGATGACTCTGGGGAGCCCTCCCTCTGCAGAGGAGGGGTTGCAAGGGTGACCCTGTGTCCCCAAACTCCTGGAGGCTGCACCTTCCCTGCCGGGTTCCCGACTCCTGTTCCGGGTTATGTCGTTGCACTGATGACAACAAGCTCATCAGTGCCTACAAAGCCCACGGTCAGCCAAGCCCGACCGCAGCACAAACCCAGGCGGGGAGAACAAATTGCACCGAGGGGGCGCAGGGCTTCATCCAGAGCTCACAGAAGCCAGCGGTGAGATAAGAAATGGTTTCTCCTTCTCCCACTTGTTCTCTCTCCACCTCGTTGGAACTGAAGCCATTCGCACGCAGAAAGCAGCAAACAAACCCAAACACCACAGCAACAGCGTCTGAGCCAGGCAGAAGCCTGACTCAAGCAAATCCATTGCTGTTCTCCTTTCCCTCTAGTTAAACTCAGCTTTTTTAAAGAAGCTGGGGGGGATGACTTTGTTATCCATTTAAATTGCTTCTTTTAATGGGCAGCCAGCTTCTAGCAGGGCTAATTTTATAGGCACCATAACCCGATGCGAGAAGTTCATTTTATGACTCTCTACTCCCTCTGTCTCAAGCAGGAGAAGGGCTGCGGCCGAAGCCCCAGGGAGCTCGCACAGCTCTGCCAGTTCTCTGGCAGGGAAACGGCATTGGTAATTCAGATAAATAAAACTGTCTTATGAGATATAAATTAGATTGTTGCTGCGGGGAGAGGAGCTGCTCTGCTCACCCGCGGGGCTGCGTCCTTGGACAGCATCTCTCACAATTACAGGTTTCCCTCAGCAGAGCTGACCTCCCAGCAGCAGCTGGACCCTGCACAAACACTCCATGTTCTTTCTGCGCCTGAACACCCAGTGCTTGGCCTGTGCTGAATTATAGCTGGTGGCCCCATCTCCTCCGAGGACTCCAGGGGGGAGATGTGCAGCATCCCCCCACTGAGGGTAACAGGGTCCACACTGTCACCTTGCAGCAGGCACTGGAGCCTGAGCTTATCCCTTTTCATGGGTTTGTGTGGTGCAAAGTGCACCCTTGGCTCTAGATCAGCAATATTAATTGCCCATGAGAGGAAGCATATAATCAGCCTTCAATGCCATGTAATTACACAGAAATTACCAGAAGAAATTAATTCCAAAAGGTGAACATATGGGCTACAAAGCTGAAGCTGGATTTTGCCTCTAGTTACTGCCACTCATAACTGAGGGCAGAATCTAGGCCAGAAGTGTGTTTTCTAGTTTGTGATTTATTGTACCAAAATGGAGCTGGTAATGAAAACCGTGCTCCTTTTAATCCAGTCGGCTTCCAACAAAAATGCCAGCAGGAACTCTTTCTTCTCCTTGCATTACAGCTGCTCGTCAACAGCGGATCTATGGGCTTGGCTTTCCTGCCATGGCCGTGGGGACAGGAACCACCACACCACTGGCACCAGGCTCAGGTCACAGGCACCCCACCATGCCCCAGCCAGCCCTGACCCTCCTCTGCCTCTCCCCATCAACCCACCGTCTCACACCTTCCCCCACCTGAGCAGGGCTGAGCCTGGATTGCACATTACTTCAGCCAGAACACAAAAATCCAGCTCTATGATTATGGATTTAGGCACAACGGTCTCCATGGGCTAGCTCTGTCCTGCCAAACCTGCCTCATTTTGCTGCAGCATTGGCCTATTCAACCTAAACCATGTGGATGCTGAGCACGCTCCGTAGCACCCGACGTTGATGGTGCCATGAGTTAAGAGCTTTTCTCCTTCCTGGCCCAACCTGATGCTTCCCAGTCTTAGAAGTGCCAGTATTTCCTGTGTGCATGCAGCAGCAGAACAGCTCCCCTCTCTTTGCTGAGTGCAGCAGGTGGAGAAAACTGAAGAAACCAAATGGTGGTGATGGGACCCTACAGCCCTTCCAAACCCCCCCCCCCCCTGCAAACATGGGGCAACCTATGGGAAACTGCTGGGAGATGGCCGAGTGCCACGGCTGAGCCCCTTCACTGCAAACGGGAGTTCATTTGCATGCCAAAGTTGTAGTCGGGTGCTTTACAACACGGTGCGAGCATATCAATGTATCTGGATCTTCCATATCACCCAGCACTGCCCAGCAGCGTGCTCCCCTTGGAGCAAATCGCTCCAGGGAGGTTGGAGGAAGAGGGTCCCAAATGAAAGATGTCCAAATGAAACCTCGGGTCCAAGGGCAGCAAAATGATAGAGAGCTGCAACGCACCAAACTCAGGCACAAGGCGTATCTGCAGTGGGGTTTTCTCAGCCAAAACCATGCGTGCCAGCGACAACAGGAAACTCACGGGCTGTGTGACAAGTGTTGTGGCCTCTCCTTAGCTCTCTTACTGCCTCAATGGGTCCCGGGTGACTCTGCAATCAAGGTCCCATTCAAGTCAGGAAGAGTCGAATCCCGGGGATATGTGTCAGACCAGCACTTTCCACTATTCTTTCAGTTCATGGACACCTATAAATTTTCCAGGGACAGTGGTACAGTACATGCCTCTGCTGCAACCACTTCCACAAACTCCTTAAAGTAGTCCAGGACCCTGAGAAATTCATTATAGCTGGCAATTAACAGTGATGTGTGTGAATTCATGGACCTTCTCACTGCCAAGGACCGGAGTACAAACACTACATCACCCCTCCTCAAGGCAAGCGAGACAAATTATTGGCAATAAATACATTTATTGCAAATGTCGACCCACTTTACATTCCTTTATATATCACAGCTGCTTTAAAGGAGTGCTGCAATAAGGGGAGAATAAAGTCTGTGAGTCTTCATGCTGCCCTGGTTCTCTCAGCAGAGCTGGTTGAATTCTTGTTGCTATTATTAGTCTTACGACTGTTATTATTATTATTATGATGATTATATGCATTTCATTCTCTTTTGGGTAATGAATAATTTATGACTCTGTCTCGATCCCCTTTCAATGGATTCACTATCCAGGGAGACTTGCTGAATAATTTGGATCATTCGTTTTCAAGTGCATGGGCTGCCGACAAATTGTTCGCTTTTCATCACTGGGGACATTCATTGGTCACCCAAATCAGGGGATTTCTTTGGTCGCCCCAAGCACGTGATGAGATGTCTGGGGTTTTGTTGGGTTTGTTTGGTTTTGTTTTTGACTGGGGGGAACTTTGTGAAGTGGAGACTCACAAACAGCTCCTCTGGGGCTGCGTTTCTGAGGAGCCACTTTGCCAGATTTTGGTGAACCTTTGGTGGGTTTGCAGAGACTTGTGAAAGGGGAATCCTCTGGAGCATGTTAAACATGATTTAATGTTGTAAAGGCATTGCCATTTTTGCTGTTTGAGTTAATCAAAATTATTATGCAGCTGATTATTAAGCTTTTGCCTACTCGGTGCTAATTAGAGAAATACTGCGATATTAAATGTGCATTAGACCTGGTTCTTTTTGCCTAAAATCCTGGGGAAAGGTGTATTTTCAAGAGGCTTTCGTTTGAGGGTCTTTTTGCCTTAAGATTGAGTGCCTGTATTAACCTGGCTGTGTCCACTGGAGCTGTTTTGTGGCCCTGCAATGCCCTGATGCTGCACACATGATCCATTCACGGAGACATTTCAAACTCACCTGCACACGTTCCTGTGTAACCTACTCTAGATGGCCCTGCCTTGGCGGGGTGTTGGACCAGATGTCCCTTCCAACCCTGGTGGTTCTGTGATCTCCCAAAAGCAGCATCCCCCTCACCCCGGGCAGGCTCTGAACTCAACAGAGACACATCCCTGGGTATGCACAGGGTGCAGGGAGGATGAGCACTGCCCTGCTGCTGGACCACAGAGTGGAGGTGGTTGACACATCAGCACTGGTACCACAGTTTGGGAGCACTTGGGCACATCTCAGCAGATTTGCTGCCAGCTCCATGGAAATCATTAGGACGTGCCACACTCAGCTACAGAATGAACTCACGCTCAGCTGCAGAATGAGCAAAGCTGTGTTAGTCCACAGGTCCTCTTGATCCTCCCTCTGCTAGGCAAGACAACGCACTGTGCTCAGCAATGCCCAGGGCTAAATCCCGGTTCACCTGGGAATTAACAGGGCTGTGCATCACCGCTCAGGTTCAGACATTCCTGGCACAGCTCCATGTAGTTGCAACCCCGTAGATTGCAAAGCATCTGATTCCCTGTCCCACAATGGCCGCAGAGGGCAACCTCATGGTCCCCAGGGCCCTGAGCCTGCGGAGCTCAGCGTGTCCCTGCCCCACGCTGCCTGCTGCCTGTGCCGCCTGCTCAGCCCCAATTTACGAGCAGCGTGTGAAGGACAGACATGGGCCACTGGGCTGAACAATGCAGGAATATTAGCTGAGTTACAAAAACAAACAAACCAAACCCCGCCGGGAGCCCGTTTCATTTATCTTCTTTTGTCCAGTTTTGCTTCAGCGTGAAAGTTGCCCTTTCAAGTCCAGCAGTTGTGTTCCAGCCCCGGTGGGCAGCTGATCCAAAGCATTACACTGAGAACTTCCCAATGGCATGTTTGCACAGTTCAATTCATTTCTAAATATTCAGTGGATTTTCCCTCCTTCCTACCCTCCCAGGACTTTTTGCCCAAGAGCCAAGGGTGTAAAGTACAGGGCTGGGGATACTGGTGCACAGAGCCTTTGTGTGCAAACACAAGCTGCTGTTTGTATTTGCCTTCACACTGTCAGAGCTCAATTGTGTGCAGTGCAATACTGGCTACCAGTCTGCTTTCAATATCCGCTCGGCCATCCCTGCTGCCAGAGGCACTCTCCCCCTCCCCAGCCGCTTTGAAGCAAAGTGATTTAATTTCATGAGACTTTTGGTAATCACGTTACGATCTCCAACATTAACCAGAACTGACTCCCTATTGCAAAAGGGCGGGCAGACAATGGAGTAAACAGCCTGGCTCGGGACAGCCTGCAACGCCAGAGGAAGGCAAGGCACACGACGGCTGCCTGGCTCGTTCTGCACCTCTTATCAGATGAGGGTGGAAAACAACGGCCTCTCGCCAGCACCAGGAGGGAACAGCCAGCTTTGGCGTCCTGAGGATGCTCATCTCCTCTGCTCATCTCCTGTACCACGATGCCTGATTTTTAGAACCATACTTTTTCTATCTGCAGTCCTACCAGTCATTTACCTCCCTTCTTCCCTGTTCCAGTTACAGTGTCCTGGTACCTAAGTCACAGCCCCCCAGGACTGAATTTGCTTCTGGGACAGGCTTCTTTTGTTGTTTTTTTTTTCACGAGGGCCTGTAGGGACAGCCCAAGGGGAATGGCTTTAACCTGCCAGAGGGGAGACTGAGATGAACTCTTAGGCAGAAGCTCTTCCCTGTGAGGGTGCTGAGGCGCTGGCACAGGGTGCCCAGAGAAGCTGTGGCTGCCCCATCCCTGGCAGTGTTCAAGGGCAGGTTGGACACAGGGGCTTGGAGCAAGCTGCTCTAGTGGAAGGTGTCCCTACCTGTGGCAGGCAGCTTTAAGGTCCCTTCCAACACAAACCATTCTAGGATTCTATGATTCTGTTCAGGTGGAGCAGCCTTTGTGCCGCAGACTCCTCTCTGCTTGGGCTCTTCACACAAGCTTTAAAGGCTGAGCTCAGTTTTTGGGATGCCAACCTTACCTTTCCCATCCCTTCTGCCCCATTCCCACCTCCTTGTGGATTCTGTGCATTACTGCACGCTGTGGGGCCAGTGGTTCAGGAAGAGCCGGAGCCTCCTTGCATGAGGAGAAGGGTGTAGGGAAAAGCTGCCATGAAGAGGAGACTGAGAGCAGGGAGGTTCAGGTCTGGCCTTCCAGCTCTGTCTCACCCTCAGCCCTCCTCACCTTCCTGCATGTGTGGCTCAGTTCTTCCCAGAGCATCTCCTGAACAACCAGAAATACCAAGCTACAACCTGAAGTGAAGTACTTCTGGGGCTGTGGGAGCAAACCAAAGTGCTGCGCTGGGCACTGGGCAATCCCCAGTGAGTGTACAAAAATCCCTGTTTCTGATCACACGCACTGTCCTTGCTCTTTCCTTTCATTGTGGTCCGACTGCCTAAGACTGGTACCTAAGCAGCCAGATGACTGACATTAAGGGACATTAATTTGCCCCATGGAGCCGCCATCAAAGTAGTCATACTCAGTTTAAAAGGAAGCACACATCACAATGATGCACACCAAGCCACGAAGTGCAGCCTTGTAGGGATCTGCGTGATGGATGGGCTCTGAAATACACTGGGAAGATGGCATGGACTGCTATCCATCTCCCCATCCAAACCTGTGAACCTGGAGTATGCAGGTATGTGTAAGGGTGGTGATCAGGGACAGAAGAGCTGGGATCTCGCAGACGACCCAGCATGGACATGGCACACAGCCTGGAAAGTAGGCATGTGAAGTGGGGACCACTGAGCCAGCAGCATCCTCCTGCGTTTCCTTCTTTACTTCCCACCTGGAACAGGGGGGAAAGAAATCCCCCCACTCCTTAGTGCCCTGGGAAACTGGGGAGTGCTCTTCCCGCTCCATCATTCACCGTTGCTGGATCTGTGTCTAGCTCTCCATCACCAGAAAGCATTCCCCATCCCAGCAGCTCCCCACAGCAGGTCAAAAAGAACAAATGCCATGAAACAAGCTCGCACCATCCCCGCAGAGCTCCAGGATAAAGCAGTCTCTCTGTGTCATCAGTTTTTAAACTCCAGGCTCAACTAAAACTAGTGCTGCTCAAAATGAATCCCTAAACCAGGCTCGCAGCTGAGCTGTGTGCTCCTGCCCCTGCCTCCCCGCCAGCGTGGGGGCCCATGATGTCGTGGGGCAGAGCCTGTTTCTTCAGTATCTACCCCCCAAAAAAGGCAGGGTTTTCTCCTCCACACCAGTTAACCCCCTGCCTTCAGCTGAGCCTAACACAGACTCCACTGGCGTGTGGCTCAGCCCCTTCGCGCCGTGGATCAAGGCTGCGAGCATGGGCTGCTCCTGCCTGGAATGGAGCAGGAGCAGCCGAGACCCCCCAACAGCCGCCACGGCTGCACTGGCTCAGAGTAGGAAAAGCTTCCCTCTCTCCTTATCAGTCCCCAGGGCATCCTAATCCCCCTTAAATGAAAGCTATTACACAGATATCTTTCTAAAAGCCTGCCTGTCACTTCATCCAGGCAGCGCAGTCCTGGCCAAGGGACTTTTTGAAGCATGGCTTTTGGAGGAGGTGCTGCCACTGGACAGCCTGGTTTGTGCCCACTGGGTGAGGATCTGGCCTGTTCCTTTAGGAACTGTGCTTCGATTCCTGCTGGGCTGCAGAGATGTGTCCCCGAACCACCGGGCTGCGGAGCCAAGGCTGAGCCCCACACTGGTGCCAGGCTCCCTGGCTCTGCCACTCTGCCCTGCGGGAAGCAGCAGGGATCTGGCAGGGATGCTCAGGATGGGAGCTCAGGTTATGCAAAGGAAATGTCCCCTGCTGATTGCAGCAGCAAAGGCCAAGTGGCAGCCACCACTCCGGAGACACCCTGGGGACTGAGCAGATGTGACTGCTGGGCTCTGCCACCGCAGAACCCTTTCCCCAGCTCTAAGCTGCCTGCACGGGCTGGTCCTGGCAGCAAAACCCCAACCTCCCCTGCTGCTGCCTGGAAAACTGGGCAATCTGCTTGGCGCAATCAGGAACATGCTGCAAATAAACCACAGAATGGTTTGGGCTGGAAGGGACCTTCACAGCTCATCCAGTCCAACCCCCCTGCAATGAGCAGGGACACCTTCAACCAGACCAGGTTGCCCAGAACCACATCCATCCTGGCCTTGAACATCCCCAGGGATGGCACATCCACCACCTCTCTGGGCAACCTGTGCCAGTGTTTTAGTACCCTTATTGTAAAGAATTTCTTCCTCACGTCCAGCCTGAATCTCCCTCTTTCAGTTGAAACCCATCATCCATCTTCCTATCGCACAGGCTAGAAAGTCTCTCCCCATCTTTCTTATAAGCCCTTTAGGTACTGAAGAGGGTGGGGATGAGTCTGGAGGGCTGTAAAGCGCCCTGCCACGGTGAGGGCTGATGTGTCCTGCATGCAGGCAGCTCTGTTGGTGCTTTCTAAGAAAGGCTGGATGTTTTCAGTGGGTCCTGGGGCCCGTTTTGGTTTATTTCTGCTGCTAGACAGCAGCATGGGATGAAATGATGTACAACCTCTGCAGTGCTATGAAGGGTAATGGTTTAGTTCCAGTCATCCTGACCCAGACTGGGAAACAAACTCATCACAGCACCCCAAAATCCTCCAGAAGGTCTCCAGTAAAAGCCTGCTTGCACAGCCCAACCCTTGCATGCAATAGCTCCTAATAAGCACAGAAGCCTCCAAAGGAACTGCACCTAAAAGCAGAGCTTCTCAAAAGGAAGACCGGAGAGACCTGAGGCCAAAGAAGGCAGCGACCTTCGGAAAGTCCATCCCCCATCCCCGAGGATGAAGGGGAGACACATTAAGAATATTGAGGCAGGCTCATGCGTCCCAGCTGCCCCCAGTTCAAAACCAGAACCCCGGGTGTTTTACAAGCAGGAGCCCTGCAGGCAGCAGAGATTCAAGAGTCCTCACACGGTTCTCACTCTGTTCTGGGAGCGGCAGCACGTCCCCCTGGGCGGTCACAGGGAGTTTGCCGAAGCAGGACAGCATAGGCTGAATAAAGATGGCATGCTTTGGCCCAGAAAGAGAAGGGCAGAGATTAGCCGTGGACAAGCTCAAGGGAAGGCAAGTGTCCAACCCAGAGTGCCAAGCCTGGTTTTGTTTTAGCCTTAACTGCGCTTTTTTGTTTGTTTGTTTGTTGGTGTAAAAACCTTTCTGTTGGAAATCAGTTTAACTTTAAGCTTCCTGAGAATAAAAGCCTGTGAGAAAGCTCTGCCCATGCAAGACCCCCTTGGGAGGCTACAATGGGAGTCTCAGCAGCTTATGGGCCCATATTTCTATGGCTACAGGACCCATCTGCTCAGCAACAGAGCATTACCCACAGCTCATGCAATTCCCCATGCAGAGCAACCACCAGGAGCTGCACTGGGGTGCAGAGGACCTGCAGCTCCATGGATGGCAGATGGTGCCACGAGAAGTCCCCCTGCACAGGGTGCTGGCTGGTGCCACGCCGCTGGTGAAGCTGCCCCAGTTGCAATGTTTCCCTCAGCACAAGGATGTTACGATACTGCTTCACACCTTCCTTACCCCAAATCCAAAGCATTCTGCACAGCTCCCCTTTACTCTCAATAAATGGGGAAACTGAGGCACAAGGCAAACCTGAAGATCAGAAATTATGAGTATCCCTAATGTCATCAGAAGGGAATGGGTAGTATCACCACACAGCACCTCCAAAATCCACCTGGAAGCTGGCTGGCTCAATCTAGAGACATGGTCATGCTGTGCTGCCCAGCCCAGGCAGCAGCATTCATCCCACAGGCAGAGGATGCTGCACCCTGAGGATCCTTCACCGGCACACTGGGAATCCTGCAGGGACACCTTGAAAATCCTACTTGGAGCCTCTTTGCTCAGATAAGAATTGTTGCTGCTTTACAATACCTGCATCCTTCCACCTCCCTCTGGAAGAAGGTAAGCACTGGGGACACTCACACATCCCGCACAGATGGATTTGAAAAGCTACCTGTCTCTGACACCAGGAAGCCCCTGAGATGAAATCCTACACTTTACATCCCTCTGCAGGACCAGAATGAGAAGAACTGACAGCTGGGGAAGGATTTGATCTCCGTGGTTATGATGAAGATGGAAGGGAGCCTACAAGCTGTTTTTGTAAGCTCTGCCCTTCAAATACCCTGGGCCACCACTGAGATGAGAAAGCCCCAGGTTTGTCTGGAAGGAAGTCTTTCATTGGAAGTGTTTGGCACACTGTCCTTTAGCAGTTCCTGGTCCCCTCCTTGTCTAAGTTTCCTTTTAGCTGGAGGAGAAACTTGCTTACAGGTTGCTCTGACATGAGACACATCCCAGCCTGCGAGCCCAACTGCAGCACACACTGCGGAGCAGAGCCGAACACCAGGCTTCATGGGTGGCTTGTGCTAAATCCCATATGCAAACACATAGTGTTTCCTTTCTCTCACTGCAGTTGCACTTGTGATCATTAAATGCTCTCTGGGCATCACACAGGGGCCAACATCCGAGCAGAACCCGGCACCTGCAGATGTGCTGACATCAGGCACAGGTGCAAGCGCTGGGTGCATCTCCCGGCCCCAAGGGGGAAAGGGCTGCGGAGCCCCAGAGCTACGGGCACTGGGAATGGAGTCTAGAGTCTGGAGGTCGTTCCCAACGTGCTTCAGTGGGCTGCAGCCTGGGTTTGTCTCACAGCGCTTTCTCCAGCTAAGGCAAATGCAAAGGTATTTTGTGCAAGCCAAAGGGCGTATTCAAAAGCATCATTCTAAATAACACCGTGGTTCATGAGGAACTGTGGAATGGTGTTGATCGACTTTATTGGCGTCTCTAAAACTGGCCAAAGCCCTGCCTGTGTTTTCATGTGTCCACACCAGCTCACCAGCAGTTGAGCTCTGACAGCATCTTAGTTCAGGCCTTTTCCAGCTGCAATCTCCTCTCACAGGAGAGCTGGAAACTTCATCAGGACAAACTGGGTTGGAGACAAGGGGCTTAGGCTGGACCAACACTGAGCAAATGAAGCCAGCCCGCCAGCACTGGGGAGAAAAAGGATGGAGAGCAGACCTCCAAGTTTGTCTCCAAGCTGTGTCCTCCCTGGAGCATGTTAGCTCCCAGGCACCCGGCCAAAGCCGGACTGTAAGGCCAAGCTCTACGTGGATGAGTTATTTGCCAGGTAAAGTTGATGGGAATGTGAATGTGCAAAGCTCTGCTGTCCGGGCTCCTGCAGGAGAGGTCCCTGGAGAACATCTTGGGCCAGCCCTGTCCCCTCCATGTGCGGTGCCCGGGTTCTTGCAGGCAGCAAGAAGTGATAAAGAAAAATTAGATCTGGCTGGCGAAAAACGTTCCCGTGGGAAATTTTGACTTTTTGTCAGAAACCCCAGCGCGTTCCTTTCCCAGCCCCAAATAAGCATGAATAGGAACAAAGATTCGGGTTTGGCATTGGGAAGGGGCTTACCAAAGAAAACACCCAAATTTTTAAGCAAAGCAGACACATTCTGTCATTTTTCTCACTGCCTGAAAAAAAAAACAGACCAATTTAAAAAAAAAAAAAAGTGCAAAATCAGTGAAAAAAAAAAAACCACAAACCCAACAAAACAATCAGTTCTTAGAGCACCTCTTGTGGCAAATTCAGCTCATCTGGATAGTTCACCGCTCCCCTGGCCACACCTGCTCAGGAGGTTCTGGCCTTCTACATCTAGTTGAAGATGTCCCTGCTCATTGCAGGGGAGTGGGACTCCATGAGCCTTGAAGGTCCCTTCCACCCAAACCGTTCCATGATTCTGTGATCCTCTGGCTTCCCTCTCAAGAGGCTGAAGATCTCTCCAACCCCCCTACCCACGGCTCATCCCCTGCCTCTGCCCACCGGAGGCCGTGTCCTGAGCCCTCGGGTGACTGCAAAGCCCGACCTTGTCTCTGGATTTCAGAGATAAACCGGGGTGGGCCGATGGTCATGAGCAAGTGGGTGAGAGCTGAATAGGGTTATTGTGATCTTTATCTAGGGGGATTATTCTAGGCAGTGTGGGCTTGGCAGGACCACGCAGTTGTTTGGCCGTGGTTGGTTTTGCAGACTGACAGGTACAGCCCTGGGGAATGGGCTGGGGAGAATTATTTTATGGTAACTTCATCTTTGCAAAACATTCACTTCCCAGCAAAGTCAGCGGGAAAGGGGAAAAAAAAATGAGTGATTTTGGTTTGCAAAGTCTGCCGCAGCCAGGACTGTGCATGGTCTGAGCTGCGAAGCCTGGCACAAAAGTGACACATTTTACTGGAAACTGGGAACTTGTTCCCTTTTTATTGGAAGTCAATTGGAAAGGAGAAGCACGGTAAGTGCGTGGTGCTAGCCTCAGAGATGAACATTCTGAGGAGCACTTCAGGACCCTGTAGAGTGGACCGAGGATGCAAGAGCACCCCGGAATCCTACCAAATGTATACGGACATCGGCGATAGCGGGAACTCTGCACCCAGGGAGTGATGAACCGAGCCGTGGGGGAGCTGAGCCCCTCCTGCTCCCGGACCTGCTGCTGAGGAAGAGGAAGCGCAGGGCCCGACATGCAGCCCCATCGCGGCAGCAGGAGGAAAAGCGAGCATGGGGATAAATCGCGGCTCGGCACTATCGACCCACCCAAGAGGCACTCATCCAGAAACCACTTCGCCCCGGGGCCCCGAAAGGAGCCACAGCCCGGCGGGGAGAGGAGGCTCCGGACCGGGACCCCGCATCTCTCCCTCCCGCGGGATAGGGTCCCCCTCTCCCACCAGATAACCCAGGCTTGGCCGTGCCGCACTGCTGAAGGCGCCGGCGAAGACATTGCTCCCTTTGCAAGGGACACATCTGATTGTGATTTGGGGAAAGGCGAAAACAAAAACCAAAACAAAGACAAAAAAAGGCAAAAAAATCAAAAAGCTCAGCGCGAGCCTCTCGATGGAGGTTTTGGTTTTTTTTTCCAATCATCGAAGCTACAAATATTTTGGAAGCCGGGGACGTGTTTTCCGTGTAAACAAGGTGGTGGCGGCGGGTGCCGGGGCCGTTCTCCGCGGCTCGATGCTCGGTCACCCACGGCCACCGGCACCCGGCTGGTCCCGGGGACTGTCACCAGCCCCCTAAACCGCGGCGAGGAGGGGACCGGCGGCGCAGGGGAGGCCCGCTGGGGAGCGGGGGATGGAAAACCGGAGGGAAGACTTCGGCGGGTTGTGCGGGGACTCGAGGGGAGGAGCACCCCAAACTCATCACCCTTGGCCACCCCGGGCAGAGGCGAGGGATCCCCCGTCTCCCTTCGGGTACAGCCCGAAGGATGCGGCTCGCCCAGAGCCAGGACGACGCGAGGCTCTCTCCCGAAAAGGAGCGAAGGGGCTGTTCCCCTGTTCTCAGTTGTTCCTGGGGCTCTTTCAGGTCCCCGGGGCCGCCCGCACGCCCTGAGGATGCAGCGATGGGAGAGTTCCCGAAGCCGACCGCCTTTCCCTGCCGGGGAAAACCGGAGCCCGAGCCCGTCCCCGTCCCGTCCGAGCACGGAGCCCTTCCGGAGAGCTGGAGCCTTAGCGGCGGGCTCTGAGCCTGTGTCCCCGGAAAGCCGGTTGCCGGAGAGCTCCGATCCGGGACCGGACCCCGCTCTGTGCGCCGCGGGACCCCCGGCCGGGCGCTGCCCGGGACGGGAGGAAGACCCTATCCAATGCTTCCCAAAACACGAGCGGTGTTTTCCTGGGCTCCTGTGTCCCTTCTCCTCTCTCCTGAGCTCCTTGTTGTCCTCTGCCCTGAGCTTCCGAGTCTCCCGCTGTCCCCTGCTCTGCGCTGCAGAGTTCCCCGATGCTCCCGTCCTGCGTTCCCGGGTGCCTCCTGTGTCCCCCGTCCTACGCCTCGGGGACTCTCGGTATCCCTTGCCCCAGATTTCAGTGCCTCGCCGTCCCCTGCCCGATGGTTTTCAGTTCCTCTTGACCCCAGCTCTGCACCTCGAGGTCCTTCGGTGTTATCACTAGTGAGATCCCGGGTACCTCGCTGTCCCCTGCCCTACGCTGCCGAGCGCCTCTGTATCCTGTCCGCTGAGCTTCCGAGCACATTCATGTCCCCTGCTCCGCGCTTCAGCATCCCTCGCTGTTCCCTCCTTTGCCCTAAGTTCCCGAGTACCTCAGTGTCTTCTCCCTGTCCTACCTTTCATGTCCCTGCGTGTCCGTGTCCTGCTCCCCGTCTCTGGATGTCCCCGCACTGCTCGCTGTGTCCCTGGATGTCCCCATGCCTTTACCATCCCGTTGCTGCCGTGTCCCTGGATGTCCCAGTGCCTTTCTCTCCCAGTATCTGACGGGTTCTGCATGTCCCCATGCATTTTCCTCACCATCCCTGACGTGTCCTGAATGCCTCCATACCTTTTCCTCGCCTTTTCCTGCCCGCTCCCCGTTTCCCGAAGGTCCCTTGCCGGGTCCCTGGATGTCCTCATGCCCTTCGCTCACCGTCCCTTGTGGGGTCCTTCCTTCTCCCCTCTCCCTGCCCTTCCGGGGACTTCGGCGCCCTGCTCCCTTCCCTGTCCCGCGTCTGCCGCCGTGTTCGGGCCCGCGGTGTTGGACTCACCCACACACTCGTTGGCTTCCCGGGCCGTAGCTCGCTGCCAGGGCCGGTCGTAGTGGAAGGGCTTGCAGCGGTCGCACTCGGGGCCGGCCGTGTTGTGCTTGCAGTCGCACACCAAGCTGTCGTCGCGGTCACGGACACAGCGCGACGCGTGGCCGTTGCACTTGCATCGCCCGCCGACCTGCAAGTCGGAGACGGCGTAGAAGTAGGAGTCGCGGGCCAGCTCGGAGTCATCCTCGCTCTCGTCGCCGAAGGTGTGGAGGCGGCTGAAGGTCACCCTGATGTCGGTGGCCGTCACCCAGTCCTGCAGCACTGGCGAGTTGTCGAAGTCGTGGGCCGTGGGGCGGCCGTCCAGGGTGCTGAAGGCGATGAGGCCGCCGGAGAGGGGACGCACGTCGGTGTGCGAGTCGGTGCAGACCGCCTCCTGCTCGTTCTGCTTCGTGATGGCGGCGCGGCTCGGCTTGTTGTACATCTTGCGGCACTGCGTGGAGTAGAACTGGAAGGGCACCCAGGTCTTGCCGTAGTCCATGGACTTGTGGATAGCCATGGACTCGGGGCGCGGTGAGCAGAACTGCAGGCTGACGTAGGTCACCTCGAATTTCTTGCCCAGGGATAGGGTGAGGGTGACGTTGTGGGGGTACTGGACGTAGCTGTCGGACTGCCAGCAGGTCAGGTTGTGCGGGTTGTTGAGGTCGGTGAGGAAGGAGGGCGGGTGGGCGCGCTTGGGGTCGGAGGCGTTGCAGAGGTGGCAGGAGCGGACCTGCTCCTCGCCCTTCTCCGTCACCACACAGTACCGCGACGGCGGCTTCCCGCAGGTGCTCGACACCTTCACCTCCTTCCCAAAAGCCGAGTTGACGAAGTCGGGGATGCACCGGCGGGGCAGCCCGTGCTCGTCGTAGCAGGGGTCGGGCTGGCCCGTCTGCACGGCGAACATGCTCCCGCCGTGGTAGCCGCCGCGCAGGGGCTGCGCCAGCCACGCCGCCGCCAGCAGCAGGGCCAGCGCCGCCTCCGCGCCCCTCCGCAGCATCCTGCGCGGCCTCCGCGGGGACGGACGGAGGGACGGACGACGGACGCGGTGCGGCGGCTCAGAGAGCGCGGAGCATCGCCCGCCCCGCGGCCAGCCCCGCCGAGAAAGGGGAGCCCGCGGCGGCGGCGGCACCACAAAAGTGCGGCGGGCGGCGGGGCTGGGTCCCGCCCGCGCCCGCCCCGGCCCTCGCACGGAGGATGACTGGCGGTCCCAGCCCCCGCCGCGTTTGAGGTCATGCTAAAGGAGTGACATCGCGCTCAAGGAACAGAACAACGACATCCACTGGCGGCTCAGCCAGAGACACGCACAGGCCTCGGGGAGGGCGGAGGGGGGGTGGGGAGGATGGGAGCGGGACGGAGCCTGGCCCGATACAGCGACGATGGGCGCCAGCGCCGCCGCCGGAATCCCGAGGCGCCCCGAGGAGCCGGGGAAAGGTCCTCCTCCTCCCCTCCGCGGGAGCTGGGGACGGGGGCAGCGCCGGGAGGAGCTCCCTGCCTACCTGCGGGGACGCCGGGAGAGACAGGATCGGGCCCGATCACACCTGGTGGCTGCTGGCCTCCGCTTTACCAGGCCAGATGGGGCTGGGCCGGGAGGGGCTCGGGCAGAGCCCCAGTCCTCTGCGGAGCCCGGAGCCGCCTGGGCAGCTGCCCGCTCCGAGGGCGCTGCCGGCGATTCTGGGCCGAGACCCCCTACCCCGGGAACGGCAATCGGATGCCGTGGAAGTTTAGCTGTGGGACATCTGGAGTCGTGGGCATGACACGGGACTAAGGGGCCTGGCGAGCCCCGGCAGGTTATTTTAGCAGTCTGATCTCGGTGAAGAGGCGGTTTCCCCCCGGCGGTAGAGCGGCAGGGGGGCTGAGCGGCGCCTCTCGCCGCTCCGCGTCGGTTTGCAGCTTTTCCCGTTAAAGCGAGAAAGGCGTTAAAGGGCAGCACTTCTCCCGCACAGGGCCGTGCTCCAGCCCCGGGATCCCCTCCCCGAAAGCCCCAGCGGACCCCAATGCCCGACGGCTGCTTCCGTCCGGCTCCGTTCCGGCTCGGCTCTTCCCCCGCGATCCCCGCTACCCCGACATGCCAGCCGCGGGGGACGGTAGCCGGATTCCGGAGCGATGGTGCCGGGACGGAGCGGAGGAGTTTCCTTCCCGCGGCTCCCGGCCGCCCTGCTCGCCCCCCTTCCCTCCCTCCTTCATTAAAAGGGCACTTTTATTTTTCCAACGGAGGTGCCCTCGCTCGGAGCGCTGCCCGCACCGTGTCACTCAATCGGCCGGGCTCTGGCACGGCGGCGCGGTCCCCTCTACGACGAGTCCCGGCGGGGCGGCCTGAGGGGACGGGGACGGCCCGGGCAGCGGCGAGCCCCAGGCCGGCCTCCGCCCCCTCCCCTCCGCCCGTCTCTCTCCCCGCTTTGAATTCTTTGCCACCGAGCTGAATAAAAGTGGTTGTTGTAAATTGAATTAGTGCCTGATTAATCTGCTCCCGGGCCTGCTAGCCCAGCGGGGCGTCTTTGGCAATGCAACCGCCTTCCCTGCAGGGCAGCAGGGCTCCGCAGCCTCCCTGCCCCCATCGCCCCCTCCCGGACCTGCTCCCCAGCCCCTCTGCTGCCGGGATTTGTTAACTCTTCCCCGGGAAACGGCCCCTCTGTCCTCCTCCCGACGCCCTTGCCGCTCCTTCGTCGGCGGAATTCAGGAAAGTATGGGGATGCGGCCGGCCCTGGACTGGGGGCATCCCGGTCCCTCTGGTCTCACCCGAGCCGCCCAGGGGCTCAGTCGCATCCAGGACACACACGCGCACAGTGCCGGTGCATCCCAGCCCCGGAGAACTCCCCCGAGCCTGTGTCCGAGTGACCCCGCTGGAAGTGGCCGATCCCCGGGATAGCCCAGCCCCGGAGCCGCCCGCTCTGCCCAGGCGGGAGCCCCAGATCCGAAACCACAAATACCATCCCCGCACCTTGGGGGCCTGCTATGAACATCACCTCTCGCTGCTTCTGAGCCCCGCTCGGCCCGCCCGGCGCTTCTCCTGCGGCCACGCGTATCCGTGCTGCGCTGGGACCAGCGATTTCCCCGGCGAAAGAGGCGGTTCTCCTCGGGGGAAGAGGCTCCCCGGGACCCTCTCTCAGGCCCCGGAACGACCCCGGGAGCAGGGCTGAAATTGCAGCGTTTGAAAATCCGGGAGGGTTTTTAAACATCCCCCACTCCCTCACAACAAAATGGGGGTGGGGGGACACTAAGTAAACCTGACCCACGCGAAACTGCCAGGCAAACCCGAGGTGCTGCTTAATCCCATTAGCAGGGTGTTAATTTAACAACCGCCCGGAGCTGCCGAGCCCGGGGCCGGTGCTGCCGGGGCGCGGGCTGAGGCTCTCGCTTCTCTCCTGCCCTTCTCGCTGGGTTTGTTCGGTGTTTCACAACCCCCGCGGTTTGTAATGGCTCTTGCGGCCATTAACGTGGTTTACTGAGGCTTTTCTCTACCTCGCCATCGAGCTATTAAATGCATGTAAGTAGCTCCGCCGGGACCGAGGCGCAGCTCCACGAGGCCCGGTCCCGGGTCTGTCCTCCCCAGCCGGTCAGAGGGCCTGGGGCCGTTCCGGGAGGATGGAGTAGGGGACGCTCGGGAACCGGGCCGTGGACACCACCAGGCTTGCTCCCCACTTCGGGTTTGATTTTCCTGACGTTAAGCACCAGCTCGCCCCTGCCCTGCCCTGGCTGGTGGATCACAACTCCCTGTGCTCTAGCTCCCACCGGGACCGGAGCATCTCTGGCACCCGCACTGAGAGCAGAGCATCTCCCGTATCTCCGATACCAGCACCGGGTCTGGAGCATCTTTTGTACCCGCACTGGGAGCAGAGCATGTCTGATAATTCTGGTACCAGCATCTCCGGTATCTACGGTACCAGCATCGCTGTTACCTACGGTACCAGCACAGAGACCGGAGCATCTCCAGCACAGGCACTGGGAGCGGAGCATCTTTAGTATCTCCGGTACCTGCAACGGAGCCGGAGCATCACTGGTAACAAGCAGAGACCGGAGCATCTCCGCTACCTAACACTGCGAGCGGAGCATCTGTGTCTCTAGTGCCTGCCCCGGGGCCGGGCCGGTCGCAGAGCGGGCACCGGGGATGAACGGTCTCGGTGCATGGCCGGGGAGAAGCGGAGCGGCCGTTTCCCCCGCGCTTGGCTGGGAGAAGCCTCGGTGAAGGATCGAGGTGGAGGGAAAGGCGTCCGCAGCCCTCGGAGCCTGTTTTAAAAGTCAAATCGCTTCGGGTGCCGGAGCTCGTCCGCCTCCCCGGGAACAATGCGCTGCCCCCGGCCCACCTCCCCCTGCCACCGCCCGGCCTTGGGTTTTGGAGGAGGAGGGGGGAAAACCCGACTAGATCTTCGCCTCCTCAAGTATCTGGGGGCCTTTCCCCCAGAGGGGACCGGGAGCGGCTGGAAAAGCAGAGAAGACCCGGGTTGAAATAATCAGGAGCGATTTATTCCCCTGGAGTGACAGTTCTTTTGAGCAGTTGCCGAATGGCAGTTTCTGTCTTTCTGAAAGCTTTTCTTCCAGATTCTGTTCAGATTAGGCTGGGGAGATGAATGAGGCCATTATCCAGCCCAGTAGCTATTCTGAAATGCCAAATTAATTACCAAGGGCTAAATCAAGGCGATGGGGGCTGGAGGGAGGCCGGGGGGGGGGTACTGCGATTTGAGGTGTGAAAATATCTCCGCGATCTTTCAAACCCGGGCACCGGGGACAGCCCGGGTGTCGTGTCCCGTCCCCCTCCAGCCTCACCCCGCATGTGCGGGGGGCAGCGGCCGGGCCCCTGCGGGGTCCCGCTCCTCTTTCCCCTTCCCCGGCCCCGCATCTCTGACCTCCGCCAGGGCGAGGGGCTCCGGGCAGGGCTGAGTCGGTGCCGGTGCCTCTCTTCCTGGCTCGGCTGCTCCCGGGGCCGGAGGAACAGCCCGTTCTCGGCCCCGGGGTGGAGGAGGGAGCAGCCCCGCTGCACCCGGCCGGGAGCTCCCGCTCCCGGGATGTTCCCGATTCCCTAAGTTCCAAAGGGAAGAAAGATCAATTGGAGGCAAGGCGGCAGCGCTGTCTCTCCCAGGCCCGATGTCCCTCTGCCAGCACAGACCACAACATTTGCACATGACATTTAATCCTCAGCCCTAAAGCTCTTTGGCTCTCGGCAGGCAGTTATTGTAATTATTGTTGCTCTAATATTTACGCTTTGCTCCCAAGCAAGTGTAATATGCGCATAAGCACACGATTGCTTTGTAGATCCTCGGCTAGTAATCCAGTTTTCCCTTCAGTTCCCGGGAGAGCACATCTTTGCCTCCTCTCATGCAGGGAAAAAAAGGGAAAAAAAACCCCAAACCCCAAAATCCCCCAAAGGGCAAATTTTATGAAATTTAAAAAAAAAAATCGTTTAGGGAATGATGCGTAGAGCGTGACTATCAATTTTTGGTGGGGGGAGAGCTGGGCATGTGGATAATGCTGAAACTCCTGCAGCACATACTGCCAGTGAGATCCCTGTTCAGCCTCCTGAAATCCCGGGCAGAAGTGCTGGCAGCAGGGAGAGCAGAGCCGGGCAGGACTTCTCCTTACTCTAGACAGTCCTTGCAAAGGAGGAATAAGCAGCGAAGAGATTTCCCAGGGGCTGAGAAGTGGGCTGTAGGAGGAATCAAGCTTTTAATGTAAATTGGCCATGGCTGGCGGAGACCACTGAACACTGGGCTATTCAGCATCCCTGTGAACCTCTAATGATCAACTCGGTTTTCAATTATACACCCAGAATTGCCACCAAGTGAGATAAGCCTCTGGAATACTATATTTTCTCTTGCAAAATGTTTTCTTTAGGGCAGGCAGACTAGAAAGCTCTGTGTGTAATATCTGATTCACTTTCAGCAGACCACCCTGCCACCCATCAGCCCGGAGAGCTCCGGAGTACCAAAGAGGTCCCCAGAGGGCTCACCCACTCCTGGGGACTCACAGGTGCATTCAGCAACTGCAGGGAACCACAGCAGTGAGGGGGACAAGGATACCCATGCAAACAGAGACTTCTGATGGCGAACTTGTTAAAGCCTGTGATTTATTTGTGTGTCTGCAGAAGCAATGGTTTAGTTTGGATGGGGGAGATGTAGCAGAGCAAAAAATAATGCAGCTCAGCCTGGAAAATGCTTCCATATTCTGTACACTGGGCATAGCCCAGAAATGCACAGGGACCCCCCAGGCTTCAGTTGCTTATCATCCCAAAGAAGGCTACCCTACGTTTTCAAGCTCTTTCCAAAGTCATTTAATTCTCTGAGCAATGTATTCTAGGGAGAGGGACGAGAGGAGCACGACCTTACAGCAACATTCTGAGCTCAACTGGAAGCTCGGTCCGCTGGCAATGCCCCAGCACAGCTGAAGAAACCTCACTGTAATGAACTGATGGAGGAGTGGCAGCACCTGCAGCGGTGAAGGGAATAAACCCTGGATGTTTCCAGGCACCAGCAGCATAACCTCAGTTTCATGGATCTGGAGGACTCTGCTGTTAGGCTGAGAGATGGGAGATGTGGGGTGAGGAAACAAGGTTTTGGCTTGGATGAAACAGATTCTCGTACAAAATTTGCTGGGGAGCTGCATGGGGATGGGAACACCCCATTTATTCAGTAAAATGTTCCACCCAGAGGAACTTCTGCCGAGTTTGTGGGGCTTTGGGAAGGCACCAGGGAGTAAACTGTAGGACTAAAGTGATCAGGGTTTGTCCTGCACATCTTTAGCGGTGCCGCAGAAGCCATTCTGCAGATCTTATTTGTAGGTGATCATAGAATAATAGAATCACAGGATCATAGTTTGGCTGGAAGGGAGCTTCAGAGCTCATCCAGTCCAACCCCTTGCAATGGATGGGGTGTCTTCAACTACATCAGGTTGCCCGGAGCCACACTCGGTCTGGCCTTGAATGTCTCTAGGGATGGATCATCCACCACCTCTCAGGGCAACCTGTGCCAGTGTTTTACCACCCTCATTGTAAAGAACTTCTTCCTCACGTCCAGCCTGACTCTGAATGATCAAAGCATTCCCCTAGATCTCAAGAGACCTGGGAGCAAATGCATCCTTTGCAAAGGACTTTCTACACCCCACAATAAGAGGCTTCATGGCTTTCTGAAGTTCCCATCTGTGCTGGTTGGAGACAGCCCAGGCTTAGTGGACTCCAGAGCTTTCTGAGCAGCTGCTGACCCTGGCTGTCCCTTGGGTACAGGGGTGTCTCCACGCCAGCACTGCTGTCTTCCAGCGCTGAGGAAGAGCCTGGCAGGAATCCCTGCTCTCATTTATGGGCAATAGGCAGCAAATGGAGCAGTAGGAAAGACACCAGTGTGGGCTTCTTGGGTGCAGTCTGACCTCCACAGCCATCAATCATTCTCAACAGCTCTTCTTTTATTATTTCTACTTTTCCTTGCAAGCGCTGTGACTCTGCAGGGAGCAAAGAAAAGTTTCTTTGCTTCCTGCAGAGAAGGAGCAAAGCCAAGGCGAGAGCTGAGCAGCGCTTCCCTGCCTGACGTGGCAGCTCCAAGGAGTCCTGGACAGCACGAGCTGCTCCTTTGGGAGGAAAACAACAAAGTCTCTTCGAGTTCAGACCAGAAATAAAGAAAGCTGATCCTTCTACTCATTGCTTTGCTTTAGCAAAATCGGAGCAGCAACACAAACACAAGAGTTACGCCCAGGGAACTCAGGGGGAGAGGGAACCTGGTCACTGATGTCCGAATGGTACCCAGAGGAAAGACAAAGCAGCCAGGCCAGTAAAACCACAGCCTTGTTCAGGGCAGGGACATTGCAGTGAGCAATGTTCCTTTCAAATAATCACTTTCAAATGATTAATTGGAGCAGAGACCTCAGTCTCTGCTCTCTGAGAAGTTCCTCACCTACATTGGAGAAATATTTCCTGGGCACAAGGAATACTATTGGTATCAATCTGGTGTGGGAGTTTCTTTGGGTCTGGCATAAGAAGATGGCCCATGTAGAGACCCTCGACAGAGACCAGGAGAGCCCAAGATCATTTTATAAGGACCTGCGACAGGGAAGCTGAAACACATCTTATGGGGAATTTTCCTCCCCATTGATTCAGAATAGAGCTGTGAAAAGGAATTTGGTCTTAAGTTGGTGTAAAGATGGAATCTGGGCAGAGCTTCAGCAGGAGGGGAGGGTGCATGGCCAAGGCTAGGGCAGGCAGGACTGGGCGTACCTCAGCTACCTAAGGAGCAGGATTAGTGAAACATGGGTCCCTAGAGCTTCTGGAGCTCCAGCACCCAGTGACTCCCTTTGCCAGATAAGGAACTTCTCCAGCATTTGCTGTGCAGTGATGAGTGGGCTCATGGGGCTCAGCTCCATTTGCAGTTGCTGCAGTTCTGGGACAGGGTCTGATTTAGCACTGCCCATGAAGAGGGTGGTTTTTTTTTTTTGTTTAAATTTGAATAAATATATATTCCAGAAGCCATTGTTTCCTTAGGGAAGAGGTGGGGAATTTGTGGGGACTGAGCCAGCAAGGCTGGGTTTAACCATGGGGCTGGGCAAAGAGGGTTCTGCAAACAGCCATCCAGGTTTTGGGTGGCTTCCTTAAGCAAATCACCATGCCCCATCTCAAGCCTCGTGAGACGGGGCATGGTGATTGCTGAGGGGCTTCCTGGCACCCCCTGATCACCTCCGCAAAGGGAGTGAGCCCTGTGAGGACAGGTCACCCTGCCAGGACAGCTGGAAACCCCCCGAGAGCTTTTGCAGCGCTGGGTCTCCTTTTGGCAGCCATCCTAACCTAATTATGTATTAAGCTGGGATGAAGTGGCTATAACATTTTAATAAGGGAACTTGTGGTAAGGCAGCAGGAGCACGGCTCAGGCTGGGCAGTGAGGCATCGTGTGAGCCCCAGGCATGGGGATGAGGCCAGCAGCTCCATCAGAGGAACCTGCTTGTGTCTGCCTCCTGAGGACGCAGAGCCCTGGGCACCACTCCATTCCAGGGCTGGGTTCACGGCTACACAGGGCTGCCCACCCAGTGTCTGTGGAGCCTTATCTAGGGGCTGTGTCCACACTTCCAGCTATTATCAGAGTCAATAACTGGTGTTGCATTCATCCAAGGCTTGGCCATTGGGAATGGATGAAAAACTTGAGAGATTTAAGTTAGATCTTAGGCAGAAGCTCTTCCCTGTGAGGGTGCTGAGGCGCTGGCACAGGGTGCCCAGAGAAGCTGTGGCTGCCCCATCCCTGGCAGTGCTCAAGGCCAGGTTGGACACAGGGGCTTGGAGCAAGCTGCTCTAGTGGAAGGGGTCCCTGCCCGTGGCAGGGGTTGGAGCTGGAGGAGCTTTAAGGTCCCTTCCAACACAAACCAGTCTGGGATTCTGTGAATCTATGACTGGAGCAAGCACAACGTCCCCACGTCTGGGGGGTCTGCACCACCGCGAGCCCACCCGGGAGCCCCCCTCTCCCAGCATGGTGGTGCCAGTGCCTGGCGGTCGGCACTGCTCTGTCTCATCCGGCTCTTCCGCAAGGGCAAAGCATCTGGGAGCGCTTGTTTGAGCTGAATTCCTCGCTGTCGACTGCTGCTCAGCGGCACCGGCGCCTGCCTGCGAGCTGATTCCCACCGCGCAAACCCCGGCGTGCCCCAGCACTGGCAATGCTGGAGGGGAGAGAGGCTGAGGAACATGAAGGAGGGGATTGAGGCAATGGTGAGAGAGGGCAAGTTTGTGACTCTGGGTCGGCCTCAGTTTCCGCAGCATCCAGCAGAGGAATGACACCCGTGCCCTTTATAAAGCTCTTTGCTGTCCACAGCAGAAAAGGCTGCTCTAAACTTGTGCCAGGTGATGGCTGCAGCTCTCATCCCTGTTCCAAGATGCTTTAGTAACAAGGGGTAGGAGGAGGTAAAAGCTGCTTTTTCTGTCCTGGCACGCTAATGCTCTATCCCTACCCTCCATGGCTTCAATAATCCCCTATTGTTTTTCAGTATTTGTCATGTGCTAGAGAAAAGCAAAACCATTCTCCCAGCACAGCGCCTGGTTTTGATTCTGCTGGAAAACAGCCTTATCTCCGGGGTCCTGCCTGTCCCCGTCACCTCGACCAATGCACACAGATGCTGCCTATGAGAGGATGAATTCCAGCTGTGACCACCTCACATCCATCAAACACTGCACAGGGACCTCACTGCCTGTATCACTGCTCCCTCCTGCTGTCCCTGACAGGTCTCCTGATCACTTCGTGGCATTTGCAGTGACATGCAGTACAACGTTACTGCTGTGAGTTTTGTATGGTGTAAGCTGTCCCTGTGCCACCCCAAAATGTGCAGGTGAAGGTGCACAACTCTGTGCTGCTGAGACTTGAGACCTGGACAGCATGGAGGTATTTGTAACGTACACCCTCACTGGCCTCTGGTAGAGCAGTGGGTTTGGTTTTACCCTTTCGTGAAACACCTAAGTTTGCAATTCTGAGCCTGGAAACACTGATGGGACCTCAGAGGATTTCCTGAGCATGGAGTAGCTTTATTGTAAACATGAATTAGAGCATCAGGATGAAACTAGCTACTGAGAGGGGTGCCAAGTTGTGTAAGGATTTAAGAGCAGCAGTGTCTGTTAGGGCCTCCTGCCTGGAAAGATCCTGCACTTGCTTTGGTTCTCTCCTTGCCCTGCTCCTTCTGCCCTGTTGCCCCCAAAGGAGGATCACTGAGGGGCTGCCCCATGGGTTTGCCAAGTCACGTGGCAGAGCCAACATCCTTTATGAAGCTCCCCAAAGCTGTGTGTTCCCTTGGTGAACACGGTGCAGTTTTGCAGCCCAAGAGAAATGTTACATGGCGTTTCCAGCAGAGCTCAGAAAAACGCTGTGGTTTGGGCTGCTTGCTTGGGGCAGGGAGGTCTCCCTGGGACAGCCTTGCTGTGTCACTGCCCACTTGCAGGCAGCTCCCCATTCCGGTGACTGGCTTGCTGAGCCCGGACTGGCCATGGCAACTCTCAGGCATCCTCCGCTGCCAGCTTTCCGGTCAGCACATCCATCTTTGCCCACCCTGGGACATGCAAATCATTATCCCCAGGGGACATGGCTTCCTGTCACATTCCGTTCCCTGCCCTTCAGTACTTCCCTGGGAATTATTCCAGTTTGGGGTCTGAAGGCAAGCAGGCTGGTGGGGATCTCCAAAAGGGTTGTGAGGTGCTGTTATGATCACAGTTTGCTTTTCCCAAAGCTCCCAGCATCCTTTCACCTGCGCTGCTCCAGAAGAAACCTTGGAGCACACGCTGAACCTCAAATACATGGTTGAATCAGACACAACGGTTTGGGTTGGAAGGGACATTAAAGATCACCTTGTTCCAAACCCCAGGTTGAAGTCAGTGGGATTTCAGCAGTGACTCGTGCTGGAGCTGGAGCTCAATTCCTGGCATGGAAAGGGCTCACTCCCTGTGGGAGCTCTCTCCTGGGCTCTTTGCATGCCAAGGGCCTGCGCTCGGGGTTGTTCAGGAGATGGGCACTGGCATTTGCCTGTCTCCTGCAGCCTTTGCATATTCCCAGCTGCTGTCATGTCAGACCTTTACTGGCATTAGGTTGAAGTGGGATGGCCCCAAACCTTTCCCATCGAAGACAGCAGTGACCTCAGATGGCATTGATGCTTCCTTGATGTATCCTTTACATGTTATCACCTGGCTCTGGGCAGCCAACTCACCCCTGAAGGCAGCCAGAGCTACCCCTGCACAGCAGAGGCCGGCTGTCCTGAGCCTCTTTTGGCTGTGTTGGATGGGATTGCAGAGGTTGCAGGTTGTCCAGAGGTGAGATCTTGATCCCATTTCTGTCACCTGCCCCATGGTGAGATAAACCCCTGTCCACAAACACCACTCTCTCCTCACTGCTGATCTGGGCTTGTAACTCAGATGTCTGCAGAGGACATTGACCTTGTCACCTGGATAGGTGACGGACCCAGCGGATCCAGGCAATGCTCTCCGAGTTCAGCTCATCCTGAGATGTATCTGCAGTGGCTTTACTTGCATTTAAAACGGGAGAAAGCAGCGCTGTGGAGCCCACCCTGAGGCCCTGCTGCCATCTACCGGGGTTTGAGCACGGAGCCGCCTGCGCCAGCTCCGGCACTGGGATGGACCCTGCCCGGCCCGCAGGGACCCCTCCAGGGCCCTGCGAATGGGGTGAAGCCCCCGTTCTTGCTGTCCTGGATCTGGCCTTCTCCTGCTGCAGGCTCATTGGGGAGCAAAGCCGCTGGAAAGCCCCAACAGCCCCAAGCACCCCGAGCTCCTCTGGGCTGGGATTGCAGAAGTGTTCTGGCAGCTGTATTTGGGGAGGCAAAGCGCAGACCTGAGAGACACAGGGACCTCTTTTCTAGTCACTGGTCTAATTTTCAGATCTACACTGCCTCACTTGTCCATCATCAAATATGCATCCAATGAGCCTCTCCTGCTGGACCACAGGGGTGACAGGGACGTGGCATGGCTGGATGGGTGCTGCCCTGGGGACCCCAGGGCTCCCCTGATTGTCAGGACTGTGAGCTGGGGAGGAAGCAGGTCCACAGCATCCTTTGCATGCTGCCACCTCCATGTCTGTATGTGTAAGCTGGCTCACCCCAGTCTGGGGCTAGCACAACACGTTGCCACTGCACAACCAGCTCTGGTGCTTTCCCAAAAAGTTTCTTCAGCGCCATCACATGATGGTTATGGCCATGACTTCAACCTGTGGTGCCCAGAGCAAGCTCCCAGACCCACAGAATCCCAGACTGGTTTGTGTTGGAAGGGACCCTAAAGTTCATCCAGTTCCAACCCCTTCCACTAGAGCAGCTTGCTCCAAGCCCCTGTGTCCAGCCTGGCCTTGAACACCCCGTGTCCATCTCTGAAGTCACTGAGATCCAGATGTTGCCTCCTTTGTTTTTTAACCTATAGAGAATTTCAGTGTCACGGGCCAGGCTTTAATGGCTGCTGAGAAGCTCACCGGGGGCTGTGATGGTCAGGGTTGTGGAAGGTGGTGGTGGCTCTGGAGGCGGCTGGGACCGAGGGTGCTGGGCTGAGGGTCCCCACGGTCACGGCTGTCACGGTACCCACCAGCCCCGTCCGTCTCTGCAGTTCTCCGGCAGGACACAGGGTGGAGACCTCAGCCCGTGGGACCCCCGGCTCCTGCCCTTCCCCGCGCCGCCTTGCCCGCATCCAGGCCGGGAACCGCCGGGATGCGAAGCCCCGGGGAAACAGGCAGAGGAGGAAGCTCTGAAATGTGAGGAAGGGGTATCCCAGCTTCGGGAGAGAGGAGTTCGTTCAGGCAAGGCTGGGGCAGGGCCAGCTCCCTGCGTGTGAGGGGACTTTTTGTAGCAGCGCCTTGCTTCGAGAGCTCATGGAGTGAAGGCTGGACGTAGCTCCTGCAGCCGGCAAAAGGGCAGCAGCTGAGCAGCTTTGCCTGCTAACGTGTGCTCTGTGCAAGGGGGCAATGAGGAGAGAGTGTGCCAACCAACCCTCAGCTCGCTGCTGGGGGAGCATCCCCGCGGTGCAGCATCCCGCCTGGGGCTTGGGCAGAGATGGCTGAGCAAAGGGCTGGGAAACTCAGCACTGGGCCCAGGTCTCACAGGAGGACTGAGCCAAGGTAGAGGTTGTGACACAGAGAAGGCTGTCAAGGAGCAAGATGAAACGGTTTCTTCCATAAGCCACCGGCAATAGGTGAACTCATGGGGTCTATTAGCACCAGGGAGGTTGGGACTGGCACTAGGAAAGGCTTTCCAGCAGTAAGGACAGGGCCACACTGGCATTGCCGGGGGTGCTGGGGATGCCCCTGCCTCAGCAAGCTCCAGACAAATACCAGTCAGGGACGGCTACCTAGCAGTTCTGCCTTGGTGCAGTTGCAGGGTCCCTTGCGGTCCTGTTTCTATCCCGTTTTGTATTTGTGCACCTCTCTCTTGTCCTTCCCTGATTCTCCTGTAGGAAGGGGACCACATCCTCTTCCACAGCCCTGCCTCACCCACTGCAGGCTACAAACTAGGTCCTGGGAAGAGCACCAGCCACTTGCACAGCAGTGTGCAGCTCACCTGGAAACAAACCACTGCGTGATATGCCATGGGGCACAAGGAGTCTGTGGCTCCTTCCCTTGCAGTCACACTATATCAGTATTAGTGAGGAATGTTTGGTTTTACTGCACCAGATTTTTACACAGACTTCTCATCTTGCTTCTCCCTGTGACAAGCGTGGATGGCTTCCAGCAAGCATCCATGTGGTTTTAAGCAAGCAGAAGTCAGAGGCTAAAATAGAAATTGTGCTGAGGGCTGCAGGATGGACCAGACAGGGTGAGACCTGCTGCATCACGGGTGGGAAACTGAGGCCCGGAGGGCAGAGTGACCTGCTCATGTGCCCCAGGGCATCAATGGCAGTGCAGGGAGCAGAGCCATGATCTCCCAAGACCAGGATCAGACTTTCTCTGTGGAAGAAGGCACCTGAAAGAGGAGGTGGAAGAGAGCTGGGAGCTAACGTGGCTTTGCTCCAGGCACCTGAAGCCCTTGCACAGGGCAGAGGAGAAAAGGGTTCTCCTGCCCAAAGTGTGACAGCTCTGGAGCCAGTCTTCCCCAGAGCTGGCCAGGAATCGTTTGGCACTTGGCTGAATCAGGTCATTTAGGGTTATATTTTCACCCCAGCACGGGAGGTGGAAGGGGAACCTCTGGGGTCAGCTGCTGTGGTGGCACCCAAGTCTATGGCTTGTTTTCATTTCTCAAGGGCTGGACTCTGGTGGTGGTGAGCAATCTTTCAGTATCCTCTGAGTTGCACCAGAGAAATGAAAAACACAAGTCATGGGGGGAACCAGGTTCCCTTTTCAGTGGATCCTGCTTCCCCTTCCCTCTGAAGCTGTGTGGGCAGCGGGGAGAGGCCGCAAAGTCCCCCTACCAGGGCTGTGAAGCTCTGTCATTATGTGAACGTAGGGAGGAGGAAGTAATGAGCACACCTAGAGCTGTGGCAGCCAAGCCTCTGCAGCCACAGGCACAGCAGCATGCAATGGCCTTGATATCTGTGTAAGGAAAGAGATATCCGAGATCCAGTGGAAATCTGCAGTCTGGACAGCAGCGAACACATCCTATGGGAATGTGCTGGCTGTGGTCTGCAGTTGCTGCCCATGCCTAGAACGTGAATTCATAGCATTTCTTGGTAGCTGTTATTGGATTTCCAGTGTGTGGCTTGGTCTGAGCCCAGCAAGGACACCCGAGCCCCTCTCTGGCTGAGAGGGCAGCCTGTACCTGGCCTGTTTTTGTTTCCGGGATGGTGTGTATCCAAGTCCTGCATCCCACTGCCTGCTGCGTGCCAGGATGCTGGCAGGCGCTTGCATTGTTTGTGCCTCCTGCAGAAGTGGGAGGGCAGCAGCTGGGCTGGGTTTGGGGTGGGGAGAAGCTTCAGGGCAGAGGTGGATCCGGGGGGGGTAACTGAACCTGGCCAATGGAGCTCACAGCCACACACAAGGAGACTCAAACCAGCGTTATGAAGTGTGGAGAGGGGACCTTCATGTGAAGGGTCAGCAGGGTAGAGACTCAGCTCCTGCCTGCAGGAACCCATTTGAAACCTGCTGCACGGGAGGAGCTTCCCCACCCCTGCTGTCCTGAGCCTCTGTCCCGCAGATGGGAACCGCTGCAGGAAGGGGTGAGGAAAATGCCCCATCTTTGACAAGAAGCCTTTGCGGGAAGCGGTAGTTGCTGGGTTTGTAACCTCACAACGCTGAAGCCTTCCCTGGTTTTGCTGTGGAGGATGCAGAGCTGCAGAGCAGGAGGTGGTGAGCATCCAGCCATGAGCTGGGGGATGAGCCTTTACTCACAGACTGAATTTTGAGCATTTTTGACATTAGGACATTCCCAAGTGAGCTAACTAGTGTGACTGATGGCCTCACACCCTCAGCAATGCGCTTGTTTGGCCTATAAATACTGTGCTCTGGGCAGAAATCTGTATTGCAAGATCTGAGACAGAACAGCCGTTTTCCAGGTATTTACCACAGAAATAGGGAGATCTTGCACTCTGCCAGGCCTGACTCAGCAATGTGTTGATTCAGGAAAGCGTGTGGTACAAATACAGGGTTTAGAGATGTGTTGAGAGGAACAGGAGCTGTGATGAATCTGAGCATCTCTGTGAGTTAGGGCTAAGTCCCATTTTCAGCAACCACCTAAGAGGTGCTTTTGTGCTCATTTGGATGATGAGGAACCAAAATAGAAGCTGGGCAAAGGAGATTTGGGTTTGTGAGTTCACATTTTGGAGATGAAAAAGGATTTGGTCAAAGCAGAATGACTGCAATGCTTTAGCTTACCGGCCCTCCTGCACCCCCATCCTTTTGCATGTCAGAAGCCTGATTTGCTTAGGAATGTTCTCTGTGGAAGTCACTTGCTATTACCAAAAGGATGTTACGTGGTAATTACTTTGATCTCCCAGGAAAATGTTTCAATGAATCCCTCTGGAGTTGCTTGTGGAAAAACTGCATTCATATTTATACACTTTCTCCCCAGCCCCGTATTGGCCTTTGAGCATCCTCTGGAGCAGAGGAGGTGTCCCCTGGGCATGTGGAAGCAGTGATGGGGCCAGCTCTCTGCCCTCTGAACCTGCACTGGGGCTTTTCTGCCAACTCAGCTGGAACTGGCGGTTTGCTGTTTGGGTCTGTCTCACGTCAGCTGTGGAAGGACAACAGGACCAGGTGAGGACAATGGTGCAGCAGTGGTGCCAGCCTGCGCCTCTCCAGCACGAAGCCTCCCATCGGAGCCAGCTGGCTCCACGCTTCCCTGGCAGAGGGGGCTTACCCAGGTCGGTGTTTTGCATCTGGCATGTTTACTCCAGTACCAAGAACCCAAAAGCTGTCACCAGAGCACAGCCGGGGCTTCCTCCTTCCTGCCCTTGTGCAGCTTGAGGGGTAGGAATCGAGACCTGGAGATGGGACTGGAGCTTGCTTCAAGCACTGCTGTTGGTGTCACTTCAGTCACCCTGAATGCAGCTCTGCTGCATGGGTGGAGCAGCTTGGGCTGCCTTCCCTGCTCTCCATGCAGCCCCCCTGAGATCCCTCCCGACTGCCGCCCTGTCACCATGAAACGTGGCACCGGTGCCAGGATCTCCTGGACTCAAATAAGAAACTAAGGAGGAGCCCAGTGCCCTGCTCCCAGGAGCTCCCTCAGAGGTGCCTCCGCTCCTGAGGTGGCTGCTGCACTGCTGTTTGTCGCTCTTGTCCCTGCAAGCTGCAGCAGCCTCCTTGGCAGTGGCTGGGGCTCGGCACCTCCCTGAGCTCTTCCTCTTCCTTCTGGCCCTGAAGCACCATTTTTGGTGACTTCCTCAGGCTGCAGGGTGCCCCAGGAGCAAAACAAGCCGCTCACAGGACCTCATGTGGGGAGGGCAGGGGATGGAAGCTGCAGCTCTGACCCCCAGAGGAGTTTACCTCAGGTTTAGCCCCTCGGACACATGCTGGCTGCTCTGGTTCAGGGATATGTCTGAAAAGCTGTATCTGGAATCAGAAGGTGGGAACAGGGCAGAAGGGATGGGAAAGGTCAGGTTGGCATCCCAAAAACGGAACCCATCTTTTAAAGCTTGTGTGAAGAGTCCAAGCAGGGAGGAGGCTGCAGCACAAAACCTGCTCCACCTGAAGAGAACCCCAGACTCGTTTGGGTTGGAAGGGACCTTAAAGCTCATCCAGTTCCAACCCCTGCCATGGGCAGGGACCCCTTCCACTGGAGCACCTTGCTCCAAGCCCCTGTGTCCAACCTGCCCTTGAACACTGCCAGGGATGGGGCAGCCACAGCTTCTCTGGGCACCCTGTGCCAGCGCCTCAGCACCCTCACAGCAAAGAGCTTCTGCCTAAGAGCTCATCTCAGTCTCCCCTCTGGCAGGTTAAAGCCATTCCCCTTGGCCTGTCCCTACATCCCTTGTCCCAAGCCCCTCTCCAGGTTTCCTGCAGCCCCTTCAGGCACTGGAGCTGCTCTCAGGTCTCCCCTTCAGCAGCTGCCTTCTGGCTGAAAAAGCCCAACTTTCTGGCTATTTTGGAATATTTGGCTATTTTGCAGGGCTCTGCAGGTGGCACCATGACAGACTTTCTGCTTCCTGATCTTTCTGCTGCTGGAGGATTTCTTCGGAATTGCTGGTGGCTGCTCAGCTGGAGAAAGTTGAGCCCTCATCTCCCCACCCTGGGGGTTGCACATGGGGCAGGGCAATGCCTTGTCACCCCAGCTGGAGCAGGGGCACCAGGGCCAGGAGCACCCGGTGTGGTTTGTGTGGTGGGTGGTTCCTCAGTGGGTCCCCAGTTAAAGGGGAGTTTTGCTCTGACTGGGTTTGCTTATCTCAAACTTCACTGGGATTTCACTGCAATCCCCATCTGTTTGCCCCCGGAGCAGCTCCCGAGTCTCGGAGTATGACCAGCAGCAGTCACTCCCTTTTGAGAAACCAAAACCCACCAAGGAGCCCAAAGCCAGACTCTTTCCCCTGCCCAAGAGACAGGCTGGGCTGGATCTGGCCACAGGCCCCGTGCAAGGGAAAGGCAGGAGGGTGAGCACTGCCAGAAACAGGCTCTTTGTAAGGAGCAGCCCTGAAGGCAGCAGGAAAAGGCCATTCCCAGGTGCCACCAGAGCAGAAACCAGCAGCATGTCACCACTCTGGTTCAGGGATATGTGGGGCTT
Source organism: Pezoporus wallicus (assembly GCF_028554395.1). Taxonomy (NCBI): domain Eukaryota; kingdom Metazoa; phylum Chordata; class Aves; order Psittaciformes; family Psittacidae; genus Pezoporus; species Pezoporus wallicus. The sequence goes on from NW_026641435.1 coordinate 546,123, forward strand.
TGCACTGACAGAGAAGGCTGCATGGGGACCTCATAGCAGCCTTCCAGTGTCTGAAGGGAGCCTATAAGGATGCTGGGGAGGGCCTCTTCATTAGGGACTGTAGTGACAGGACAAGGGGTAATGGGTTAAAACTGAAACAGGGGAAGTTTAGATTGGATATAAGGAGGAAGCTCTTTAAGGGTGGTGAGGCACTGGAATGGGTTGTCCAGGGAAGTTCTGAATGCTCCATCCCTGGCAGTGTTCAAGGTCAGGTTAGACAAAGCCTTGGGTGGCATGGTTTAGTGTGAGGTATCCCTGGCCATGGCAGGGGGGTTGGAATTGGATGATCTTAAGGTCCTTTCCAACCCTAACTATTCTATGACAGGGAGGTGAGTTTTGCAGCAGAGGTGGGGTAAGGGGCTATGGGGATGCAAGGAAAACAAGCTCATGTAATACATAGGGAGAGAGAGGGAATGGAGGGGTGCATGGTTGGAAGGGTGAGCAGGTGGATGAATGGAGGGGAGGATGGAGTGGCAGGTGGAGAGTTGGAAAGGTGCATGGATAGAGGAAAAGGAGAGATTCATGGAGGCAAGGGTAGATGGATGACTAGCAGGGTGGTGGGATGGATGAGAGGTAGATGGATTGAAGAACGGATAGACGGATGGATGGCTGGATTGGATGGGGGGGTGGATGAATGGAAGAGTGAAGGGTGGAAGGGAGGTAGTGGCAGGACAGACGAGTGTCGGGGTAGGTGGGGGGTGGCTGACGGGATGGCACGCTGGATGAACAGCAGGGAGTGGGATGATGGAGGGGGGCATGGGCGGGTGAAGGGGTGTGGAGGGGAGGGTGGGTGCAGCGGCGGATGCCGCTGGTGCGGATGGCTCAGGGCGGGCCAGGCGGTGCCGGGACCGGGCGGTGCACACGTGTGGGGCGGTGCACACGTGTGGGGCGGGTCCCGCTGCAGCCCCGCCCCGGTGCTGCCGGTGCCGCCCGCCGGGAGCGGTGCGGGCTGAGCGTGGAGCGGAGCCCGGCGGGCGCGGCGAGGATGGGCTGGGAGCACCGGCGGCTGCCGCCCTGCAGGTGGGGGCCGGGGGGGTCTTGCACCCCTGATGCGGGGTAACCGGGGGCTCCGTGTTACCGGGGTGGCCGAGGGAGCGGGGGAGTGTTTGTACACCTGGCGTCAGCGGGGGGAGCGGGCGAGCAGGGGTTCCTTGTAACCGGGGTGTCCTTATAACGGGGTGTCCGTGCACTCGAGGAGTACCCGGTGTGCCGGGGGGGGGCTGTGCAGCTTTTGGGGGGTTACTTATAAACGGGGTGTCCAAGTAACAGGAGCGGGGATGAACCCGCTGTGACGGGGGGGGTCCGTGTGGCTGCGGGCTTCCACTTCAACCCAGCAGTGGGGTGTCCCCAGCCCCGGGGGAAGGGGGCGCTCTGCACCATGTCCCCCGGGTCCCCGCACAGCCTGTGGCTGTGCCCCTGCCCGAGAGGAGCCGAGGTCAGCCCGTCGGGGGGTGCACCCCGCTGCCCAGGTTCGTTCCGCGACCACACGCTTGCTTTGCTCTGCACTGCCCCATAGAGCTGCTGCGGGCCTAGGTGTGGGCCCAGCCTGGTCGCCGGGGGCCACCTGGCTGTCCCTGGGAAATCCCGGGGGCTCTCCAGCGCCCGGCTGCAGTTTCGGCAGCGAGTCACTGCAGCACGAGCTCTCCTGGCTGGGCTGGAGGCACCATCAGTGCTCTGTTGCTCCCGTCACCCTCGGCAGGGTCCCTGCAGCCCAAGCGGGTGGAGGTGTAACCCTTGGGAGGGCTCTGCTTTGGCAACAGGATGTGGTTTGGGATGTGACAAGCCCAGCAGCGTGTCATCCCTCTGGCATCAGAGCCTGAGCGTACTCCAGCCCTGAGATGTGCCTGTACTGCTCCATCACCAGCCTGTGCTGGGAGTTGTGCCTGTAGAGGAGCATCTTCCATTAGGTGCTTCTGTGGCCTTACGGGTGTCAACAGTGATGGAGGGTGCCTGAGGGCAGCCTGGCCTGCTGCCACGTTCACTGCTGCAACCACCGCCCCAAAGGATGTTTAGCTGCTTTGCAGGTTGTAAGCCCTGAGGGAGGAAAAGACAGGCTGATTCAAATCACTAACGAAAGTGCGAGAAAAGAGATTGCAGACCTTTGTTTTCATGTTTATTAAAACCTTGCTGCTGTTACCCCAGCACCCGTTAACTTTGCTAATGGCTTGGGTTTGGTGCTGCTGCTCTCAATGAAGCAAAACCATGCTCGGGCAGTTGCTGGTGCTGCTCCTCACCCTGCTATTGAAGGGGCCGATGCTCAACAGCTGCAGGTTTGTTGGTTTTGTTTTCCCATTTAGGTTAATTTCAGAAATGCAGAACCTGCGCACTGCAGGGACATGCAGGATGTCAATGCTTTAATTCTGTGTGTGTCAGAGGGCGAAAACTTGGATGGAATTGCAAATTGTTTCTGAAACATGGTTGCAAAGTGTTTTGGAGCTCGGTGCTGCTCAGATGAGAGCTTACACCTAGACAGATAAGAAGATAAAGAGCGAGAGCCCAGTGGTGGTGGCTGTGGTGGTTACCTTCCCCCGTTACAGTTGGAAGGCTCAGGCAGTGGATGAGCACATCCTTTGGAGCTGGGCTGGGGGATGCTTCACAGGTTTCTGAAAGGGATGCAGCTGATGCAGAGCCTGAGCTGCTGCACCAGAGGTCTGCCAGCTCCAGCCTTGTAGTGCTGTCCTGTGGGATTGAAATGGGGGGAGTTCGGAGTCTGCCTTTCCTGGTATCGTGTGGCCATCGCTCCTCTGCCCCCTGCAGCTCTGGAACCCAGTTGTGGCAAGAAGGGGTTGAAAAGTGTTGGAGATGCTGTAATAGCAGTGTGCGTTGATTTGGGATAGGGGTTGGGGCTCCTCACCACGGCCCTGTACCTCTGATACAGTAGGATGGTGCAGTCGGATGGTCCAGCTAGACAGTCCTTCTTTCACCCCCCCTGCAGATCAGGGCACCCCAGTTTGGAGCAAACCAAACCAAAACTGTCACATTGTGCCTTTCAGTGTAAAATTCACGTCTTCACTTTGACATCCAGCAAAAGAACTGAATCCAGACAAAAGCGTTGGCTGAGAGGGACTGTGCACTGCTCCCTGCGCTGCAGCAGCCCTTGGGGCAGTGGCTTTGCTGTCAGCAGGATGCTTCAGACCAGGCTGTGATACCCGCTCGGGGGCACGGGGACCGCTGCAGCTCACCTGGGGTAGTTTAAACTTCTCTTTTTCGGGTGACCGCTGAGCTGTTCCTGGCGTGATGGGGCTGCCCTGTTTTTGCAGTTATTTTGCAAGTGGGGAATTGTGCAGGAGGTTGCTGGGGGGGAGCTGCCCACGTGAGTGCTCCGAGGCTGGTTGTGAGTGATGGGAGGTTTCTCCTGTTGAATCTGAACTCTGCAGCCCTGCTCAGCCAGGGAGGTGTTTTGGGCTGGAAATGTCGCTCCTGGTTGCAGTGGAGGACTGTATGACCTGTGGGTGCAACCCAGGCTCTATAGATCCAGCTCGTGTTCTCTCCCTCCTCTCTACAAGGCTTCCCTTTTGCTTCCCTAAGAGGATCGGTATTGCAGGAATCCCCATCCTTATCTGTCATGGCTGGAGGTGGTGTGGGGACGTTTTTGTCACTGCCAGCCCTTTCTTTGCAAGCGTCCCACGCACCCAAAGCCATTGTTGGGGGGTCTCCAGGCAAACCACCCAAGGTTGTGTCCACCTTGCTCTGCATGTATTGGGTTGGGGTTGTTTACCTTCCCCAAAGCTCACCTGGTGACACGGGTGTGATACCTGTGAGCATCGCCTCGTGCTGCAGCCTGGAGGGGTGGTCAGGACCTGCTGGCACTGAGCCCTCTTCATTGGCCTCCTGGGTGGGAGCCTGGGGAGCGGCTGCAGCTCCCCAGCGCCTTTCCCAGCATGGGGACCAAAACCCAACGTTCCCGTTGTTCTTTCGTCTCTGGCCACCAATTAGCACAACATGAGAACTTGTCTCCCTGATGACACGTCTGTGTGACTCCTCGGATGCTGTAATTGCAGGGTTTTCAGCAGCCAGGGTGCGATGAAATGGTAATTGTGACTGTGTGTGCCGTGAAAGACGTGGCTCTTTGGTGAAGCTTAATTAGGAAATAGGGACGCTGTTGGGAATGGCTCTGTGATGCGATTTTCCTAATGAAAGCTACTGAATAGGCAGCCTTGTAATGAAGAACAGACTCGTGAGGGGCACTGCCAATTGCTCTTCTCTAGTGTTAATTTTGTATTTCCTCTCCATTGTTTCTAATACCCTCTTGGAAAAGCTTGAAGATAAAATGCTCTATTTTCTTACGCCTCGTATCCTGTTTGGCAAGCCGCGATTATAGCATGTGCATCTGGAATACATGAGTGGCCAGGCATGAGCTCCTTCAGACTTGTTAATCTCCGATTTCAAGCTCTGCCTCTGAAAAAGAAAAAAGGCAACTTCGGCTTGCGGTGGGACGATCCGTCCCTTATCAGCGTGGCGCAACGGGAGGTACCCGGCTGAGTTTGCAGATGTAACTGCAGAAGAGCTGGCTCTTTGGGTGTGAAGAGCAGGATGCTGCGGGAAGCGTGGTGGGGTTCCGTGGTCCAGCCTTGGCTGTGTTTGTCTCATGTCCTCTCCTTGCGCACGCGATTGCTGTACTTAACTGTGACCTGCCCCATCTGAGAGGTCCCCCGGGTTCCAGTCTCCTGCTGCTGAGGGAGTCCTGGGGCTGCTGTGTGGCTCAGCGCTCGCACCTGCACTGCACCGTTCCCGTAATGCGGGCTCCAGGCGGGCAGGGGAAAGCTCTGCAGATGGGTTCAGCCAACAGATGGGAGCGTGACCCTGCTGCAGAGTTAAAAGGGGAAATAGGAAAACGCTACCTGGGTGATGCTGTCCTGTGGCACTGTGACAAGTGAGAGAGGGTGGATTTAGATTGGAGATGGAGATGAGCTCTTAGGCAGAAGCTCTTCCTTATGAGGGTGCTGAGGCGCTGGCACAGGGTGCCCAGAGAAGCTGTGGCTGCCCCATCCCTGGCAGTGCTCAAGGCCAGGTTGGACACAGGGGCTTGGAGCAAGCTGCTCTAGTGGAAGGGGTCCCTGCCCGTGGCAGGGGTTGGAACTGGATGAGCTTTAGGGTCCCTCCCAACCTATACTATCCTATGATTAAGGTTTCTCGGTGCTGCAGGGGGATCATCTGCATTTGTAAGATAGATGGGGATGGGGCTTGGCTTTCCCTCCAATGCTTTGACCAAAACTGACCAAATTCCATCAGTGCTTGGGGTGGGAGCAGCTTAGGTGCTCCTAAAAATGATGCTGGTTCTTATTTTTGGGGTGCGTTTAAGCAGAAGTGAGCAGAGCCTGGCATGAGCAGCTCATGTGACAAGGGTGCCTGGGAATGGAGGTAGGTACTGGAGCATCGATTCCCTGGTCACAGTGCTGCCGGCTGCCTGGTGCTGCTCCATCCGAGCAGGAAGAGCTCAGCTTCAATTCCGTCCTGTGACTGTCCTTAGCACCTGCTGCAGTAGGGAATTCATCTTTATCCTGCGTTGAAGGGTTTTGTGCTCTAAAGGTATTTTCAGTACTGTGTTGCTTGTTCAGTGCCATGCTGTGTAAATGTGTGTGCATGGCTTCTGTGTGCACGCTTTAGGAAGGATGGTGTATTCTTGAGCTTGCAGAAGTGTTTTTCATCCCTTCCACAAAGGCTATTCTTTGTTGTCTCAAATTAGGATGAAACGCTTCCCCTTTCAGCTGCTTCCCCTATCGCTTTATGTCTATTTAAACCCACAGCTCGGAGGCTTCTCTGCACACAAGCTCTCATCCTTTCAGGTGGCATTTCCCTTTTCTCATTGTTTCTGGCAACCTGTACATGTGAAACTTCACAAATGTTTCTTCATTCTCGGAGTCTGTGTTAATAAACCTTGCAAATCAGTACCCACGCTCTCTGCACCCTCCACGTGATGGAGCTACAGCAGCTCTCGGCTACAAAGGCTTTGGAGTCTGACCAAGCAAACTCCAGCCTTGCAGACCCAGGCTGGACAGCATCCCTGCCGCTCCTCATCCCTATGCATGAATCTTGCTTATCTGAGAGGTCTTCTGCCTGAGGCTTGCCTCTCTGGATAAATTAGCTGCGTTGCAATCAAAGCCAACAAGCCTAATGTCCCCTAAGGACTGCTCATTAGGTGCAAATTGTTCCCAGTTTGTTCTGGTCTGAGTGATGGTGGGTGCTAATCGTTTAGGAAACTCAGATGAGGTGCAGGAATGGCTACATGGGTCTAAATCCACTTTTGCTGGTACAAAGCACGCTCAGCGCCTGGGGATCTTTGTGGTGGGCTCTGAGCTGACAGATCATGGTGCTCGGTTCAAAAGTGATGGCAGGATAGCAAGTATTTAATCACATCCTGCCTATTCCCTGTGGCCTCCAATTGGAACACCAGCGTGAATGTGATGCTTTAGGATGAAGGGAGTAGCCTTTGGCTCTGGAAACCGGGCACTTGCCACTTCTTAGGAGCTTGGCTTCTAGTGAAGAGCTGAGATGGACTGCCCCTGCAGGGACAAGGGCCCTGTGTGCTGTGATGCTCCTCCCTGTCATGGGAGGACAAGTGGATGGGAAGGGTTCAGGCTGTGTTTGCTGCATGGGCTCTTGCCCTCCTTGGTCCTGTGATGTGTGACTGGGGGGGTCTGGGGGCTTGGTCTGCATATGAGACACCCACTGGCTGGGGCTGTGCCAGTCTGACTGGAGGCACCTCAGAGAAGGGCTGCTCTCAGTGCCCCTCACAGCTGCCACAGCACCTTCTAATACAGTTACCAAGCTAGAATGGATGGGGAGTGGTGGGATAGGGCCTTTACACGAAGAAGAGGACACCTTTTGGCTTATCTTCTCCATGGTGTTTTGGGGTGATATGGATGTAGCTCTGATGGCTGTACGAGGCCAAAGGATGGTCCAGCTCAGGGCAAGTCCGGGGACTGGACCTCACTTGCTGTGATGGGACTGCCCTGAGCTCTCCGGTTCCAGCATCTTCCCTCTGTGCAACTTGCCATTCTTCACCTCTGCAGAGTCTGGCGCATCTGGGATGCAGCAGTGGCCTCCAGCACAACTTGAGCTTCTTCCTGGAGGTTAACGGAGGGTTTCGAAAGGTTCCATGCTGTAGGCTCATCAGTACCCTCTCAAGTGGCAAGTGTGGATGCTGCTGTGATATTTCAGTGCTGTGAGTTGTTTAAAGATGCTTGGGGGCTGCACAGCCTGGTGGGGTTGGCCATTGCTGCCTGTTCCACTGTTGGATGGATGCACACCTCTCCTTGGTCTGTCTCCTTGTCTGGAGACTTCCTTATCAATTGTAATGGTGTTACTGCGGTTGTTACTGACTCCTCTGGTCAAAGTAGGGCTCACATCCTTCTGTGAATCACAGTCCACTTGCCCTTGGCCCGAGGGGGATAGGGAACAGCCAAAACCATCCTTGCCACCATCTATCTGCTGTGGTGCTGCAGCCAGCGGTGCTGGAAGTAAATGGAAGGTTTTGGGCAACCAAGCCAGGGACTGAAAAGGCTCCCGAGTTCCCAGCAGGGCCTCCACAATGGCAGGAAGCAACTTCTAAAGCTTCCTTTGGATACACAGGGCCTTGGGGGAAAGATTTACTTGCTTGTTTATGCTGTAAGTTAATCTATTTAGTGGGTTTGGGATTAAAGCTCACAAAAAGCCTTCTGAAATGGTCACGCTGCTTGTTTGTAGTGCTTTGTCTCTCACTCACTTTGTTTCACAGCTGGAGGAGTTTAGCAGAGGGAGCCAATTGACATCTCCCCTGTAAACTTGTTTTTCCGAATCGGCTGAAGGAATTAGCATCAGCTCTTACTGTCCTTCACTGCAAGGGAGCTGCGGGGGCAAAAGGCAGCGTGGGGCAGAAGTTGGGGTCCCCTCTGGGAGGGACCCTTCGTTGTGTGTGCTCTGTGCCACTTTGCTCGGTTGCAGGTTGCCCCGTGGACTTAACTGGAGTTAACAGACGATTTTGCAATGGCAAAACCCACAACAAACCAAACCCAAACTCCCCAAACCCCAGCACCTCTCCACGTGAGCCAGTGCAGCAGAATAGGGAGCAACATGATGCATTTTTTTAGGGGGAAGAAGTCCTAGGAAGCGTTTGGAGCGGTACAGGGAAGTGCTGGGTCCGTGGAACAGAGAATGGCTGATGAGAATTTTTCATGGTGTCGTGGTATCGTTTCCCTTTGTGTCTGGTGCTATCCTAAACGTGATGATGCCACCCACGTGTAACCTGGCACAGTAAAAATGGATTCTTCCCAAGAAGAATCTCCAAAGAAGCCACATGTACACAGCAACTGCTGTAGAAAGCATGTGGGACAGCTGGAGTTGAGGTCCATGCCTAGAGGTAGTAGGTGCTGGGCTCCCTCCCAAGCTGAAGGCTTCACTGCAGCATCTTCAGCTTGGGAGGGAACTCATCATCTTCAGCCTCAGTGAAGTCTTCAGCTTGGGAGGGAGCTTAGTGCCTGCTACGTCTGGGCATGGACCTCAACCCCAGGTGTCCCATATGCTTTTGGGAGAGTTCTGAGCATGGAAATACCTGGAGTCTTGTCTGCTTTGCCTCCTCTGAGTGGCAACACCTGCAATAGGGATGTCTCCTTGTGGTCTCGTCCCACCAGGTTGAACAGTCACCGTAGGGAGTGTTGGGAGGAACCATCTAATGCTCTGTCATGTCCTTCACTTCCCTCTCTTTCCACACTTTCCTAGCTGGGGAAACACCTTCCCCCCTCCCCTCTAAATGATGCATTTGCTGTTTTCATGTTTTCCCCTGGTCCTCCCCTGTGACGCAGCCACTTCTCTGCTGAAATTCCACCTTCCCTGAAGAGCAGCCCTGGAGTTTCCATTACAGCCAGGCTGTGCCAAACACCAGCGCTGCCTCCAGCCTGAATCTTCTTGGGACTTGACTGTGATGTTGGGTGAAACTTCAACCCTCACTGTTGTGATAAAGACTGATACAAGCTAAAATTAATTCTTGCATCATGTGGCAAGGGTTTTTTGTAATTGGTGCCAGGAACAAGTATGTTTCCTGCCTGAAAAACGAGCATAACTAACTGCTCTTCACTTACCCTGACAGGTATGTGCCATTTATGCTGGCTTTTTGAAGAGAAAAAGAGGCATTTCTGACCCTAGCTGAGCTTTGCCAAGCCCCCAGAGCCCATTGAGCGGGTGGTGGTTGGGTTGCTGGTGTCACTGCGCCCATCGCAGGCTGGCTGAGGGCAGTGCGTGTGTGCCACGGAGGTGCCGCGGTACTGCCGGCTGCGGGGCACTTGAGGCAGGGCTGCTACTGCCAGTGCGAGCGGGACAGGGAATGGGCTTGGCTCTGCTCTGCCCGGCCTTGGTCTCGTGTGTCTGAAGGTGAGCAAAGCGTTGATGAAGGGGAGATAAAAAGAAGCACAGGGTAGGGCTGGAATTTCTTTCCTTTCCCCCCCCTTTTCCCTTTCCCCCCCTTTTCCCTTCCCCCCCCTTTTCCCTTTCCCCCCCTTTTCCCTTCCCCCCCCCTTTTCCCTTCCCCCCCCTTTTCCCCCCTTTTCCCTTCCCCCCCTTTTCCCTTTCCCCCCCTTTTCCCTTTCCCCCCCTTTTCCCCTTTTGTTTGCTTTTTCCCTTTTTTCCCCTTTTTCCCTCCCCCTCCTTTTTTTCCCATTTTTTTTCCTTTTCTGGAAGTTACTGTTCTGTGTCAAGATGTACTTCACAATGGTGAAATCCAAGACTTTCACAGACCTCTGTAGCTGATCATCTGCCTTGAGGCAGGAGGATTGAAAAGGTAATGGGGACTGAGTGCAGACTGAAAGGGCCATCAGGGCAGGAGGGGCTGCTGAGGGTCTCTCCCTGGCCTTGGGGCAGGGACCTCTCCCTCTCCCATTAAGTCTGTTGCTGCTTTTTCTGCCTTTAAGGGCAGGGGCACTGTTAACCCTCTTCCCTTTTACAGCAGCATTGTTGCTGTGATTGAGTTTATCCGTTTCCCACCCCAGCAGAGCAGGGCATATTTACTCCCTGTCCTTCAATTTGAAGCTTGTCCGTCAGCATCTCCAGGAATGGGATTTCTGAAGTTTTCTTCAGAAACCAAGAAGTGATAGACCTTATTCCAACAGCATTAGGGAGTCACAATCCTCCTTGTTTCAATTCCCAAAGCTCAACTGCAGCAGTTCAAGAATGCTGTGTTATAGGAGCTAAAAGTAATGGAGGTGAAGGGTACAGTGTGTGTGTGTGGGGGGGGGGTTAGCTGGAAATGGAGATGAAAGCAGCATCTTGTCAATGGTAAGAGCATCTCTGGTTGAAAGGACCTGCAGTGAGTCACTGGGCTTGCATAGAGAAGTGTTTTTTGGAGAGAGAATGTACCATTGCAACTGCGGTGCTTGGTGGGACTAATATAGAGATTTGTATTTCCCAGCATCAGAATACACCAGGGCTTTAAAGGGGGAACGAGTGGAATTCCCCCATTGTCTGTTTGTCAAGAAAACTCTAACTCCTGTCCTGCAAAATGGTAATCATACAAAAGGACATGTTAAAAACAAGTCAAGAGGAAGTCTCAGTGTGCAGGATGGGTGCTGGGGAGGTTGCAGACAGTTCTGCACTGGACGTTTCAGTCTCCCTTCAGCATTGCTGCTAGGGTCTAACACTGGCCATGGTCTCCACATAGCTGCTCCATTCACACTGCAGCCTCACAGCAAAGCCCCAGAATAGTTTGCAAGTGTCTTCAGCTTTTGTGAGCCTGCGATGGGTCCCAGGCTGCTGCTGTTCAGGAAATGCAGAGTTAGTTCATTCAGGCCTGAATGTGGAAGTCACAAACCTCAAAATGACCGGCTTGAGCTCAGGTCAGGCGCGATGCAAAATGCTTTAATCCCCACCCAGTTGCTGTTGAGTATCTGTCTTTGGGAAGTCCCTTGGATTCATCTACTCCTGATCAGTGTTAAGGAGTGTTGAGGATGGTGCCGTGTCCCCTCTGCAAATTACATACCTGAAAGGCTGAACGTGGCACCTACCTCTGATGAGCTGGTGCTGTTCTCATGCTCTCCCACCAGTTCCTATGAGACCCCAGAACTGGAAAGCTTTCAGGTGCCTTCCAACACAAACCAGTCTGGGATTCTATGAAGAGTTACTGTGTGTATGAATAAGCCCTTTCTTGGACATAAGCATGGTGCACCTCACCTAGCCATCAGCCAGCTCTGGATGGCTTAATTTCATCTTAATCCTTGTCACGATAAAGCATTTTGCAGGCAGGTAATTGCACATTCTTTAGATGATGGTGAGTAGTGACTTGGTGTAGGTCCCGTATCCCCCAGTGGTTCTCTCTCCCTCTCTGATCAGCTGGAGGGGAGCCAAGTTATCCTGCTTAATCCACTTACCCAGCAGGGATGTCCTGCTCAGCAGTGCTGAAACCTGAGTGATACCTTCTCTTGGTCCACTGCTTTGAGGTTACAGCAGGTTATTGCTATCAATGCTGTCTGTGCATGCAGTGGGAAGGGTGAGAAGTCCTGTCGCAGCCTGACAGACTGATGCTTCCTTACCAATAGCTTTTACCCACTGGAGGAAGCTCTGGCAGAAGAGAGGCTGGTTATGGTGGGGTCAGGTGATAAATTAGTTAAGGAATGATCTAGATGGCTCAGTACAGTGAATTTGCCCACAACTGACACAATCTGCCAGAGTCTGGCACATCAACTGACAACTTGTCTTCACCAGCCATTGAAAAGGGCAGCTCCATCTCAGGTTATAGCTATCTCTATCATCTGAAAGGCTGAGGCTGCATGTGTCTGTTGAGGAGTGTGAATGGCCACTGATGCCAAAGTGCAGACAAATTTTTGTAGCAGTTTATCCCAGAAAAGCAAATGTTGACCACCCCTGATTTTTTTTTCCCCCCATAACCCATCAGACTTGATGACTCATCAGCTTTGCAAACCCATGAGTGTCCTTCTAGGAATTCTATGGGACAACATGCCCATAGAGCTCCCCCTGCTCCAGGTTTTACTGTCTGTGAGGATTTGGTCCATCTATGAAAGTAAATTCTCCCTTTTTGCTATGAGGAGATGCAAGCATTTGTGCTCAGAGCTCTTGAAGATGGCAGATCTTGTGATGGCTCTTCTATGTTCTCTCAGTAACTCCCAGCGAGGTATATGTTGTGGATGTTGTCTTTTGACCTTGGCACTGTCAGTATGTGTATGCCAATTAATGCACTGTAATTCCTGTACTAGCAGATATAAGCTCTAAAAGTATTTAGAGGTGCCTCTCTGGTGATAAGGCTATGGCAGTAAGTTTGAAGCAGGGAGCAGGTTAAGACCTGATCCACTCTTTAGCTGTGCCATAAAAGCTTCTGGCAATGGGGCTTCTCAAACTCTTTGGGGAACAGAGGCAGGAGATTTTGCCCTTTAGGTGGGGATGACTTTTCAGTTGGTGTCAGCAGAAAACCAAGCTTTTGTGGCTATAAGGAAAGCTGCCTAGGTATGGAGTGATGCTTGAATCTGCCATCCAAACCGGAAGACAGACCCAAGCTGCTTGGGAAGGGTGTAAGTCCTGTCCCCCGTGACCATGCTGAGCAAATGGGGAGAAACTGGTTACAAATGGTGGAAAGAGTCTTTCCTTCAGAACTTGGCTGTGGTCAGTTGGTTTGTAGTTGTTCCTTTAGCATCAAGGTGGGAAGAGTCCGGTTCCATGAATGTGCGGGGAGGAGCAAGTCTCTTGGCTGCTCTTGATCTGCTCATTCCCATCACAAGATGGTGGTACATGGCTGTGGGAAGGGGTTGAGGGAACTGACCCTTATGGAGCCTATAAGAAAGATGGGGAGAGACTTTTTAGCAGGGCCTGTTGCGACAGGATGAGGGGTGGTGATTTTAAACTTCAAGAGGGAGATTCAGGCTGGATGTGAGGAAGGAATTCTTACACTTAGGGTGGTAAAACACCGGCACAGGTCACCCAGAGAGGTGGTGGATGCTCCATCCCCGGAGACATTCAAAGGCCATGCTGGATGTGGTTCTGGGCAACCTGACCTAGTTAAGATGTCCCTGCTCATTGCGGGAGGGTTGGACTGAATGAACGGTGAAGGTCCCTTCCAACCCAAACCATCCTATGATTCCATGACCCCCTTCAAAGAAGAGAGGGTTCCAGGTTTGCTTGAGCCCAGCCTAGCCATGTGCGTTGTCATTTAGGGGAGTGCAGAAAGTCATTGCTTGGACCTGGACTGCAGCTTCCATGTGTCTTTCCTGTGTCGGCCTCTCTGTTGCTGAGCCACACGCCCTGCGCCGGTATCTTGCAGCCCTGCGTGCACGCGGGGACAGCCCGGTTATTTCTGACCAGACCATTTGTGTGTAGTCTTTATTTTTGTGTTTTCTTGAACACGACTGTTGAGTTTCCTGGAACTGCTGGGCCCAAAGCAGAGCCCTTTGCATGTTAACAGCCTCACAGGTTGCTTGCGCAGCGTGGCGGGTGCCACGTGTGGTTCTCGGATGTGGCAGGAGAGTGAAATCATCGTCCAGAATAGGAAACGGTGGCACAACTTCCCCCCGGCTCCAGAGCACTTCTCCTTTTGGCACCAGCACACGGGAAGCTGAAGTAAGACCTCTCACGAATGCAGAAGTGTGGGCTGCTCTTGGAAACCATCTTGATGGATGATCCCGCGGTGGAGCCCTCGGCTCTGCCTGGTGGGGAGGGGTACGTGTTTGTGTGGATGGATTCAGCGCATGGTTTGTGGCTTCCCCTTCAGAAGGGAAGTCTACTTGGTGCGGCACAAGAGGCAGAGGATGGGTGGGCTGCGGGCTCTGCAGTCTTCATTCCAGTGAGTTGCCTTCTCTAGTTCTCCTGCCCTTGGGAGCTAGCAGTCCATGTCATTGCTTGCCCCTGTGTTGTCTTAGGTTGCAACCCTGCTTGTGGCATGTTGCTTAATCCCACAAGGATTATTCCCACTTTCTGTGATTGATTGTCTTGTGCTGTTGGACAGGGAGAGCCATCATGCAGGTCCTGGCTGTGCTTGCTTGGATGCTGTTTGCCACTCATACAGCTTCCGCTGGGAAGGGTGCCAGGGTTTTGGCTGGAATTTTCTTTGACCTCATTTGATTACCAAATCCTGCGTGCTCAGCAGGAGGGCAGAAACACCACAGGAAAGCAGCACATGCAAAAAATAAATGGAGCCAATGCATTTCCAAATACACAAATGACTTCCCAAGGTTACATGGCAGATCCTGCAGTAGACCCCCAAGCCCACCCACAGAATCCCTGAGAACAACTCAGCCCTGGGCTCTCTGAGGACATGTGGACATGTGGGGGAAAGTAGATGTGGTTAAAGGGCATATTATGGATGAAGATGACTGAGGGTCAGTCACTTTGCCCCTATGGGCTCCTTGGTCCCACATACAGCTATAGCAGAACTTTCCTCCTCCAGACTGTGCTGCTGCTGCAGCAGCTCCTGAGGCTTTGGAGTGTCTGGTGTAAGGAAGAGCATGCAGCCCCACTGAGGAGAGCAGCTTCTGCATCTTTACCCTGTCCTGGTGTCTGCTGGAGCATGATGGTCTCTATTTAGAGTGAGGTTGGAGGGCCTGTTAGAAAAGGTCTGGTTGGGAGCATTGTCTAGAGAGGAGGTGCTGTCACCAGTGTTGGCTGTGAGAATAGGCAGCATGGAGCAGTTGTGAGTCCAGCACTAGAGCTGATCCTTTGTGTAAGAGAAGGACTAGATATAAGATTATGGAATACAGCTATAATTATGGAATATATACACACAGAGACGTAAAGTTTGTAGTCCTGGTTAGAGGTATCTGACCAGTCCTGTGGGTATCATTGACATATTTCAACAATGCAGAAGGCCCTGATCTAGATCATCTGCTGCTGGAGGACTGAACTTCCACAGGTAGGGCTGTTCTGCTCTCCAGGCTGAAATGGGCTCAGGGCATGGGCTAAATCATGTTCAATTTGGGCAGATAAGAAAAGTATTTTCAGGTTTTGCCTGTCTTGGGGTTGCTAATAAGAGAAGCTGGGATTCAGCTACTGTCACCTGCTTGGTTAGGTCCTGAATCTCTATCCAAGACAAATGGCTGCAGATTTTTGTCTAAGAGGGTGAGGGTCAGCTCCAGCGTGGATAGCATCTCCCTGGTGATATTTCACCTTGAACTGGAGCTTTTTGTCTTTGAAAGACAAAGCAAAGCCGGAAGAGTCACCTTCATCTGGGCGTGATAATAAAGCCCAACTTGAGTGCTGTGGGGCCAGATTTCCAGCTCTCGGTGCAGTCACAGTGTTTGTGCTGTGTGGTTTGATTGCAAACAGGCAGAGCAGCTCTGCCATGATGTGAACACGGTTATTTGGCCTATTCAGACACTGTTTCTTAGTATCCAGATTACTGCTGAAATTCTAAGGGGATGTCTTGTGATGGTACGATGGAGATTATGATCTGTTGGATTACTTTGACAGTTGATTTAACCCCAAATTTCAGATCTCAGCAGGCAGCCTAGTCTGTCCTTTCTGGGGATGCTGCTGTGCTTTAGGAGTGGTCACAGGAGTTGGATACATCAAATAGATGAAGCAAAGTCTTTGACACCAGAATTGTTACTGGGGGCAGGTTTTGTGTGTACAGGACTGCACTTTCTTCCCAAAGCCAAGGTCAGGAGGTTGATGCATGCACACTGTGTGCCTGCCTCCGAACCCCCCCAGTGAAGGTGCATGGAGGGCAGGCAGCAACCTGGAGCTGGTTGTCTTGGGTCCCCTTTGGGGTGAGCTCCTTGTGTGCCAGGTGATGCTTTGTGCTGGGAGTGAGAAACTCCTCCAGCCTGTGGGTTCTTCGTTTTGCTCTAATTTTAACAGCCGCGCTTGGGGTGAGTTCTTTGAAGCCTTAATTGCAATTATGGATCTTCCTCTGTTCCCAGGTCTGCCCTAATTGGCTTCCTGTGAGAATTTACAAAGCTGCTAAAAACAAAACTGCTGGTTTTGTGTGGGACTTGGTGGCGTGAGATTCCTGAGCCCAAATAAAACTCAGCTCAGCCGAGGCTTCTCGTGCTGCTGCCATCAGACCCATGGCCAGACGCTCACAAGGGTGGCATTATACCAAGCGTAAGCTGATTTACATGCTTGCATTCTCAAAGTGCTAATCTATTTTGATTTTTTTTCTTTCCTCTCCCCTCTCTGTTTCTTTTCAGCCCTCTAATCTCCTGCGATCCCTGCCAGGTTCCCAGCTCCTTTGGCTGGAATAGGCCCCAGCTAAATCCTTTATCTGTCTATTTGGCAACCCTGGGCGAAGTAGTTAGCAAACGAATGACACTTTTTCCCGGCTCATTAATTAGATTTACTGAGCTGAGTGGTTGCTGCTGTAATAGTCTGGACAAGGCAGTTCTGTATTTGGCTTCTTAGGAATTTGGGGTTGAAAAAAGCAGAGCTCCAAGGCAGTTCTGGTACTTGTGGTCGGATCCGCAGTTCCCCTGGGTGTGCTACCATTGGGAACACGTGTTTTTCTCATGCATAGCTGTATTGCCGCTGTTTGCGGCTCCCTGAACAGTTCTGATTGTGTGTCATTGGTTTACTGCATGAAAAGTTTGAGGATGGGTATCTGGGTGCTCTGCTCTTGAGGAGCCCGGAGCAGGATGTCATGGTTAAGGCAAGTGGTTCTTGTGGGTTAGAAAGAACCTTGTGAAATACTGGTATGCTTTTATGTGTGAGCTATGCTATTTGACATGTCCTGCTCTGTCAGCCTTTCCTGCCAGGGTTATAAAGGGGATTGTGAAGGCTACATTAGGAAATAAACATGACGGGATAGAAGAAAACTGGGGATCTACAAGAAACCTGGAGAGGGGCTTTGGACAAGGGATGTAGGGACAGGCCAAGGGGAATGGCTTTAACCTGCCAGAGGGGAGACTGAGCTGAGCTCTTAGGCAGAAGCTCTTCCCTGTGAGGGTGCTGAGGCGCTGGCACAAGGTGCCCAGAGAAGCTGTGGCTGCCCCATCCCTGGCAGTGCTCAAGGCCAGGTTGGACACAGGGGCTTGGAGCAAGCTGCTCTAGTGGAAGGTGTCCCTGCCTGTGGCAGGGGTTGGAGCTGGAGGAGCTTTAAGGTCCCTTCCAACACAAACCAGTCCAGATTTTGATTTTTCTGTCACTGCTTTGGAGCCAGTGGCCAATGGAGCTGCAGCAGGAGCCCCTGCCCCTCCTGCTGAGGGAGGAAACAAGCACAGAGAGGTCACTCACCACGCCATGGCACCGTAGCTCCTGGTTTCTATTGCAGACTTTCGGTTCCCTTTGTAACCACCAGACAGCACAGTCTTCTCAGCTCAAGGTCTGAGCGCTCCAGGAGGGAGGCAAGTGCTGGGGTCTTGTCATCTGCTGCACCCTTGGGATGCAGTGCCAGGGCACTGGGGCACCCTGCGGAGGCTTATGGTGCTTGTCATGTTGTGTGCTGCTGTTGCTGTCATCCCATTCACAAGGGCAACTCTAACATGGAGACACCAGAGTGGGGGTCAGCGTGCTTGGGGACACAGGGAGCGGGGTGTCCCCAGAAAAGGAGCAGCAGTGCTAAGCAGGGCACAGTTTAAGCTCATTTGTAGGGGGCACTTTGTCGATATAAACATCTGAACCAAAAATTACTTGCCCAGGGTTGGATGTGTCTCACTCGCTTGGCCTCCTCCAGTCCTGCAGATCTTGCAGGATGTGGCTCTGCTTGTCTCCAATTCCTCAAGACTGCCAAGGCTTTCCCTATAGAAGGGGACACAAGGCTGAGTCCCTTTGCCTGTGTTCAGTTGAACATCTGACCTGGTTGGTCAGATGCTGTGGCTGGTGCTGTGTGCTCTGAAATGGCACCTCAGCAAGGTGACCTTGCTCCTCTCCTGAGCACGGCCACAGTGATGGAGGCTCTGTGCAGACTTGTGGCTGCTTCAGCCCATGCCCGGTGCAGGGTCTGCCCCATCAGCTGATGTCACTGGATGTGAGAGGGTCTGGTCCCCTTTTCCTGGTCCTTGCATCCCCTGTCACTGTTGAGAGCAGTGGGGTGAAGTGAAAACTCGTGCTCATGGAGAGGAGTCAATGCTTTTAGCACAGGCTTCCTGAAGTCCATGTTAACTTCTATTGTACTGCGTCCAACAGGAGACAACTGTTTAAAGAACTGAAGGGCAGCTGTAGGCAAAACCAAACATGGATGCTACATGTGCTCTCTAATCTCAATACCCTGTCTGCTAAAAGACAACTGAGCTGGTGCAGGGCCTGGAGCACAAGTGTGATGGGGAATGGCTGAGGGACCTGGGGGGTTCAGTGTGGAGAAGAGAAGGCTCAGGGGGGACCCGATGGCTCCCTACAAGTGCCTGAGAGGAGGATGGAGCCAGGAGGGGCTGGGCTCTGCTCCCAAGGAACAAGGGATGGGACAAGAGGAAACGGCCTCAAGCTGCACCAGGGCAGGTTTAGATGGAGCTGAGGAACAATTCCTGCCCCAGAGGGTGCTCAGGCATTGGAACGGGCTGCCCAGGGCAGGGCTGCAGTCACCGTCCCTGCAGGTGTTCACAGTGTGGGGACGAGGCCTCAGTGCCATGGGTTAGGGGTGGCCTCGGCAGTGCTGGGCAAGGGTTGGACTTGAATCATCAAGGTCTTTTCCAACCCAATTGATTCTATGATTCAAATTGTGCTGGGTTGGCTGATAAAAAGCCAGACACTGGTGATCTGTAATAAGGATCACAGGGCAGACCTGCAGCAGTTACTGGAGGCAGTTTTGTAGGCAAAGAGCTGGGGGAGGAGAGCAGAAGTAGCTGTGAGATGTCAGAAAGCTGAGACCTGAAGCAATTTGCACTTAACCCACTTGAGAGCTGCCCTCCCAGAGAGTGGCAGTTGTTTATCTGCCAGGGACCCACCGCTGCTAGAAGCAAATTGTCACCTCATTCTGCTAAGGGCAGAGGGGTCAGGCTCACTGATGAGACAGGTCCTTGCACCCCCCCATTTAATCTGGAGGGCAGAGTGTATTCCCGAAGGGAGGTGAGCTTCCCAGGGAGGTGTGCCCATCACTTCTCCGGGTCTTTGATCCCTCCTGGGGGTGGCAGATGCGAGACAGAAGCTTGAACTGTCAGAATAACCTCCCAGCGATGTTGAAATCACGTTTTGAAGTTAAAGCAGAGAAACAACGAGAGCTCCCTGAAGCAGGAAAGGAGGGGGATAGGAGCTGCCAGCTGGGGGTGCTGGGGTGGGAAGCCCATGGATCTGCTCGGAGCATCCTAAGGCTGTGTGCGAGTGGAGCAGAGTGGCCTCACCTTGCTGACTTTTCCCAGAGGCACCCTCGGAACCAACACAGTCCCCAGTGATCGGCTGAGCTCAGGTGTGACCCGAGCTGAGTACTGTGGGTGAAATGGAAGGGGCGGAAAAGCACAGAAAAAATGTGGGGACTGGATTTTACAGCAGCTCCGAGGGCGAAATGCTTGGGTTCAAGAGGCTGTCGGGACGCTGGCCTGGCCCCGTCTTCCTGGGTGACCTGTGTAAAGTCACTTTGCCTTTCCCCATCAGCCTCGGCTCCCCATCACTGCAGGGCAATAGTGCGGTTTTCTTTCTCAGGACAGCGATTTGAGGATAACGTCTAAGTGTGGCACAGAGGGAATGGGGGGGGTGTGTGTGTGTGAATAATTTCCAAAGATCACAGCTCTTGGGAGCTGGTGCTAATCTGGGCTTTGGGAATCAAGGTTTCAGCCTTGGGGCTGTCACATGGTTTCTCAAGCACAGCCTGGAAACTGCAGTTTTTAATGTCTAACAGCCATGAAAGCACTGGGGCTGTTCCCATTGGAAGGGACCTTAAACTTGGGACGCAGTTCCAACCCCTGCCACGGGCAGGGACACCTTCCACTAGGGCAGGATGCTCCAAGCCCTGTGTCCAACCTGCTCTTGAACACTGCCAGGGATGGGGCAGCCACAGCTTCTCTGGGCACCCTGTGCCAGCGCCTCAGCACCCTCACAGGGAAGAGCTTCTGCCTAAGAGCTCATCTCAGTCTCCCCTCTGGCAGGTTAAAGCCATTCCCCTTGGCCTGTCCCTACAGGCCCTTGTCCAAAGCCCCTCTCCAGGTTTCCTGCAGCCCCTTCAGGCACTGGAGCTGCTCTCAGGTCTCCCTGGAGCCTCTTCTGCAGGCTGAACCAGCCCAGCTATTTTTTCCCCTCTCTTTATGCAGCTCTCTGATGAAGCAGCATGTGTCCCATGATCCATTGGAGGGGTTCTGCTCAAACCTGAGCTCCTCACAGGGCTCTAATGCATCACCCTGATCTGCAGCTGCTCCAGGTTGTGGCTGTGGTTAGCATGATTATGGGTACTGCTGAGCACAGTTGGGAATGGAGGAAAGGATGATGGGAATGGAGAAGTGTGAGGCTGGCACACCTATTGTGAGGGTGCAGGATGGAAGAGGGGAACCCACAGGCTTGAAACCAAGGTCAGCATCTTCAGTGCCAGGCATGAAGAGGAAGATTGGGCCAGTGATGGTTCTGGTGGCTCAGTCCTGGTTTGCTAAAAGCACAGCTTGTAGCCCGGTGCTCCTCAGGGAGCTGCAGTACTGGGTCTGTGAGCTGCAGCTGGGCTGTCACTTGCTCCCATCTGTGCCTGTGGCCTGGGGCTGGGCAGGCTCATGCTTTCAGTAGCTGCTGTCACAGGGTGCTGTCACCCTCAGCCCCACACTAGCCCAGCCCAAAACACTCCTGTTCCCCGCTGTGTGGGGGATGTGGCTGGGCTCAAGGGTGTCAGCGCTGCCATGGGGTCAGTGTCCCATGTCCTTTGTGGTGCTGCTGCATCCGGGGACTAAAGGGCTTTAACTGGCCTGTTGGGACCCAAACCCAAGGAACATCAGATGCCCAAGCTGCTATGAGCCACAGTGGCTCTTCGGCCACTGTTCGTCCCTCTGTATTGGTGAGAGGAGGACCCTGGTGATGAGTCCATGAAGGGTATGACCCAGAGGTCTTCACTAGCAGTATCCTCCTGATGAAACCCAGTCACATCCGCCTCGCGTTTGAGACTCAGAGGAGACTTTGTCCCGTGGGACAATAGGAGGATTTCAGTCCCATCAGCAGCAGACCCTGCGTCAGCTCCAGCTACACCCCTGTAGTTACCTTTGGCAATGAGGACATGCTTGGATGAGTTTGCTCATCGGCTCCCCACCCATCATCACTTGATCCCCTATTCCAGAGTGGAGAGCTGATGGCAGACCTGCTTCGTCCCAGCAACCATATCGCTGCTAACAGCCCCAGATGTGTGAGGATTGTAGTGCACAGGGTGTGCCTTCATACCAGGGGTGTTAACCTCTGCTCCAATTCAGCTTAAAACCAAAGGGTGTAGAGGTTAATCTGATCATGGTTTGCTTGTTTTTTTTTTATTAGATAAGCCTATTAGATAAGCCTCTGTTTTTTTTATTAGATAACAAAATTCAATGGCATGGAGCATTGGGCTGGTTCTTCCTTCAGAGCAATCCCCAGGTCATTCAGAGCAGGTATTGCCATTGCACCACTTTAGAACAAAGGAAGAAA
This sequence comes from Pezoporus wallicus, assembly GCF_028554395.1. NCBI lineage: Eukaryota > Metazoa > Chordata > Aves > Psittaciformes > Psittacidae > Pezoporus > Pezoporus wallicus. Next base: position 567,579 of record NW_026641435.1, read on the forward strand.
ACAGAGACAAAACTGAAAACAGGAACCATCAGATAAACAATGCTGCTGGCCCTGAGCTGAGCTCCTTCCTGCTCTCAGCCATCTGGAGAGTCAGCTCCAGGGAGCCCAGCTCTGCCAGCCGGCTCCTCCCAACAGGGAAGCCAGCTGGGAGACCATAGAAAAGCTTTCCCATTCATAAAACCCCTTGTCAGGAGGTGGGTTGAGCACCTGGGTCTCCTCCTCCTCCAAGCATGTGCAGTCAAGATGCCCCAAGTTCACCCAAGATGTTTCGCCCGCTGTGCCGTGGGGTTAATGTCTTGCTTCAGCTCCGAGGAAGCCACAAGAGTTTCCACAGGGGTGAAGAACTGAGAGGCAATGGCTGGTGAGCTCTCAAGTGCTGTTAGTGCTCAGGGTTACAGCTGCCTCAGGTGTAGTGATGGGTGAACCAGTGCAGAAGCATCCTTGGTGGCAGGAACCTGCCTGGGTACCGGTTTTCTCAGCCAGCGTCATTGAAAACTGGTGTGATGCTGGTCCCAGGGACAGCTGGCTTGGTGGGGTCTTGCTCATTGCACCATGAACCTGAACACGGGTGTGTGGAAAATGTTTCATTTGATCAGAATGAGAAGTTTCGTTTTTTTCTGGCTTGATTTTTACTTTTTCAATTGCAGTCAGATGAGTGCAAACGCTGTTTCTAAATGAGGAGGTGAAAGGTTTTGGCCTGAGTCTTCGAGGCTCAGAGGGAGGGTCACTCCTCCGCTTGTGCACCCTCTGAGCAGATGCATTTTGCTGAAATCCAGTCCAATTCCCTGAGGAATTTGTTTCTCCAATTATTTTGCTCTTTTTGCTAAGTTTCTTTGCATCCAGTTTTTGCTGCTACTCCCAGTTAATCTGTTGCTTTCGTTGCATGCCCTTCTGAAAACACGACCCTCATGCGGCATCTCCATTATCATTGGACTAGTCCTAAAGCCACCCCGTGTGCTGACCTGCATGTGGGACATGGCAAAGCTGTATCCTGGTATCTGGTCCTGATGCCTGAAGTACGTGGGCTTGCCTGCCAGTGAGTGGTGCAAGTCCTAATGCTGTAAAACAGGTCTGAGACTTCATCAGCTCAAGGATAGCAGATTCCTGAGCTAAAGACAGTGGAGGGGTGCAGCATCAGAACACTGCTTCTGGTATTTGTCATTCCTTAAATTCTTTCTTTGGAGCTCTGTCTCTGAAGCAAAGAGGTTTCAATTTGGAGTTGGTGTTCGTACCTCTCGGTTTTACTGTTTTGGAGTTTGCAGTGTCCATCCTGTAAGCATTAGCCTTGAGCTCAGGCTGCTAATGCAGGTAATCTTGGGGGTGAAACTTGGGAAATCACGATTCCCATTTGCAGCGTAAGGAGCTTGGATGGAGGTGCTTGTGTGGGGCTGACGTGTCTTAGGCATTTCTCAGCTTCCTGTTGGCTTTCTCTTCTGATCCGCTGAGCTGGGGTACTTAGTGCTGGCTCAACAGAGCAAAGCTGTACCAAGGGGAGCTGGTTTTGTGATTACCACTGAAAAGTGCCCTTGCTGTGGGATCTACAGCCCAAACTCGCTTGCCCTACTTCGCTGAAGGCTCAAGCTCTTTACCCCCAGCCGCTCGAGAAGCCTCTCCTCTTCCTGTGGCTCTCAAAGAACTGCTGCAGACCCGTACCCTGGGTAATTGGCTTCCCGCGACCACAGCAGCTCTGCTTTATAGGCACGGGGATTGCGGTGCTGGTTTTGGTGGTGTCACTTGGGGCTATGTGATGCTGAGTGCTGCCGCAGCGACGTCGTGTGTGGAGCTTGGTGGTTGCTCAGTTCCCAGCTCCCCTTCTCACCCTCCCGCAGGTCTTGCAGCATGGCCTCACAGCTCAGGGCATTGCTCCCTCCGGTGCCTTCATCCCTGCCCTGGGATCAGAGCATCTGTGGTGCCAGGCTGGGAAAGTCACGCTGAGCAGTAAAAAGCAAATCCTGCCCTGTGTTAGGAGAGACGTAGAATCACAGAATGATTTGGGTTGGGAGGGACCTTAAAGCTCATCTAGCTCCAACCCCCTGCCATGGGCAGGGACACGTTCCACTAGAGCAGGTTGCTCCACTTGACCAGGGCTTTGGACAAGGGTCTGTAGGGACAGGCCAAGGGGAATGGCTTTAACCTGCCAGAGGGGAGACTGAGATGAGCTCTTAGGCAGAAGCACAGGGTGCCCAGAGAAGCTGTGGCTGCCCCATCCCTGGCAGTGTTCAAGGCCAGGTTGGACACGGGCTTGGAGCAAGTTGCTCTAGTGGAAGGACCTGAAGTCTCTTCCAACCCAAACCATTCTGTGATTCTCATCATGTTGCATTCAGTGGCGAGCAACAGGCATGTCCTGGCAGGACACCAGTCACCATCCTCCATACCCCTTTGGCACAAGCTGAGCAGCCTCGGGTAAGCTGTTCACAAAGAGGTGTCTGAGTTCAGCTGTTGGCAGTTTGGTGAGATGAATCACATCTTGTGTGTTGATTTTTTTGGGCTGGGCTGAGCCCCCCTTCCTGCCCTGCTGCAAAGAGCCCTATGGGCCCCCCAGCCTCTCTGTGCCTGCAGTGGGATAGCCTGGCTAGCACCCAGGGAGAGCAGGCAGCCGAACCTGGGCAGAAACCTGGCTGCTGGTTTGCCCTTTTTGTATTACCTTTGTAGGTGCTGTTCAATGTTAAAAGGACTCTGAAACTGCTTTTGCACATTAGGTGTTTTCCCTGCTCTGTGGTGGGAGTCTCTTGTTCAGCCCAGTTCTCAGACAGTGAGAACAAGGAGCGATCTCCGAGTCTTAGTAAGCTTTCCAGTTCACATTTTCTGGTGTAAATGACGCTTTGTAGTTCAGCAAGACAACACCACTGGAGGGGTACTCGGGTCCCGTTGTGCTGCTGTGCCCTGTTCTTTATCTCGAGGAACCTTCCAGGCTGGTACCTCTTCTTTTCCTGAGGCAGCATTTACCACTAAGAAACCACAGAATAGTTTGAGTGGGAAGGGACCTTAAAGCTCATCCAGTTCCAACCCCTTGCCACTTGCAGGGACACCTTCCACTGGAGCAGGTTGATTAAATCAATTTCTGTTAGCCTATAGGGATGACCTGTGCCATTCCTGTAGTGAAGTCATGTCCCTTAGTGCGGTTATCCCGTAGGCACAGATGCTGTTTTTATTCCAGAAGCTGGTTTTCTTGTGCCATGAGTTTTATCTTCTACTTTAAGATGAAATTACTGCTGAAACCTCTTTCCCATTTCACTTCCAAATGCTGCACTTCACTGAGAATCCTGCATTATGTGCAAATCCCACAGCAATTTTAAGGTTACTGGTTCATATAATGGCTTGTTGCTCATCTGTTACATGAAGACTTTCTGTGTGTGCTGCTCCATCCAGCTCTCCCAGAGTAGGGGGCTGATCTTCCAGAGCAGTTCAAGAAATGGGTTGCATCTGTTGCTGGTGGGATCTTGCAGCAGACAAACCCATCCTTCCCAGCAGAGATGAATCCTGGATACCCTGAATGTGGAATTTGTCAGTGATGAGCAGTACAGCTCATTCCTGGCTGTAGTTTTGCATAGTGATGGGATTGCTGAACTGCCCAGCTAGCCCTGTGTGTCCAAGAGGCCAAATGCTTTCCTGTGTTGCTTGTTCAAACCAATCAACCTTCTGGGGACTTTGATCTTCTGAAAAGCCACCTTGGTCTGGGTGTCTATCACAAGTGTGCCAATCAGTGCCTTTCTGTCTGGATGACTCCTTGGCATGTGCATTCTGCATACTGGTATTGTGGGTCCTCCCAGCCAGACTCCTGAGTCTGCACTGCTCCTTGGAGCTGTTTCTGTTCTGGATCATTCATTGGTACCCTGATGGCAACAAATACATCATTTGCCCGTTGCATTTTTTCCACCCCTTAGCCTGCCCTTCCAGCCCTGTGCTGGATGATCCTGTCCTGCTGCCCCTTCTCAACAACATTTAGGTGATGTTTACCACTTAAATTCTGCTTTTTGGATGTGTCTTGCTCAGAGGCCCATCACTGAGGTCTTCATGACCCACCTTGGAGTAGAGCATGAATGAGACATCCATGTTCTCTTCTGCCCCTCCTGTGCGTACTGTCAGGCTAGATGGTACGAGTTGATCAACCTGGGCTTGGTGCTTTCAGCATTAAATTAACAGGTTTTTGTTTCAGATTCTACTTTCTGTCCTGAAAGAAGGTGCTTAATTTCTGTTGTCCTCTTCCTTTCCTCTCTCTACTCCCTAAGGAAAGTGGGAAGATAGCAGAGGGGGATTACATCTTCTTCCCCAGTTTTGTTTGCCTGCTGGTTGTATTTTGCTATGCGAGTAACAGCAGATAGCATCATGAGGATCTAACTGTGGTTCACGTTTCTAATCTCTCCTGTTCCAAGTAATTTGGCTCCTTTCTTTATAGATGAGAGAATGGGGCAGTCCCACAGGGTGCCCAGGCACTGCTATGACTGGCTTCTCAAGAAATTCAACCCAATGACGTTTTTACTCCTATCCCTTGCTCTCAAGCCTGTACCACTACATGGCAATGGTGTGGTGATGATCTCTGCAAGCCAACATGTCTGGGATAGGTGGTAGGTGTATGGGTGGATTTGCAGAGATGTAAGAGCTGATTTGTCTGTTTGCCCTCCATGCCCACATCGGTGGTTGGTTATGGTCAGTTCTTCCATGGACAGGGTTTGGTAAGACCTTGGTCTGGTTTTTGCCAGATGGGTTTTTGAAGGGATTCATGTTGCTGCTCTGCTGCCTGTTGCTCTGTTGGTTCAGGGACTAGAGACTCCCTGGAGCAGAGGTTTTGCAGTCCAAGGAGTGAAGGTCTCTCATGGTCCCTGCCACGGCATGATGTGCTCTTAGTGCTCAGGGTAAGAGCAACTTTCATCCTTGCTCAATGAGACAGGAACCTGAGGCCCTATAAGGCAGTTGTGTGGTGCTGGGCTGGTCGGATGATGCCACTGTCCTTTGTGAGCACCCTGAAAGGATGTTTGTCAAACCAGTCACCTCCTGGATCTTTTGATACACCGCCTTTGTGTGGTTTGAACGAACATCTTATCACCTTCATCTCCCTGCTCTTTGCTGAGCGCTCAAGTAGTAAACACGTAAAGGCTGAAGCTTGAATCTTAAAAATCGCAGGTTCCTCCCCTCATTGCCCTGATTTCTACAAAGACTTCCTCCAGCTGCTCCATCTCTCAGATCTGAGTTTCTATCTTTGGCTCCTGTATGGGTGTAGAGGCAGTAAAATCTTGCAAGCTAAGGTTAGTTAAACCCCAAGATTTCTTCTGTAATATAAGAAAAGCAGGCACTTTCGTTGGAGGAGGTACCATGCACGGTGCAGCCGCACATCCATCTCCACTGCGATGGGGATGCATCTCCCAAAGCTCCCATCCTGCCTGTTGCCCACTGACCATTTTGAGGAGGCAGAAAGCTGGAGTGCTCTTCAAGGGAGATGATGACCTTGCTGGGGTGCTCGTATGAGGATCTTGCCCTGAAAAAAAGCTCTGGGTAGGATCAATTTGCTTTAATTCACAATGAAGTGGTTTTCCTTCTATTGCAGCATCAGCCCAAGCTTCTTTTTCCTTTAGCCTCATCAGGCTTCCTGCCCTTTTCTTCTCAGTGCCCTAGGCTCTACTGCAGCAGTGAGCCAAGTGCTGAGCCACCTCCTCACATCAACCCATGAGTTAGTATCTCCACGAGGCAGCCAGTGTCCCTCCACCCATTGTGGCTCTCAGCAAACCTGGGCAGCATATCCACGAGCTGATCCTGTGGGTGAAGGAGCTTGTTTTTCCTCTCCCATTTCCTGCCTGGGATGCTCAGCAGTTTTGGAACAATCAGGGCAGGAAAGGGCATTATCCTGCTGTGCAGGTACCCGGAGCTTTCTCTAGTGCTGGTGAAGTGGTGCGTTGCTTCCCTGCTGCAGGGTCCCCTCAGAGAAGGTAAAGGACTTTCAGCCAGGTCCTTTCCTGCATGTGGGAGATCCTGCTGGATTTGCTGTCATGGAAGGGATCTTTGAACTCTTTCCCTCTGTCCCAATCTAATGGTGATTGTCCTGGACTCCACCGCAGATCAAAGCAGTACTTTGGATGTTGAAGCTAGGACATGTGGACTTTAATACAAGTGTGTCTCCTTGCAGAAAAGCCTGTGTGACCCCCCCTTTGCCTTCTCATGTGCCCTGTCCTGACCATGTTGGAACTGCTAATGGCCTCAGTCATCTCCTTGAATTGGCTGCTGTGTGCAGAGGGACCTTCTGCTCCTGGAGCAGCATCATACTGGGCATGAAGGAGCTGAAGTGTTTTCCTTTGCTCTGATACTGAGAAGCAAAGCTGTGAAGGGGAAAGGTCCCAGGGCTGTGAAGGCAAGCAGGGACAGCACGTTCTGTCTCAGCTGAGTGGAAAGCCCCTGTCATGGAGCTGTGACACCCTGAGGATTCCTGCAGCTTTGGGCTTCACGGCCCAGCAAAAGATTCTTTTTTGGTGGTGGTGGGGTTTTTTCATACTGTATGGTTTGCATGGTGTTTGGGTGTTGCTTTTAAGCACATAGTTACTGCAGAAGGGAAACCAATCTCTTCTTAGAGAACAGCCAGGGCTTGAAGTCCCATAGCTTGATTTTGTAAGGCTGGGGTTCAACACATGAGGCATGGTGGGATAAATCCCTTCTTGCTTTGCTCAGCTCCTACCAAGCCTGTGCCGAGCACGAGTGGCAGTTGATCCAGCCACACTTTTCTGTACACAGTATGTACGCATCTCTAAAGAGGGGTGGTTAATGCCTTGTCCAAGGGTGATACTCAGATGCTGCCTGAGGATGTTCCCGTCAAGTGCTGCAGTGTCTTCTCTGTTCCTGCCTCCTAGGAGCAATATCTGTAGGTGCTTCACAGTGGGGCTGTACAGATGTGAGGGCTTTGTGTTGCATTTCCTGGCAGGAGAGCTGTGATGATCCGGTGTTGGTCTCTTGTTACCCTCCCTGCTGTCTTGTTGGTCCATCAAACCCCTTCTCTTCTCCCTGGGTGGTGGTTGAGCTCTATTTGAGTTGTTGACACCTGGGAGAGAGGCAGGGAAGCCCACATCTTTTGCAATGCGTTGTTCTGCTTGGAAATGTGCAGAGCAGCAGCCAGCCTTGATGATGAGGGTGTCCCCAAAGGGTGCCACAGCATGACTGCTTGCAGCGTTCACCCTGGCCTGTTGTGAAACATGCCACAGGCAGGTCACTGCATGGGGCCTCCCTTTCCACCGGCTCCCAATACCTCTGGTTTTGCTCTTGGTTTAGCACTTCTGCTCCTGGGAGTCCAGCGGGAGGGAGATGATGGAGGGACAGATTCAAAGAGCTGCTGAACACCATCATAAACCATTGCAAAGCACTCAAGAACCTTGACAACACTTGTCTTGGTGTTCCTGAGGTGCTTAACGGAGCTCTTTGGAAAGTCTGCTAACATCCTCCAGAACTATTCCTGTGCTACATTTTGCTCCGTGTGGGTGGAAAGGAAGGGAGAGTTTGGGGAATAAACAGTAGAAGAGGTTGCAAAGTTCCTGCTCCTTGGTTGCGGTGGACAAGCAGAGTCCTCTCCCATGAAAAAATGCTTCCATAATCACCGCCTTGGGAGGAGAGGTTTAACTTCATGTGTGGTCCATAGCACACCAGGAAAAAAAAAAACAACAAACCCAAAGACTGTTTTGTGGTTTGAAAGTTACGGTGATATCTTCCTCCTGATATATTAAATATTTTGTCCTTAAATTCCATTGCTTTCCTGTGCTGGGATCCGAGAGGCATCAGGAAGGGATGACTGGGCTGGTGTGGTGTGAGGACCATGTTCCTCTCCAAGGACCTGAAACAAGCTGACGTGCAGGGAGGTGTATTTTTGTGAGCTGGGTGTTGTAAAGGCCGCTTGTGAGTCACACCGTGCTCTTAGTCACTGCTTTCCTCTTGCCACAAGTCATGACTAAGGTGCTGATGTGCCGATTCCCTGCTCATTCAGTCCTCAGCACCGTGGCGGAGCGCTTCTTGGGTGTTCCTCGTGCACACGCTGTGGATGGATAGAACATGGTGAAGACCGTAATAACAGCCTGTGGTGGTGGGGCACGAGGCGGGAGCCCATGAGACTGTCTGGGGTAAAGGAGAGAGCTTGCATCTGGCAGGTCAGTGGTTGCTTGTTGTGCATTTTTTTGGTGACCTCTCCAGTGGCAGGGCTGGAGCCTCACTGCTCGCTTGGCTCTCAGGGAGCCCCAGCAGCTGGGCATGGCTTTACTGAGCCCTTTGGTGGAAGTGCCAGGAATTCATGTGGGTGGAGATGGCCACGCTGAGTGCATTGAGCAGGGGGAACCTCTGCTGAGATCACAGTGGCTTTTGCTCCTGCCTGCCTGGAGGTGGGGAGCTGTGATGGGCACAGCCGCCACTGAGTGCTGTCAAACACTGACCAAATAAGCAGAGATTTGAGTACTTCGGGATCGCTTTGGAAACTACGTGTGTGGCTTAGGTACAGGGACGTGCTGTCTGGGATGAAAGCAAAGGCCTCCTTGGCAGGGAGTTTTTGTAGTATTGGCAGGCTTTATTTCTTGTTCCTGGATTATTTTTGTGCATTTGTGTTGCCTCCAACCCAAAGTCTCTGGGATGGAGCCATCTCTGTGCTTTGGGAGAGGAGAGAGATGCCTGCCCCAGGGTCCCTCTGGATGCCAGGGTGGCACTGCAGGGGAAGAGGGAGTCTGCCTGGGCATCTGTCTGATTGCTTATGGTTGGGGCAGTTCTGACAGGTAAACGTTTGGACAAGTTGCTTTTTTCATGGTGTCCCAGATACGTATGAATTGGATGGAATAAAGTCATACTGCCACCAGCACAGTCCCTGCTACCCCAGTTTAGGTTTCACCCTGAGCTGTGGTGGAGAAACGAGATGTCCAGGGCTGTGTTGTGAAAGGGGTGCAGCCAGGCATGCAATCTGCAGTTTCACAATGACCTGGGATGTTGGGGCTGAGGCCCCCTCTGTATTTTCCTGCATTGCTGCAGGGACACATGGAACTGTTCTTCACGTTGGCTGGCTGGCAGCAAGGTGACAGTTGAAAGCTTAAGGCTTTCCTGGCTCGTACAAGGTTGGCACTTGAGAATGGGTTTGTGACCATCTCCACTGGACACTAGTTGCCAAGGATGATCCGTGGCTCATATAAGGAGGAGTTTGGGTTCTGCTGTCACTTTTCCCACACTGAACTACATGATCTTTTGAGATCCCTTCCAGCCTGGGCTGTTGTATATTTCCCATCCAGCCCACTGCAAGGTGCTGCAGCTGTAATCTCTTGCTGTGTTATCTTCAATGGAGGCTAACCCACTGTTACCTCCTTGCCACACACACGTGAGCTAGACTTGATCCCTTCCAAAGATGGAAACTGTGAGAAGGCAGATGTGCCTGCAGCAGGTCAGCAAAGGGTGCCTTGGCCCCACAGCCTCTCATGATGGGGTTGTGGATGTGTGCACCTCCTTTTCTTTGCCATGGTTGGGATGCATTACGGGAGCAGAGGGGAAGACAACAGGCTAGCAGACTGGGGTGCATGGTTGGCTTTGGGGTGGGCAGGAGGCAGTAACGGGATGGTGCTTTACCAGGAGGATCTTGTCTTCATTACAGTAGGAGTGTTGTAGTGCTCTCTTCCTTGCACTTAACAGGGACCTGATATGCTAACTTTTTTCCTTCTTTCTGTGTAGGAGATGAATTAAAATGCAGCACACCACGTGCACGGAGGACAGGATCTATCACGCTCTGGAAAGATGTTTACATGGGCTTAGCAGAGATGCGCTCTCCAGCAGATGGGCTGGTAAGTGACCTGTTAACCATGAGCTTGTTCTTCAGCCTCTGAACGATCTGCTGACCTACCTGGGCACCTGGGTAAGAGAGAGCTGCTGGTGCTGCTGGAGGCTTGGAGGCCTTTTCCCCTTTCCAGTGTTCAATGTTAGAGGTAGGATCCAAGATATAGTCAGTCTTCCTGAGCCTCTTGCTGTGGTAGGAAGATGTTGAGCAAGTCATGTTAAGTCTTACATGTATATTCATCAGATGCACGGCTTCTTGCCAGTTGTCCATGCCTGAGCTGGAGACAATTAAGCATTCTATGCTTCTCACTATGAGGAAAGACTCCTTTGTGTAATCAGCCAGCCTTGCCTTGCTTTAATGCATGCAGTCCTCAAAACCTATGGGTGTAATCTATTCTGCATTGTCAGAAGCAAGTGTGGAGATATTTTTAAATCTAGACCAGATACCATGGTGACCATAAAGATCTGAGCCATGTTGAGCAGTTTGGGATGCCGGCAGTGAGGCTAGAGCAGCAGTGGGCAGAAGTCATTTTTGAATGTCATTTTGATCTGTCTTCCTCCTCCTGGCATTTGCAGACTGCAGTTACATCACTCCCAAATCCTCTTGTGAATGGAAGAAATGAAATGAATTTGGGGGCCTGTCAAATTCAGATTTCCTTTTGTCTGTTTGCAACCCCTTCTGCTTTTCTGTTTACCTGTAAGTCAGCAAAGTGGTGCAAGCAATGTCCTACCTTCTGCCAAGTACTGCAGTAATCCCTTTGGCCATGCCTGTTTCCTCACCCGCTGGAGTGATGCCAGCAACCTGTGCTGGAGCATCACTCTGTGTCTTGTTTCTGACCAGGACTCATGGGTCCTTTTGGGCTCCCCACGTTCTGGGCAAACTGGCCCTGGAGTGTGACCTATAATCCCCGTTCCTGGAAGCGCGAGCTCAGGCTTACGACCGTTCCAGTGCATGTCCAAAGGAGTCCATCGTGCCAAGCCATTCACCGCGCACTGCATAACTTGCCTCTTCCTGTAATTATAATTAATCAATTCCTGTGTCACTCATAATCTCTGCCTTGCTCTAATCCCAGCCCCTCAGTGCTGCTGGTCATGTTAAGGCAGCCTTTAAAAATGACTTCATAACTTTTCTGGTTCATTAGCAAAGACCAGACTGTGTGGGGCAGCGTCGGGGGGTTGTGGGCTCTGCTGGGAACAGCTCTGCTGCCCACTGATCCCTCAGTAATAATGATTTCCCCCCATCTCTCTGCCTGCTGCTTTCAGTCCTCTTCATGTGGGTTTTGAGGGGTTTGGCAGAATGAACTGGCATTCCGAGGAGATCTCGGGCATTTTACACATCAGAAAGTTCCCTTTCATCGAAAACAGTTGTGCTGTTGCCAAAAATGTTCAGCGTGACCGGAGAGCCCTGCTCCCGCAGTGGTTGGTGGATGTGATGTTAATGGCTTTCCTGTGCCATGGCCCCAAGTACCACGGTGGGACAGCTCCGAGAGCAGCGCTGCGTGGCCAAAGCCGCTTCTAAGTACTTTACCCCATGGCATGTCCATGTCGGCTTTGAGGAGCTGCTGTTCCACATCCTACCCCCTTGCAGTCGGAGTAGGAAGTGTTTCATTATTGCGGTAACACATGTGATTTGGGGAAAACAGAGCATAATTCACAGATGTACCCACACCCATAGCAGTGCATCCTATTTCTGTTCAAAATCAGAGCAGAAATGTTTTCAGTCTTCTGACTTCCCCGTATTACAAGCAACAGTTTAATTACTGCTGTGTCAGATCCAGGCTGTTATTTATGGCAGGGCTCTGTTCCTCATATGGTCGGTCAGTGAATCTATCCAGCTTGTTCTAAACTCTGCTGTAGCCTTCTCCTTTCTTGTTTTGAACTTCTTACATCACTTGTATTTCCCAGTTTATTTGCTTTCCCCTCGTTTTTACCATTTCTGCACACCAAAATAGCACCCACGACGCTGCAGCTTTTGGGATGAGACCTTCCGAGGAGATTGTGTTTATTTTTAAGTTATTTAATGCCTTTTTTTAACATAATTTGACAGGAGGTGGCTCCAGAGAGGGTGAGTAATCACTTCCGATGCGTTGTTTCCCCCACTGTGTGACTGAAGAGCTGTAGTCGGTGAAGTCAGCAAAGAGAAGCGCAAGTGCTTTGGCCATCACAGGTTTATACCCTGGGTGAGCCTGTGGTCAGCTCTGGGGTCTAAACAGAGAATCTTTCCTGAACTGCAGCGTTTATTGGAGGAACCAAAGAAAAAGATTGTTTCTGAATCACAAGAAAAAACGTTAGAAAAGTACTAGAAAAGACAACCTCTGGAGACCCTCTTCAGAGTTTCCCTTCCTCCATGTCGCTGCAGAGAGACAATGGTCAAATCACAGTGTGCTAAAGGAAGAAAAATAGCTCATTTCTTGCTGGTGAGCAGTGAAATGGGGGGAGCCTTTGGTGGAGGAGAGTGCTGGGCTTGGGTCTGGCTGCTGGCAGTGCTGGGCTGCTGAGTTTGAGGGGGGCTGGAGGGTCATGGTGAATGGTGAGCTGCTGGAGAGGCTACACAGTGCCCAGGAGGCCCCAGGGATGGGAGGGAGCTGCTGTGTCACTGCCATGGGGCTGCACACAAGTCAGAAGGGATGAAGGATGCCAGTGAGGATGGATGAAGGTCACTGGTGAGCAGGAGGAGGAGGGTTCAGTGATACTTCTCATGTGGCGCCCAGGGAGTTCAGTCTGCTCAGCTGTAATAAAGAGAAGCTTAAGATCCTGCTCAGTTGCAATCATCTAGATACATTCATGGGGAATTGTTCACCCTGGAAAAGAGAAGGCTTCAGAGAGACCTTGTAGCAGTCTTCCAATACCTAAAGGGGCCACAAGAAACCTGGGGAGGGGCTTTAGACAAGGGATGTAGGGACAGGCCAAGGGGAATGGCTTTAACCTGCCAGAGGGGAGACTGAGATGAGCTCTTAGGCAGAAGCTCTTCCCTGTGAGGGTGCTGAGGCGCTGGCACAGGGTGCCCAGAGAAGCTGTGGCTGCCCCATCCCTGGCAGTGTTCAAGGGCAGGTTGGACACAGGGGCTTGGAGCAAGCTGCTCCAGTGGAAGGTGTCCCTGCCCGTGGCAGGGGGTTGGATCTGGATGAACTTTCAGGTGCCTTCCAAACCAAACGAGTCTGGGATTCTACGAATGAACAGATCTGGTGTGGAGATCCTCCAGGTTAATCACCAAGTGGTGAAACGCAGTGCTTGAAATCTTGCAGCGCCAAGTGCGGAATCGGGGTGTGCTGGTTACTAAACCTTGCAAATTTTAACTTTTGAACTGATTTCTCCAGGCTTGTGGGTTTTCTTGCTGAACTCACTGGCAGGCTGGGTGGAAGCGCTTGGGCTGTCTCCAGCCACTATGCCCTCCTCACGGGGCTCTGGAAGCTGCAGGTTGGAATGCTGCACAGTGCAGCAGGCATCATCCGAGGGGCTGCTGTGACTGTGGGCTTTTGCTGTCTCCTCACCTCCAGTCCCCTGACTTAGGAATTGCTGTGAGTCGGCCCTTCCCTGGGCAGCCCCTTGGAGCAAAGGACCTTGTTCTGGTGAGGACGTAGTGGAAATGGTGGGAGCGGGTCTGGGGGAGGGAGGAAATGGAGACATTTGCTTTCCACCCATCCAACTGTGTCACTTCTGCCAGCAGCTGGAGCCGATGCCAGCCCGAGCGCTGCGGGCGCCGGCAGCTCGTGCATGTGCTGTGGCTGCTTGATTTCTAGTTTTGTGTGTTGTGTTTTTTCCGCTTTGGCAGTTGCCCCGTGAGGTGCAGCCCAGGGGAAACGCCACCGCTGCGGTCAGAGGGGCTGCTCCGGGAGGGGGGCAGCGTGTTCTGCTTCTTAGAAATCACAAAGCTGCATCCTTCCGAGGCCGCTGCTGCTGGCTCCTGCCGTGCTGCAGGCATCTCAAGCGGTGCAGTTGCACCCAGAGCAACCCCCAATGTCAATGCAGGCTTGAGAGCAGCCCTGGAGAGAAGGGGTTGGGGGTACTGCTGGGTTAAAGGCTGGACATGAGCGGGCAATGTCTGTTACCGCAGCGCTCAGCTGTGACCCAGGTGGATGCAGGATGTCTGCAGAAGGATGGAGAGGGTTCTTGCTGGTGGGTGGCTCCTTTCTGCTTTTAATGTCATCTGGGACTTTTGTTCCAGACCTGTGCGCATTAGGAGCGTCACTCGCCATGCCCAAATGTCCCTTTTAGTCTGGATGAAGGGGATATGGCTGCAGGGACTGACTCTGGTCCCAGTGGTTGGGAAGTGGATGCTCTTGACTTGGACTGTGCGTGGAGGGGAGGGGATTCCCACCCAGGTGTGGATGCCCTGTCCTGACTGATGCCTGTCAGTGCCAGACACTTTGCTTTGCAGCATGGTCTGTTGTGTCCAGGATTTTCAAGCTGCATTTCACATTATTTTTAGCAAGGATACAGCTGTTTTGGTGGTTTTGGTTAATGTTCTTTGCCAAATTCAGGATCTCAGACAGTGGCAGCCTGCTGCTTCCTGGCACTTTTTCAATCCCAGGGTAACCTCAGTGCCTTACCATGGCCATGAGTTAAACAGAGTTCCTGCTCATAGTGAAGTTATTCAAATATCCCTGTCTGCATAATAGAATAGTTCGGGTTGGAAGGGAACTTAAGATCACCCAGTTCCAACCCCCCTGCCATGGGCAGGGACACCTCACACTAAACCATGCCACCCAAGGGTCTGTCCAGCCTGGCCTTGAACACTGCCAGGGCTGGAGCATTCACAACTTCCTTGGGCACCCCATCCTTGTCCTTCAGCAAAGAGTTCCTGTAGAAGACCCCAAAATGGGTCAGAAGACCTCAGGTCTGAATTATCATAGAATCATATAATCCCAGACTGGTTTGGGTTTGAAGGTAACATCGCTCCTCCAGTTCCAACCCCTGCCACGGGCAGGGACACTTTCCACTAGAGCAGCTTGCTCCAAGCCCCTGTGTCCAACCTGCCCTTGAACACTGCCAGGGATGGGGCAGCCACAGCTTCTCTGGGCACCCTGTGCCAGCGCCTCAGCACCCTCACAGGGAAGAGCTTCTGCCTAAGAGCTCATCTCAGTCTCCCCTCTGGCAGGTTAAAGCCATTCCCCTTGGCCTGTCCCTACATCCCTTGTCCCAAGCTCCTCTCCAGGTTTCCTGCAGCCCCTTCAGGCACTGGAGCTGCTCTCAGGTCTCCCCTTCAGGAGCCTTCTCATCTCCAGGCTGAACCAGCCCAGCTCTCAGCTTCCCTCCAGCCCTGCCCTTGTCTCTGCTACCTGCCCGTCCTCCCAGTCCACTCACAGTGCCTTTGTCCCAGCTCCTCCCCAGGGCAGCAGCTCAGCACCTTTCCCTCTGCCCCATTCAGTGCAGAATAAAGCAGCAAGCTGCTGCTGCTGCTGCAGTTTCCTCCTGCCTTGCTCGAGTGAAAGGAAGGAAAGAGCCCTGGTCTTGCTGGGCTATTTGTGTATGTGGTTACACTCGCGCAGGAAGCGGTGTTCTCCGTACCTGGCGATGCGCCCGGCGCAGCTCAGCTCTGCTGCTCCTGTGGCTCCTGCTCCTCATGGCCAGGGCAGCCCAGGGTGGCCACGCCAGGGTCGGGCTCTCACGGATGGAACATCCCTCTCGGCTGAAGCGGGACAGGACGTTTAATACACACATGAGCAGCTTCTTGCCGAGGACAGCAAAGCTCTGGCAGCTTAGAGCACCTCTTGGCTATCCCGTGGGTGCTGCGGCTTTCCCTGGAGGATGCCGCACTCTGGGATAACACTGATTGGTTCAAGCAATCTGTTGGAGTCATTGTCGGCAGGGCCATGGCTTTGTGCCATTGTGCTGGCTTATGAGGGGCTCAAAAGGGAAGCGGAACATCGCTGAGTTACCGGCTCGCTGTGGCCATGGCCTCGCTGATGGGGTATCACGACCTGAGGTTGTGCTCTGGATGTCAGCACATGCACCGAGGTGCCAGGAGGATGAGGCGAATTAAAACTTGGAGCTGTAACTATCAGCGAGTGCATCTGAACTGCTTGGGAACTTCCCAGTGGGAAAACAATTCATTGACAGGGAAAAGCTGCGTGGCAGCAGGGGAGCATTCCCATGGGGGAAGGCTCCTGCCTCTTAATTCGGTGACAGACTGGATAGGCATGAAGGCACAGGAGCAGTGTGTGTCCTAGTAAGCAAACGCCTGTCCAGGGAGGGCACATGAAGCCTCTCTGCAACCTTAGAGCTAGTTTTGCTTGTCTTGGCATTGGCCTTCTCCTGGCTGGGCCACCACAGCAGACCTCTCCCGTGGTTTAACCTCATCTTGTTTAGCACCTAGAAGGTGTGTAAAGGTGTTTTTATGGCATCTTTGTATGGCTGATGAATTTATAGCCTCTGCATCTAGGGATAATGTTTGAGGGATGGGGCAGACAATGTGCCCTGTGGCTTTGTAGTGAATACACTGTCCTTTTGCCTGCTCATGGCATTGCCTCTTCCTTGGTAGCTCCAGAGGGGCAGGCAATGCACATAGGTTGGTGCCCATGTTTCTGTGCTGCTGAGTAAAAAGCAGATGTATTTGTACTTATTTTTTCCTGAGATCACTAGCCCCACTCCCTGGGGTGTGAGATGCTGTTTCTCTTGGGTTTGCTTTTGGACTGAGACTGAAAGAGCCCCCATGCCAGCACCTCTGAACCCTGCCACGGGCTGTGGCTGAGCTGTGTGGACTGGATCCACTCCTGGTGAAAAAATCCATGGCAGTGTGGAATGGAGATAAAGATGTTAGGCTGTTTGCTTGACATTTCCCCATAACTTCTCTGTAGGGGTCTGTGTGCGGTGCCTGGTCCCTGGCTGGAGGAGGAGGTGCTGCAGGTCCTGGTCTGGTGGAGCTGGCGAGCACCGCCTCCTCCCTTGGGAGCCGAGGCCAGGATGAATGGAGGCGCCCGGCAGCCTTCACACTGATCATTTCCTCTAGAGCCATCTGGGAGGTGGCCCTGACCTCCAAGGAGAGCGATGGCCTCGGGAAACACCTTGGGCCATTGTCACCCGTCAGGTCCCAGCAGCAAGAGGCAGATGTCTGGGGATGGAGGCCGGGAAGGTTTCAGTCAGCAGGAGTGAAGGACTCTCCATCCCTTCACATGGCAATTCACCCCTCAATATGCCTAAACTTCTGGTGGGGTTTAATATATTTAATGGAAATCTAAAGGTGCTAAGAGATGGAATAAATGCTGGGCAGGCTTAATGATGCTGATGTGCATGGCCAGGGTGCGGGGAAGCTGGTTGAGGAGATGGAGCATCTTCCCTCAGGTGTGATGCAGCTGGAGAGGGTTGGATGTGTGCCTGATAGGAACTGAATTTTGCAGGGTTTGAGTGAGTTCATAGTTAGGGCATCCGGGGCGTTTGTGAGAGGGGCTGCAGAGCAAAGGCTTACACCAATGGGTTTTCTGCGCTCAGGCACAATGAAGGTGAGCATCCACCATCCCTCTGGCCTCTGCAGCATGCACATGGCAGTGCAGGCATGTCAGCTACCCAGCTTCCCCGAGGAAGAGGCATCCAGCCGAGCTTGGGCACATTGGGCTGTGCCAGTTGAGTGCTTGGGCATGAAGCCGTGCTGTGGAGATAAGCCCCATTTGGTGAGATTGGATCGTTCAGAATGAGGGCGTGAGGTCTTCTTCACCGTGATGTGACACAGGCAGCAAACACCTTCACCCTGACCCCCTCCCCATGTTCATCCCTCCTGTGACCTCCCTGAGCTGGCTGTGGGTGACAGCAGCTCTGTCTTCTGCAGCTGGGCTGTGCCTGAACTGCTGGAGCCTGCAGGAGCTGGTGAGCCGGGACGCCAGCAACTACGTCATCCTTGTGGAGAAGATCCTCGGCAAGGCCAAGGAGGTGAGTTCTGGGGGGACTGGGGCTGGGGCAGCTCTGGGGCTTCCCAGAAATGGGGTTTTGCAGAGCTTCAGAGTCACAGCCTGGTTTGTGTTGAAGGGAGCTTAAAGCTCATCCAGCTCCAACCCCTGCCACGGGCAGGGACACCTTCCACTAGAGCAGCTTGCTCCAAGCCCCTGTGTCCAACCTGGCCTTGAGCACTGCCAGGGATGGGGCAGCCACAGCTTCTCTGGGCACCCTGTGCCAGCGCCTCAGCACCCTCACAGGGAAGAACTTATCCCTAAGAGCTCATCTCAGTCTCCCCTCGGGCAGGTTAAAGCCGTTCCCCATGGAATGGTGGGTGATTTGGGGGTGTGGTAAGGTACTGCTGGAGCACTGGAGCTTGGGGTGCTGCTGCGTCTGCAGGTCCAAAACCCTTATGGGAGCAACTCTGTGTGTCCCACCAGCTTTCAGCACATGGGGAGCTACAAGGGAAAAACCCATCACCAATGTCTGCTCTTTGGCAGCACTGCAGATCCACGGGGAAGGGGTTTGATTTCCCAAAGCGCTGCTTGGTGCCATGCAGGGGCTGCACGCATGGAGCCAGACTTCCCCACACCTTCCCCTGGTGTACACTGGGAGCTGTTAGTCCAAATCAAAGCAAATGGGAAGTTTCCTGTTGGTTTTGATGGAAACTTTGCTGTAGCTCTGCTGGGCTTCCTGCAGAGCAGGCATGGAGCTGGGATGCTGGATGCAGGCAGGTTTGCACTGTGCAGCATGGGGCCAGGCACAGCAGGGAGGTGAAGCTGCAGCAGGGCCGATCCTATCAAGCCTATAGGGTCCCATCATGTCCTGCAGAGGCTTGAGGCACCATCGCTTGAGCAGGGTCACCCCGGGCTGCTCCTGGGAAGACCTTGGAGGAATCCTTTGATGTGGCAGGAAATGGTGATGTGTTTCCTAACTCCTCCACTGGGATTCATGTGATGGGGTAAATGTTACCTTTCTGGGGAAAGAAAGGCTGCCAAGCTGTATTTTCAGTTTCATCCATTTATATTTTTTAATAGCTGGAGTGTGTTTAGTTGCAGATAGCATTTGCAGATAGTCTATTAGGGTTTATGTAAGGGTTTATTGCACTTTCCTGTGCTCAGGAAGGAGACAAGTGTATCCTTGAGCTGTGTGTCACTCAGTGAAATAATCCTGCTGGCTATTCAGTGGCAAAGGCTGGGACAAGAATATATGGTGTGCACCATGCTGCTGAGCTTTGCAAGGCTGGGCTGATCTTGGAGCAGCTCCAGTGCCTAAAGGGGCTGCAGGAAACCTGGAGAGGGGCTTTGGACAAGGGCCTGTAGGGACAGACCGAGGGGAATGGCTTTAACCTGCCAGAGGGGAGACTGAGATGAGCTCTTAGGCAGAAGCTCTTCCCTGTGAGGGTGCTGAGGCGCTGGCACAGGGTGCCCAGAGAAGCTGTGGCTGCCCCATCCCTGGCAGTGTTCAAGGGCAGGTTGGACACAGGGGCTTGGAGCAAGCTGCTCTAGTGGAAGGTGTCCCTGCCCGTGGCAGGGGTTGGAGCTGGAGGAGCTTTAAGGTCCCTTCCAACACAAACCATTCTATGATCAGAGGGCTGGGAACATGACCAAATCCAGCTTCTTGAGGGTGAAGGCAGAGCAGAAGCCTGTGCTGACCTGCTGGTCCCGTTAGTGTGGGTTACTGGGGCTTCAAGGGTTATTTTCCCATGGAGACAAGGAAAGTTTTGGGGATGGTGATGTGCTGGGTGAGTGCTTGGCTGTATTGTTGGGAAGTCTCTTTGGCACCTCCAAGGATGCTTTTGGGTGACGCTCATGGCGAGCACCCCAGCTCATCCTGCTGCCCCGGGCTGTTTCCTACAGGTGCAGGAGAAGTGCGACTACGACCTCGTAATGCCCCTGGCTCTGCTCTTCTACTACGCCGTCCTGTATGTAAGTCCTGAGGCTGCTGCACATAGCTTGATCCCAGCCCCTGGGGATGCATGGGGTGCAGAGTCATTCCCTGTGGAGCCCAGCAGAGCAGTCACCGAAATTAGAGCGGCTTTTGTCTGAAACATCATGGTCTGATCAATTAATCTCAGAAAAGGCTATAAGAATCTATAGGGATCAAGACCAGGCAACCATTGTCTGAGCTGAGAGATGTAAAAAATGAGCTTCAGTGGGTTTTCTTTTTAAGATGGGCTAATCAGAAAGGGAGATGGACCCTTCTCTGTGCAGAGAAGGCAAAGTTTTTTCATTAGCCTTTACTTGTGCAAAATGTAAAGGCAGCAGTGCCGCAAAGGAGTGGAGCCCTTACAGGAAACCCTTTCTTCTTATTATTATTAGCACAATGCATCATTATCCCGAGGAAATCATTGCTGCCAGGTCTTGCAAAAGCACAGGCTGTGATGCCATTCATCTGTATGGATCTCTGGTTGTTAAAAAGAAATGTATATATAGGCTTTGGCATGTGAGCCACAGCCGGGAGGTTGGGAAGGTGCAGAGCGGATGGAGCTTTCTCAGAGCTGTGCCGGGGGGGGTACTTTGACCCTGCTTTGTGAGAGGAGGGGTGTCACAGGGTGAGCCTCTGCTCTGAGATCTTCCAGCCTAAGCCCTTAAGCTCTGATGCAGTGCTCGAGCCCGTGTCTTTGCTCCCTTTCTAACAGTGTCTCCCCGCCCCCCCGCAGGCTCCCCATTTCCCATCGGGCTCCGACCTGCTCCTGAAAGCTGCCGGTGTGTACCACAGCTTCCTGACCTGGCCCGTGCCCTACTGCGACATCTTCCGCAAGCTGCTCACCTTCATCAGCGATGAGCTTAAGGCCCCTGGTAAGCGCTCCTGCCCCACCGCTCCCCCGGGCCACCCCCTGCCGTGACAATTTGGATCCTGAGGCTCTTCTGGTGCTGCTCTTCCACCTCACTTCATGCATCCCTTGGGTGCGATGCCTACACCTACCTCGTGCTTCCCAACCCTCACCTTTTCCAGGACGTGAGGAGCTCTGCCCTCCATCCTCTGCACAGGGTGACACCAGATTCCTCTGGAGGAGCAGGGCAGGGTTGTGGTTTGGGTGGCTGCCTTGCATGCAAGGTGGTGGGTGCATCCTTGGGAGGCTCAGCTCTGGACCAGTGTGAATTAGCAGAAAGTGTAACTGTTTCCTGGCTGCCTTTCGGTCTGGTGGGTCTTTTCCATGGCAAGACATATGTGGCTGCTCCTGCCCAGCCCTGGGCTTTGTTCGAGATGCTCAGTGGTGTAAATGGGGTGATAACAGTGGGGCCATTCATCAGCATCAAGGTGGCTGAAGCCTTGAGCCTGCCCTTGCGTGGAGATTTCCGTAGGGCTGGGGGGCTCTCTGGCTCTTTCTTTACAGCTGAGACACCTTGTGATACAGCTTTGGGCACATCTATCAGCAGCAGCAGCCCTCCTCCTAATTAAGGCCTCCTTGTAGATGTCCTGTTGTTCCCAATGGAGCAGCTCTTCCAATTATTTCTAAAAGGCCTTTTCCCCTAATCTCCCTGTCTGTTGGTGGCTTATGGAGAGCTGGTATCACACAGAGCACATTTCAGGCCTTGTTTACTCCTGCACAGGGTCATGGCATTGACCGGCTCCGAGCAGGACTTGGGAGGCCTTGGATGGGTACGCGAGCTGGGGCTGGGTCCTTACCCCCATCCCTAACCTGGGTAGCTGCTTTGTAGAGCCAGGACGGGGACATGAAACAGGGTCTCTGCGGAGGTGGGAGCTTGTAGGTGCGGATGGGGTGAAAGGTGCTTTCAAAGGAACAAACATTGAAATAAACCCTCTGCAGTGCTGGCACTGGACTGGTTCTTCTATCCCCAGCTCAAGGCTCCACCAGCATAAATGGCCACGGGCACCAGGCAGGGTCTGGCTGGTCTGTTGTGCTGGATTCAGCCTCCAGCTCAGAGCTGCAGGGCCAGCACAGATGTGGGGATGCTCACCCCATGCTGGTGCAGCCACAGACTTCCCTAGCTCCTTCCTGGTCACTTATTGCTATGGCACCAGTTGGGACTGTGTTTACAGATGGCTGGGAAAGCCCCAGTGCTGGAGGGGAATTGCTACCTTCTGCTGTTGACCCAGCACCACCATTGCTGGTCCCTGAGGCTGTGTGAGCTGGGGACTTTGGTCCAAAAGCTTTTCCCTTCCTACAAGCAGATGAGATTTCCCCTCCCCTGCCAAAGGATGCTGTGTGGGAGGTGTTGGCCTGATGGGGCTGGGGAGCCCAGTGCTGCCCCTCACTGTGGCCTCTCCCCCAGCTGGAGCCAAGAACAGCAGAAAACATGTTCTCTGCTGGTAAGCTGACCAGGACCTTATAAGCTTGTTGTGTGGCCTCTGTGACCTGCTGCAAGGCTGAAGCAAAAGCTTTTTATTGAGAGGAGGGTGAATATTAACTGAGACAAGCTGCTGTCAGTATTTGCCAAGAATGAGATAGCTTTTATGTGCCGACTGGGGTGATGCCTCTGCAGGGGGAGTGAGTGCTGCTGTAATCGGGGGCCTGCATGAGCAACATGTGCTGCTCATGGGTGCTGGAGCAGGGCTGCCAAGCAGCAGCTGGTGTTGGGATGTGGCTGCCTGTAGCAATGAAGGTGATGGATCTCATTAACACCGCGTTTCCCAAGATGTGCCCCAGTCCTGCTGTTCGGGGGTGACATGGGCTGTGCTGTTGCCACACGGTCCAGGTCCATCCAATGTCACCTGGTAGGAGGTTCCGATGGCAGCCCAGGGATGGGGACAGGGACTGTCCATGCCAGCCTCAATTCTGCCGGGTCCAGTCTGAGCTCGTCTCTGTGGGAGAGAAGGTGGCAGTGACCTGCTGTCCATAAGTGAGATCCAGGGCCTGGGGAGCTAAAGCAATGGGCAGAAGCTGCTAAATAGCATCCATGCAATTCGCATTCCGCATCAACAGTGTGGCATAAGGGACTGGATGGAGCATCTCTCCCATCCCAATCTTTGGTTGCTTTACCGTCGCTCTGGGCTTTTACCTTTTACATTCTTTGCCCCTAGACTTACATGGTGGCTGAGTCTTGTCCCCACAAGGACTTTTGGTGCCGCTGTGCCCGCTCTGGACAGCGGCTCAGCCAGGTTAGCATCACATTAGGAGGCAAAGCGTGCCTCTGAGGCAGAGCAGTCTGCAGCAGTGCTGTGTCTCATGTCCTCTGCTCTTTCCTCAGGGATCTCCTTCCAGAGGCTGGTGAGGACAGAACAGGGGCTGCCTGTGAAGAACTACCAGAGCTCCACTGTGTAAGTGTGGCCATTGGCGCTGCTGGTGCCATGCTGCAGCATCCCCATGGTCTCCCACTGCTTAAGGAGCAGTGGGGCTGCAGCGAGGGCATCTTCGGGGTATAGCAGTGGGTGGTGGGGAGAACTGGGCTGAGCTGTGGGAAGGGACATGGAGAGTGGGTCCCCAGCTCTGGGTCAGGGTCTGTGGGCTCCCTGTGTCAGTTATCCTGCAGGGCTGCAGACCCGGGTGAACAGGGCCAGTCTCCAGGGGAGAGGAGGAGGCAGTCTCCTCCACAGGGGCTGCTGATCTCAGCACATGCTGGAGAACAGGGAGGAGATGCTTTGATCTACGTGTTTGGGAGCCACCACCCCAAAGGTGGTCAGAAGCGAGTCCATCCCCGTGCAATGATTGCTGAAAGCCTTGCAGCGCAGTCAGACTTTGCACCTTATTTGTGGTTGAACCTTCCTCCTGCCAGGAAACCTCGTGAACAGGGAAATGAGCCTGGGCAGTGTGCTCCCTTCCTGGCTGCAGTGCCTGCTCCAGGGACAGTCCCTCGTGCACAGACCCCTCCACTCTGCAGGGGGGGTCTCCTGCTTTTCTGGCTTCTCCACTCATGCTGTGCATCCCTGGATCTGTCTGTATCCACCCAGCTGTGCTGGTGCTGCTGTGTTGCTTCCCCAGCACAGCTCTGCTGCTCTGCTTTGCTTATACTGGTGCAGCCACCAATGACTTACAGCAGGATGGCTGTATTTGCATAAAAAGCCCTGAAAACCTGTCACAAAGCTGTACACAAGCTGGACCTGGTGCTTATTGAAAGCTTTTGCCCATTGCCTGAGCCCTGTAATACCAAGCACACCAGAGCACATCCTTCAGAGTAGTTTTTGCTCAGTGAGGTGGACTGCTCTTATCTGTCAATGTAAGCATGTGCTCTCTGGGCTGCAGGTTTGGGAGTCTAAAGCCTGTGCGTGTTCATATTGTGGTCCAGAGCAAAGCTGCAGCTGAAGGATGCAGCTCTTTTTCCTTATAGCCCAGAAGTGATGCTCTGACCTGCATATTGCGGGGGGAATGGGGATGGGGGGGGGCGGAACATGTTTTGGGGCCATTCCCAATTTCAGCCCTCCCCTTCATTGTATGTGCTGGCTGTCAGGACAACGGGCTGCTGGGTTGACGGGGCAGGTGATACTGCACGTGTGGCAGGATGGACGATTTTCGTCCATCCGCTCCCTGGCGCTGCAGCTGGAACTGGCACCCCGAGACCCTCTGGCTGTGCCTAACGTGAGAGGACACTGCCATCTAGAGTGCATTGGTCCAAGTCTCATGTGCCACCGGTGTCCAGGCCTGGCTCATGGCCTAAACCCATCACCTTGTCCCCACCAGGACGGTGCTGCTGCTCAACCCCTCTGAGGTGCAGAGCGAGTTCCTCTCCATCGCTGAGAGGCTGAGCTCCAGCGAGCACCCGCAGCGTGCCACGCTCATTCTGCTGCTCGAGCACCTCTACCAGGCCAACTTTGGCACCTGCTGCGACCTGGACAGCCTGAACCACGTCCTGAAGGTAGGCTCGGGGAGCTCAGCCATGGCACAGCACTGCTGGGTTCATGCACTTGGCTGCTGGGTTTTCTGGCCAAGAAGTATTTGGTTGACAAAAGAAGTTTTGATAACACTTCTTGTAGGAAGGGTGCACATCTTCCCCTCCTCAGAGCAGAGGTCTGCACTTCTGGTTTGTGAAATGTCTCTTGCCTTTTACCCTTTTACTCCTTTCCCCATCCTTACATGGAGAGAGGAAGTGCCCCAGGTTTGAAATGTAGCAGAAGTGCTTGACCAGAGAAACACTTTGCTTTGGTGGAGGGAGGGGGGAGGCAAAACATTGTCAAGAAAACCCCTTAGAGCTTTTCACTTTTGTTTTTCTTTGCAAAAGTTCCAGGGCACATCCCATGTGATGGGCATCCTGGCAGTGCCCAAGGCCAGGTTGGACACAGGGGCTTGGAGCAAGCTGCTCTAGCGGAAGGGGTCCCTGCCCATGGCAGGGGTAGTTGGAACTGGAGGAGCTTTAAGGTCCCTTCCAACACAAACCAGGCTGGGATTCCATGAAGGGGGTAGGAGGCAGTGGGGAGAATTCCCTGGTGGCAGTTAGTGCTCCTGCCCACAGACCTGTGTGTTGCTCCTGTGGAGGGACCCCCTTGATCCCTCACCCGGGCTCTGCTTCCCCAGTCCAAGACCCTGGAAGAGCTCTCTGAGATCTACGCCACTGCCACGGATGCTCAGGAGGCTGCGGCTGCCAGCAGTGACCCTGTCCTGGCGCGGGAGCGGCTGCAGTCCATGCTGCGGGACATCGCCGGGGCCGCCTCCTTTCCTGTCATCACGGGTGAGAACCCCCTGGGCTCCTCTTGTCCCCAGGGTTTGTGCCAGCTCAGCCCCTGCAGCAGCGAGGAGCCGTTCTGCACGGTTTCAGCCTAGCCCAGCTACAACAGAAACCCCACCAGCCCAGGCCCTATCTCGTAAACAGGCCAGGAGCCAGAAAGGGTTTGTCATCTTTCTTTGTAACAGCAGCAACAAAAAACGTGTCCAGCCTTTGTGGGTGAGAGGAAAACCCACATTAGATCAGAAACCCATGGTAGCAGTGATGTCTGATGGCTCTTAGAGCCGTGAAATGCCCCCTTGTCCCAGTCGTGTGTGATTTCATGGGGATAGCAGCAGCACCATCTGTGTTCTGCGTGAACTGTGCTACCCAAAGTGTGTCATTGGGGTGGGCGCCACCTTCTCCTGGCCGGGAGAGCTGTCAGGAGCAGTACTGTGGGGCCCTGCACACTTTACCTCCTCTTCCTCCTCTCTTCCCAGGTGAGGGTCAGCCCCGCAAGCTCCACACCATCCCCATCCCTACTGCTCGCTGCTACACTTACAGCTGGGATCAGGATAACTTTGGTAAGCAGAGTGGGGTCCTCTGACCCTCCTGGTGAGACCTCAGCCCCGCTGCCCATCACAGGGTGGCTGAGCAGCATTTCAGCTTGGCCTGGGCTGCCACTTGCAGCCCCGTGCACGACCCTTGCAGCCCCGTGCACGACACAAGCTGTGGCCAGAGCCTGAAAGAGCTGATAACAAGTTGCTGGTGTTGGAGGAAGAGGTAACACCACCAGTGCTGGTGTCCCCAAGATGGAAGAGGATGTGGATGTCAGCTTGGGCATGATCCCAAGCAAAGCCCTCATCTGAGTGGTGGGCGCAAGATACTGGTGGCTACAAAATGTGTGTTCCCTGAGCCAAATCGTGTAGGGCTTAACCTGCTGGGAAGGTTGTGCCTTGCTGGAAGAGGTTGTTGAAATTGGGACTGTTCAGCCTGGAGAAGAGAAGCTGCGTGGAGACCTCAGAGCAGCTTCCAGCGTCTGAAGGGGGCTACAAGGATGCTGGAGAGGGACTCTTCATCAGGGACTGGAGTGATAGGACAAGGGGTGATGGGTTCTAACTGAAACAGGGAAGTTCAGGTTGGGGATAAGGCAGAAGCTCTTCCCTGTGAGGGTGCTGAGGCGCTGGCACAGGGTGCCCAGAGAAGCTGTGGCTGCCCCATCCCTGGCAGTGTTCAAGGCCAGGTTGGACACAGGGGCTTGGAGCAAGCTGCTCTAGTGGAAGGGGTCCCTGCCCGTGGCAGGGGTTGGAGCTGGAGGAGCTTTAAGGTCCCTTCCAACACAAACCAGTCTGGGATTCTATGAGTTCATAGGGATATTGATAAGACTGAGACCTTGTTTTGTGGAAAGCTCCTCTGCAAGGAGTAAACCTTGTCTGTGCCCTGGAAATAGTTGTTGCTAGGAAAGCCTGAACACATTGAGATGTCAGGGCTTTGTAGGGCTGAGACCCTTCAGACATTGCTGCATTTTCCCCTCCTTGTAGCAGGAGCAGCCGAGGAGCGGGTACCTTTGCTGTGCTCTCAGCCCAGCCACAGCAGTTTTGCAGGGGAAACAGTGGCTTCCCCTCTGCTGAGCTGGTCTCTCCAGCTTCCCCATTCCTGGAAGACCTTTTCTGTTCCAGGAAGGTTTAGTGTTCATTGTGTGCCAGCCCCAGCAATCTGGAGCAGAGCTGTGGCTTGGGCTTTGCAGTGCGTTCAGCCTTGCCAAGAGGCCACCTTCAGTGGGGTGATTAGGAGTTTGATTAGTCGAACACCTTGCTTTCCTCTTGCCCTCTGGTTAAATCTGGATTGGATGCAAGCACATTGTGAAACCTGTGTAGAAAGGAAGAAAAGCCCAACTGGTATTTGCCTTGTGAGAACCCAAACAGAAATGTGACCTCAAGGAGAGGAACGTAGTTTGGATTGCATTGCATCTGAGCATCTCATGAAAACCTAAGAATGTCAGGAGGAGGTTTTCAATCCTTGTTTGAAACCATGAGAGCGTGTTGGCCATGCTGTGGTATTGTTATGGTCTGGGGTCACCACATTTCCTGTGGTTGTGCCGGAGCCTGTGCCAGGCACATTCTCCCTCTGGTTGCCTTTCAGATATCCTCAATGATGTCCTCAGCAAAGAGTGCAGCGCTGCTGAGCCCATGGCCTCGGAGAATGAGGAGGAGGACGAAGAGGAGGTGGAAATCGATGGTGGTTCCCCTGAGCGCGACTCGCTGCTTTCCCCCGTCTGCACCATTTCCAAAGGCTCGGTGTACTCGGTGTTGTCAGAGGAGGGATCGAAGCCCTTGCGAGTGTCCCTCTTCACCGCCTCCAAGGAGTCCATCTCGGAGCTGACTGTGGTCTCCAGGAAGTCCCTCAAGTCATTTGTGTCTAGTCTGAAGGACTGCATGGACAGTGGGTACGCAGAGGACAGCGACGAGAGCTCCCTGGATGCAGTGGGGCGGCCGGAGCTGAAGGCAGACAAGACCCACCCCAAACACAGACACACGCTGACCACCAGGATCTACAAACTGTTCAAGAGCAAAAGCCAGCTGGTCCTGAGGAGGGACCTGCGGGACTGCCCGGACACGGGCTCGCTCTCGCTGCCGCTGCGCCGTGCCGAGAGCCTGTGCACGTCCCACGCCAAGCACCGCGTCCCGGCGCGCTCCCGGCGCGCTCACTCGCTGCCGCAGCACGTCCTGAGCCCACGGCTGCAGGGCCCGCTCGCCCCGTGGCACCTCAGCCTGCAGCGACGGCCGTTCCTCAGCTGCGAGGACGATGCCAAGGCGGCCACGCTGCGCGTCGTGGTCTTCGGCTCCGACCGCATCTCGGGGAAAGTGGCCCGAGCCTACAGCAAGCTCAGGTGAGGCGGGCGGCGTGGGGGCTCTGGCTGCAGGGACGCGCTGGAGGCTCAGCTCACCCAGCCCTCTCCCACCTTCTCCTAGGCTTAAGGAGAGCACCTGCCCCTTACTGACAAGGTACTTCAAGCTGCAGTTTTTCTACGTCCCTGTGAAGAGGAGCTGCTTGGCTCCATCAACCCCTCTTATGCATCCCTCCCCATCCCTGGGGGACCCACAGCTCCGAGCCTCAGCTCAGGTGGTACGTGTCCTGCTCACCACAGGGCTTGTGGTGACACTGGTGCTCTGCGTGGCCCCGAGAGCCGTGTGAGGAGTTCATGGGGTGGGCTGAGTGGAGAATTTGTGTCTCTTCCACAAGCCCCAAGCATGGGTTGAGGAGCTGGGGGGTCCCTAGAGTGACCCCAGTGTGCTTGGTTTCAGGATCCCACCTTGGCTGGGATGGAGGGCAGCACCAATGACATCTCTCACTACATTGGCATGTTGGACCCATGGTACGAGCGTAATGTTCTTGGGCTGATGAACCTGCCCATGGACGTCCTGTGTCAGGTACAAGTAAGCCAGCTGGTAGGGCTTGGCATCCCCCTTCCCCAAGGTACAGGGGAGCTGAGGGAGAGCTTCTGCTTACCCTGGGCCACAGTGATCCTGTGCTACATGGGCACAGGATGGAGATGGTCGGTTCCTGGTGGTCGGGAGGGTTTCTGTTCCCGGTGGGGTGGGATGGGCAGTTCTTGGCACTGGGCTGTGGGTATCGTGTACTCCATCAGGCATGTGACTTACTCTCTCCCCACAGTCTGCCAAGCCAGAGGCTGAGCCGCAGGAGGACTCCCAGGAGCAGTTGCCCATCCTGGCAGATATGATCCTCTACTACTGCCGCTTTGCCACACGCCCTGTCCTGCTGCAGCTCTACCAGACAGAGGTAGGCAAAGGGGCTCAGCCCTGTCATGGTAAGGGGCAAAGAGGAGGTTTTTCTGCCTGTGCCAACAGCTTGGGACCTCTTGTGAAGTGATGGGGATGTGGCACAGTCACCACGTGCTGATTTGGATTGGAAGAGGCCTTTAAGCTCATTCAGCTCCAACCCCCTGCCGCAGGCAGGGACACCTTCCACTGGAGCAGCTTGCTCCAAGCCCCTGTGTCCAACCTGGCCTTGAACACTGCCAGGGATGGGGCAGCCACAGCTTCTCTGGGCACCCTGTGCCAGCACCTCAGCACCCTCACAGTAAAGAAATTCTTCCTTATATCTAACCTGAGATTTCCCTGTTTCAGTTTGAAGCCATTCCCCCTTGTCCTATCACTACAGCCCCTGATGAAGAGTCCTCTCCAGCATCCTTGCAGGGCTCCCCTCAGATACTGGAAGGCTGCTATAAGATGTCCATGCAGCTTCTTTTCTCCAGGCTTGTCACCCAAGGCAGCAGTTGGAAGCTGTGTTTCGTTTTCCCAAACATACCTGTTGTGTCCTCACCATCACCAGTTTCCCTCTCCTCTCCCTGCAGCTCACCTTCATTGGAGGAGAGAAGATGACCGAAGTCTTCATTCACTCCCTCGAGCTGGGCCACTCAGCAGCCACACGGGCCATCAAGGCATCAGGTCTGTAGCTGCTTTATTCTGCACCAACAGCCTCAGGCAGAGCTCTGTTGGAATGGGAGATAAATGGGAAGTGGAGCTGGAAGGCACTGGGGGCTGCAGCGGGTACCTGAGCCTGGGCTGCAGTGGGTGCATTGTGCCAAAGGTCCAGGCAGCTTTTCCCAGGTTTGGAAGTGAAGCACCGTAGTTCTTGCATTCCTCCTCAGGACAAGCTGTGGCAATGCCTTGTTTTTACTGCTGTTTCCTCCAAATTGTATTTGCAATAAAGCAGCTTCAAGCCCGTTTCTTTCCTCACCACCTGGCCAAATGCAGCTCTTCATCTTTTCTTTTTGCTGCTTTCTGTTGTTTGTGCTTTGCCCAGGAGTTATAAACCCCTCTTCCCTTTTCCTTCGCTTCCTGGGCAAAGCAAGGTTTGTTGCCTCTGCTTGGAGCCTTCCTGCAAGGGAGATCCCTGAGCTTTTTTACACTAGGAATTTATAACAAGCAGCAATGGCAGAAGCATCCCGGATACCCAAGGACAGGATGCTGCCTGGTGCGGTGCAGCTGCAGAGACATCTCATGGCCAACCAATAATACTGCATTTAAACACGTGGCTTAATCGTGTTAACCAAGTGCTTTTCTGTGATCTGGCCTTGTCCTTGTAAACAGAGCTCATAAAATACCCTCCATATGAAGTGTCACCCATGCTGCTCCCCAGAACACAGGCTCAGCCAAGGCCTTCCCAACAACTCGTGAAACCACCAATCCTGCCTTTGATTTCTTTTTTTCCTTGGGTTCTCTGGCAACACTGAACATCTGCTAAAAATTAGCCAGGGAAAAAAAAGTGTCGGGCACAGGATTTCAAGGCTAATTTAATGTGGGCAGAAATATGCCTGGAAAAACAGGAGCTGGGTTAGCAATGAGGCCTTTTATTGCTTTGTGTTTTCCCTGGAGCACTGACCCCTCTGCACTGGCCTCACCAGCGCTGCTTTCAGTTTTACAGAGCTGCTTGTGCTTTGTGTTGAAATCTCTGCACTGGATTAATTGCTTTCTGGCAGCTTTTAAGCCACCTTTTCCTTCTGTCCTTTTGCTCCACATCCGTGTTCAGCAAACCATTCTTTTTTTGCCCCCTTTCTGTAGGTACTGAGTGTGCTGCTGTATCAGTGACCAGTGGAAGAATGGGAATAAAAGACCATTGTGACATTTGCTCCTTGTTTCTTTCAGGACCAGGCAGCAAAAGGCTGGGTATAGATGGAGATAGAGAAGCAATCCCACTAACACTACAGATCGCCTACAGCAAGGTGAGTGCTTGGGAGCGGGACACAAAGCCAAATGGGGCAGAAAACCAAATCAGTGCTGGGCAAACCTGACACCTGGGGGCTGAGAGAGGCAAATGCTGCCAGTCTGCTGGAAGAGCCCAGATCCAAGACCGCATGAGCCAAAGTCCAGCTCTCTACTTATGGGCTAACGGGGGTGGCTTTCTGCTCCTATTCAGCCCAGTGAGATAGGGAATGTGCACCAATTTCCACAGACGATGTGTGCTTGGTGCCACTTTATGTGACAGCTTTTGCTTCCAGAGAGCAATCTTCTGCTGGCCACAGTAGTTCCTCCTTTTTGGCTGGGTCCTCTGCAGTTATTTACTGTTAAGCCTGGGCAGCTTTTTGTAAATCCAAGGTCAAATGAATTTTAATGCAAACTCAAACTTTGGATTTACCTGGAACTGCACAGGCAGACCTGAGCCAGCTCAGGCAGGTGGTTCAGGGTTGGAGGGAGGGTAACAGGAGCCTGGAGTGTGGCATCTGCAATAGGAAGAGTGGTTGGAAAGCTGCTCGGCAGAAAAGGACGTGGAGGTGCTGATTGATGGAGCTGACCATGAGCAGTTTGTGCCCAGGCAGCCAGGAAGCCCCCAGCATCCTGGCCTGTACCAGCACCAGTGCAGCAGCAGGGCCAGGGCAGGGATTGTGCCCCTGCGCTGGGCACTGGTGAGGCTGCACCTCAAATCCTGTGTTCAGCTCTGGGCCCCTCACTGCAAGAGAGACACTGAGGTGCTGGAGTGGGGCCAGAGAAGGGAATGGAGCTGGTGCAGGGCCTGGAGCACAGGGGTGATGGGGAACAGCTGAGGGACCTGGGGGGGTTCAGTCTGGAGAAGAGAAGGCTCAGGGGGACCTGATGGCTCCCTACAAGTGCCTGAGAGGAGGATGGAGCCAGGAGGGGCTGGGCTCTGCTCCCAAGGAACAAGGGATGGGACAAGAGGAAACGGCCTCAAGCTGCACCAGGGCAGGTTTAGATGGAGCTGAGGAACAATTCCTGCCCCAGAGGGTGCTCAGGCATTGGAACAGGCTGCCCAGGGCAGGGCTGCAGTCACCGTCCCTGGGGGTATTTAAACATTTGTCAACGCGTTGCTTAGGGGTGTGGTTTAGTACTGGACTTGGCAGTGTTAGGTTTAGGGCTGGACTCAATTATCTTAAAGGTGTTTTGCAACCTAAGTGATTCTGTGATCCTCTCTCCTGGGTTTCGGTTGGTCCTTGCAGACAGCTGTCAGTGGAAGAAGTCACTGGAATGATGTTGAGAAGGTCTGCACGTCTGTGAACCTCAGCAAAGCCTGCAAGAAGTATGAAGAACTAGGTGGGTAGAGGTGGTCTGTGCAGCTTTGCACAGGGAACATTGGAAAGGACTGGTAAAACAAGAGGACAGTGTGGATCTTCTAGCTGGAGCAAGTGAGGGATGTGAATGCAGCAGATGCATGGGAGGTGCCTGGTGATCCCTGGGGAATGCTGTAGTCCTTGGCTGTCCTTAGCACCACATCAGGGATGAAGGGCAGCTGATGTCCGACTGTCCTAAAGCTTCCAGCTAAGGAAATGGGATGGACATTAGGGATGGGGCTGGGATGGTTCAAAGAGCAGGATGATCACTGGAGAGTGGTGCTTTCCAGAACCACACTTGTTTGCTAAGGAGAGGGAGGGACAGGGAAAACTGGGATTCATTGGAGCAGAACCATGGGCCATTGTCCTGCTCTCCACAGCAGCTGTGCCTTGCAGACAGCTTTTTAGCTGGTTCTCCGTCCTGGTTTCTTTCCTGCAGCTCAGGGCCTGCTGCGTGGCTTTGCTTCAGCCTTTGTTTTAGAACAGGTTTCTGACGGGTGTTAAGGCTTTAAACCTTTTAAAAGCAGCAGACTTTTAGTCTCCACGTGTATTTAGAAGCAATACCTGTTCAGTCTTGTGGAGAACTGCTGTTCTGGCAATCAGGCACTGTTCTGAGTAAGCTGAGGTGGTTTTAGTTCTTGTGTGCTTCGTGCCTGGCGGGTGTGTGGGTTGTGAGTTGGAGTAGTTGGGGCAAACAAGTGATCTGCCAAATAGGAGACATCTCCTACATGCCCCATGGAGCTCAACTGAAACCTCTGCTCCTCCTGTTGCTGCCCCAGCCATGAAGCCATGCAGACCCCAGGGAAAGCCCAGCCGGAACTGGTTTCTTATCTCCTCTAGACTTTGAGTTGGACGTTTCTGCACTAGCTCAGGAGCTTCGCTTGTGCTGCCTATGCTTGGGTTGGCTTCGAGCGGTGTCAGAAGCTCCACCTGTAAAACAATGTCCTTCCTTCCAAGAGAAATCCGGTCCCCTCAGTTCTCTCCGTTGCTTTTTGCATTCCGAGTTTGACCACAGGATGTCACTGTAATTCCAGACATGAGCGAGCACCTCTGGTGGTCTGCAGGAATTCCCTCGGGATGCTGGGTCAACGGTTTTTGGGGGGGTTTTGGTGGTTGGTTTTTAATTCCTATTTAGGTCCCAGGAGGGTTAAATAGCCAGTTACATAAATGTCCTTTTTCTGCTACGTTTGGAGAGCAGTTGGGAATTAGGACATTTACCTGTGTGTCTCTTGCTTTCCGTGTGGGTCAGCATGAGGGAAGGAGAGCTAGAGCTGTGCTGCATTTCCCCCAGCAGTGGGGTCCTGCTGGAGCCACTGGCTCTGCATTGCTTTGAGGGGTGGAGGGAGCACTTGAGTTCCCAAGTAGCCCTGAAGCCTCAAGTGATAACAGTGTCTTGTGTTACAGGCTCAAAGACAGAGTGTCTCAACTTAACCATGACAGAAGTGGTCAAAAGGCAAAATTCCAAATCCAAGAAGAGTTTCAATCAGGTAACTCGAGTCATGGTGCTTTCACATTTGGTAACAGGAGGTCAGCCAGACGTGGCTGGGGAGAAGCAGGGCGGGAGACAGGAGCTTTTGGGGGGGATTTGTCAGCTGTTACCCACTAGGTCTGCATGAGGGGTACCTGGCTCCCCTTCCCTGCACAGAGAGATGCACTGCCCCTGGCAGCTCCTCACTCAGGCACTTTTTCTCTCAGCAGATCAGTGTGTCCCAGATAAACGTAGACAAGGTCCAGATCATCGGCGTCCAGTCCTCCTTTGCTGTGTGCCTGGACCAGGATGAGCAGAAGATCCTGCAGAGTGTAACCAGGTAGGACCTGCCCACTGCAATCAGAGCTCCTGGGACAGTGCATCCTGTGTGTAAGGACTTGCCCATGAAGCATGGGTGGCCACAGAATCATAGAATGGTTAGAGTTGGAAGGGACCTTAAAGATCATCTAGTGATCCTCTAGGGGTGGGGACACGCCATGGGGGAGCAAGGTCCTGAGCTCCATGGTGCCAGATGCCCACGCAGGGTGATGCAGCTCTGAGCTCTGGAGTGCAGCTGAGCTCAGGTTGGGTGGATGGTCCTGCTCAGATCTCCGTTTACCTTCATGACTGCCAGGGTCTAAAAGGTGGCTCCCAGTCAACTGTTAAACTCTGTACAGACATCTCTTCCAGAAGAGCAGTCAGAAGACAGAGGAAAGAGATGCTATTGAGGTGTTTGAAGAGCACTGGGCTGATGAGCAAAGCCTTCAACTTCTAAACCTCATTTAGGTTCTTTACCACCTTTGGCATACCCACTGCAGAAGGAACCCATGATCTTCATGGGAGGGACGGGTAGAGCAAGAATTGCTCATTTGACTGTTCGTCCATCAGTCATGTGCCCAGGTGCTGGAATTTGAAAACTCACTGTAGAGAATGTACTTCCTTGAGCACAGAGAGATCAACCCAGTTGAATGGAAAAAAAAATGGGGATCTTATTCCTTTAAGTGTTTTATTGCAACTCAGGGGGCTTGTGGGAGAACTCAATGCATGACGTGGAAAAGGAGCTACATCCCTGTCCCCAGAGCTTGGGGGATGCAAAAGGTTTTGTTTCCCCTTTATGGGTGCTTCTGCCCTAGGTCCCCATCTGACCTGAACTCTCAGCACTCCTGCTCCAGTCCTGTTGAGACTGCACTGGTTCCTGTTTGAAGATATTTCTGCTGCACCTGAGGCTGGTGATTGTCAGCCACGCACCTTACTTATATCCTGTTCTTGTTTGTTCCCCTGCAGGTGTGAGATCTCAGTGTGCTACAAACCCAGGGACAGTGAGCTCTTTGCACTAAGAAGATCCCCTTTGCCCCACCAGGACCCCTCCGAGTTTCATTCTCTCCTGTGTTTACCCATTGCCACCTTCAGTGGAGCACTGCCATAAGAGAACCTTGTGTCATGTCAAACCAGATCCCATCCAACACCAGTGTTGGCTCAGGAGAAGGAAGCTGACTTTCCTCCTTTGGGCTGGAGACCCAGCACTCTTGTTCAAGACATCCTGCAGCCAAAGCGTTAGCGTGATGCCTGAGCTGCTCTGCTGCGTGCTCAGCCTGTCCTTGGGAAATGGGAATGTTGGTGGTGTGCTCTGCTGTCTCTCAGGGTTCCTCAGTAATGGGAGGAAAGTTGTTTCCTTGAGGTCTCCACTGGTTCAGCAGATGACAGCAGCTGGATTGAGAGGGCAAGGCAAGGACAGGGCTGTTTCCCTCCAGCACATGCTCCTGTGGCTGTATCTGACAGCGGCTGCCAGGCCACTGTGAGCTGGGGGAGCCCGTGAAGGGGCATTTTGGAAAGCTGGTGTCCTTGGCTGAGTGGTGGTGGGTGGTCTTCGAGGCATGTGGAGCTGCAGGTCACCCAACCAGTGTCCTGATGGCATTTCATCTGTACCAGGTTGAGGGAGCTCAGACAGACCTTTGGGGGGGGGACACACGCTTTCCCAAGGTTTCCTTTAAATTATGAGGGCTGGATGTCTCACAGAGGAACAATGCAGAGCAGAGCAACCCAGCTGAGGCCCAGAAAGACCGCAGCATGGGCTGTAGACTGCTGCTTGTGTTCTGGTGAATGGAGTGCAATAGGCTATACCAGGGTGTGGACAGCTTTTGTCATTTATACATGTCCTTACTGTAAACCCAGGACCTGCAAGAGATGACTTTCCCATTTCTGCAGAAATTCAGAGCTCACATGAGATGTGCTCCCTGTTCTGTCCATGTCCTTGCATCCTGCTCTGCAGCACTGGATGCTAAGGACATCCCAGAGGCTGAGTCCTCAGCAGTTGCTTGAAATATGGCAGAAACCATGCTCATACTCATAGGAGGGAGAAAAGTACCAGGGAAACCACTAGGATTGCTTAAGCTCACCTGAAGAGGCAGCTTTGCTAGAGAAGAGCCCATCACCAAACCCACTAGCGACACTTGCAAGGGATGGTAGGATTTGAGATCCCCTCAAAGGAGGCTTTCTTCCCCCTTCCTTCTTCTGCAAGGCTGTAGGCACAGAAAGGTGCAATATTTGGAGTATTTAGAGGTGTTCTGACCCAATGAGTAAAGAAATGAGACTGGAAGTGTCTTACCTGGTTTCATAGCCCTCAAGCTGTTTCGCAGTTGGTTTTGGTGATTGCACTGATGAGAATAGGCAGAAGAGCGTGTTGCCTGCTGCTGGCTGAAAGGATCATAGTGCTGAGGATGTGCTCCATAGAAGTGTCTGGAAGGGATCCCTAGTACTGCTGTGGGGCTGCAGGGCTCAGCCAGGGTGAGGCCACTGCCTCTGGGGACAGTTTGGTCTGGGTGCAGTGGTGAACAGCTTGGTTTGAGAAGGTGCTTTTCTGGTGTCCTCAGCAGCTCTGGATGCAGCTTCTGCCAATGGCCAGAGATGAGCAAAAATGAGATGTGAACATGTTCCTGAGGCCTCTGTGCTCCGTCCTTCTACTTGAATAAACCATCCCAAGGATGGTGTTGCCTTATGGACTCCAAGAAAATACCCCTCTGCAGGGTGAAGCATAAGCATCACTTGAACGTAAGCAGATGATCTGGCTCCACCGTGATGAAGTCGGCTTGGACTCCTGGTCAGGACCCACCTTCCTCAACCACAGACTTCAGAAGCACCTCTCCTATGTGCATGGAGCAGTGTCCATCCCTTGCTCGCAGTACAGGATTGGCAGGGACACCAAGACACTGCCAGGTCGTGGTGGGCTGTGTCCTCTCACTGGCTGCTTATGGGGCAGTGTGGGAGCACGCACTGAGGTCGCTGCTGTGAACTTCTGTACCTCAGTGGTTGAAGTCCAATAGGCTCAAGGGATCAGAACAACTCTTTCCATGCTCTTGGAAGAAGTTTTCTCACTGACTCTTCATTTCCCCAGTGGGTTCATGTGCGTTGTCTCAACCGGGGCTGGGGTTTGACAGCTGGGGTTTTATTCTTCAGTACTTTAAAATAGCACCTTATCCTGTCAAAGCTTTGCTATTTGTGATCTCGAGATCTGTGGCTAAATATATCGCTGCCACTGTTAATGATGTGAACCTCTTGGGTTTCAGCTCGCCCCGCAGAAATGCCAGAGGAGAGAATTTCCATCTTGAAGAGCAAAACAAACACAAACCCTGGGGTCTTGTAATCCCGGTTCAAGTTTTGACTTCTGATGCTTTCTGGAAATGAAAGAAGTCTGAGGTTCTTTCAGGTCATCTTTGTACTCGCGTGCAGCCTCACCATATCTCTGGTGTTTGTGCTGAGCTGTAAAATACTGTTCAAAGAACTTTAAAAGTCATTGTAAAATATTAAATGTCAATTTATTTCGGGTACAAGGGCAGTGTTTGAGTCCAGTGATTCCCGAGCAGGCAGGAGGAATGTGAGAAGAGCACCCAGGTCCTTTGCAGAGTAGCTGATCTTAGAGCAGGAAAAGGCTCTTAAAGTCATGTTCATGAGCTTGGTCCCAGAGGGCACAACACGGAGACCTGCAGAGGTTAATCGAGCTGCTTCTGTGAGTGTAAAAACCAGGTTCTGATGTTGTACGTCCACAATTGGTTTCATGCTGGATGAAGTGGAAATGAGCAGAGCTTGTGTGTGCGAGGTGAGATGTGAGCAGACCTTCCCTTCTAGGAGGCTGCTCAACCCTTACTGTGTTGCTTTGCTGGGTGCCCAGCAGCTCCTGCGGCTATGGGCAAGGTGCAGCCCTGGGTGGCAGAGCCCTGCTGTGGAGGGTGAGTGAATTTGCCCAGCAGCCAGGGACCAGGATGTTTCTGACTGGGAAATCTCTTGTTTTGGGTTTGACTGGCTCAAGTGATGCCTTCTCTTTGGGGGGGGGGGGGGTGTTCCAGGAAAGAGGCTTAGCTGGGAGGTGTGAGGGCCAATGTGTATCGAATAAACATGGGAAAAGGCACTTCAGACGAGCCAAAACCCAGATCACTTTTCATCAGCACTTTATGTATTAGCTGTCTATTTCATTATAGAACAAAAGGTGGTTTCTGCACACAAAGGAACTTTTGAAAAGGCAAATAAGTATTTTCCAAGATGGGATGACAGTGTGCTTTTGTTTGCTCTCAACTACAGAAAACCCCAAGCCCAAAACCCCTTTCCCTGTTCTTTTGGAAAGAGGAGCACATGTGCTGATACCCAAAGTAGAAAGAACTTTGTTCTTAAAACATGCATGATGAAACATTGAGGATCAGGGCTCAGGTCTGGTCCTTGAAGTGCTGCAGGGCTGAGGATTCTGTTCCTGTAAGTACAACAGGTTTAGCAAAGAGCTGCTGACAAGGTAAGCGAAGCTGGGTTAAGGCTTGGCTGTTGCACAAAACTAGTTTTGCCTCTTGCAGACGTGGTCAAAGCAACTCAGGGGAGCTTTTTGCAACGCTTGCAGCATCAGAGCTGAGCTGATGTGTGGCCTGGCTGTGCCTGAGGGCTGGGAAGGCTGTGGGTGAGGTGTGTTTGGTGTTTCAGGCTGGGAACATCAGCTTACACTGGCTCCCCGCATGTGATGGGTTTTACCAGAACTAAGTGCCCTGGTCCAGGGTGCTTTGGTCTGTGTTAATGAATCAAGGTGCAGAAGCTGTTTCAGGTGTCCCCTCCTCTGTCAGGGGTTGTCATCCCAAAGGCACCTCAGCTGAGGCTGCTGGACGTGCTGGCGAGGTGGGACATGGAGATGCGATGTGGGAACACCACACTGGGATGATGTCTCAGCTCCCATTGTTGGTGATGACCCTGCATCCTCTGCTCCTCTCCTATGGCACTTTGTGCATAGGTGCTCCTCATCTTTACTGGTGTGACCCCCACAGCTTTTCCCTGTGGCTCCATGAAGAGCAGTCTTGGTGTGGATGTTGTCAGTACCAGCGTGTTACAGGAGTTGGTTGAGAGCCCAGTCTGAGCTCCATGGCTCAGTGCTGGCGGGAAGCAAAGAGCTTCATGCACACACCACCAGTCAGGCTCCTGAAGGTCCAGGCAATGTCTGAATAGCTTCAGGGGTGGAGATGTTTTAGTGCATGAGGTGAAGAACAGCCAGAGCCGACACTCATCCAGATCACAGGTCCTTGAGTGGCCATGTCTGATCTGCTGGCTAATTGGAAACAGAATGAACTAGCATCAATAGGAATGAGATTGCCTGTCCTGGATCCACTGTTGCAGGGGTTAAGATACTCCCCTGACAGTTGGAAAGCACAGATGTCCTCTTCTGGCAGGTGAGGCACTCAAACCCGTCTTTGATGGTCTATGTAGGACATCACCAGCTTGTCTGAATGGAGACATTGCTGTGGGACATGACAAACGCTCCCAAACAATGATAGTTCTATCTTGATGGGAGAAAAACCACATTTACTCCTCAATGTGGTATTTGTTCAGCCTGATTTTGCTCTAGCTTTACTGTCATGTTGGGGAAGAAGTTTGTTTGCCAGGTTCATGTGGTCTGACAGAGGTGAGCAGAGGTCTGCCAGGACCTGGGAATCAGGAGAGCTGGAACCAGCGCCCTGGCTGGGTGTGCTGGGACAGAAAGAGCCCAAGTGTTTGGCTTTGATGGGGCCTGGGTTTAGAGACCTGCCCACAGGCTTGTCCAGCTCAGCACCTCTGATGCCTTCCTTGTGCTCAACTCACTGTCAGCAGTGCCAGGGCAAACCTTCCTCTTGTGCTTCTGCTTCCTGGTAGACAAGTGTAGTTTGGTGGGTGTCATTTCTAGGTGCCTCACAGCAAGAGACCAGCAGATGGGGGACAACATGGAGTTGGAAGGCCACAGGGATTTGGGTTATGGGACCTGAATTGGGCTGTTTCCAGGAGCTCTCCTACAAGGCGGTGTTTCAGAGGTGCTTGTCTGCTCTCTCAGCTGTAGCAAGAAACAGCAGAGATCATTGGGGCTTCGTGGCAGCTCAGTCCCCGCATGCCATGACAAGATTAGGGTTAACGTGCCCAGGGTGTCTCCTCAGTTAGAGGTCACAGCCCCACAGACACCGTCCCCTCCTTTGTTCCCATCCCTGCAGCTCGAGTTTCCTTTGGCAGGGACAGAGGTACCTGGGCATGGCTCAGGTCCTGCTGGCAGTGAGCCCCGAGCCTGGCTCCCTGCCTGTGTGCTGGCCATGGGCTGATGGAGCCACGGCACAGGGGGCACGTTCATCCCTCTGCCCCAGAGGGGTTTGTTGGGGAACCCACCGATAACCCAGCGCTGCCAGAGGGAAAAGGAGAGGTGGAAGAAAACCCAGGGAGCATCATCCCCTGCCCCATTCCCTGCCCCAGCTCCCTCCTGCAGCTGCAGGTTTCCGGGCTGTTTTCCATGTGCATGTTTTAAGTGCCCTTACAGCTACAGCTCCCTGTAAGTGCAGCTAAAACATGCACACGGGAAAGAGCAAAAGATGGGAATTTTCTGTGGATGTTGCTAGTTTCTGCCTTTAGCCAGCCCCTGCAACCAAACAGGGTCATGCCTCTGGCTCCCTGTGTGTGGGGACAGCCATTTGCTCAGCACTAACGAGAGCGAAGCTGGACAAGTGAACCACTTCTGCGCTGCAGGAGCTGTTTATCTCTCCTGGCACTGCCGCTGCTCTGCTGCCCTTATCTGCTTTGTGTTCATCAATGAGCAATTAAAAGTTAAAGGCTCCCGGTGCCTGCATGAGGAGCAGTTTTCCTTGCAGGGAAAATTCACTTGAGAGCAGGAGTGGTTTGCTAATGGTGCAAAGCTGCATAAATACCGGTATGTTCAGCTGCAGCACACGTCCTGGAGCCTGTGCACCCGTGCCAGTCATTGCGCTGACTGCATGATCAACAGTGGGCTTTTCCCTTACAATCCCAAAGTCACCTTCTTCTAAATATGCACCTCTGTGCCCTTGTAATCCCCAATCCCCTCTTGTAGGAACCTCCCCTGCAGCACTCACAGAAGGATGCAAAGGCCAAGGGGTTGCAGCCAGAGCAAATGCATCCAAACCTGAAATCCAAATCACAGTGTGCATGAAAAGTATTTTATGTTTATCCATCTCTTAGGACAACCTAGACTTGGGTTTGACTTCACAGAACCTTCTGGACAGCAACAGGCCAGTGGAACACGGTGTATTTAGCTTGGGCTTCCAGCCACAGAGAGGACTTCAAGCAGGTAGCTCGGCCTCTGTCTTCACAAGGACTAGTCCTGATTCTGGCCATGTCCCCTCTTGCATCTCTTCTCCTCTGATTGCCCTGAAGCCAAAGCAACTCACTTCTTGCTGACCCAGTCTCCCACTGGGTTAGGAAACTGAATGGCTCATGCAGAGGACCAGATCTCACGTGGCTGGGATCAGGGAGAACATGTAACTTCATCTTCAGTGGTGATGAGATGCACATTGGTTGAGTCTGCCCTGCCTGGGCAAGGGATGAAAGAAGAGACCAAGTGCAGGCAAAGTCTCATATCTCTGTGTGCTCCGGATGATCATCTGGACCCCTTCCTGCCATGGGCTGGTGACTGAGGGGCATGTGATTCCTCCAAGATGTGACACACTGGAACCAGCATGAACAGTCTGGGTGTGGGTGAGACTGGGAGAGGCTCCGCCTCTGTTCAACTTCAAAGCCATCACAAAAGGATATATGAGTTAATCTTTAGTTAGAAGCCAACATACAATCACAGAATCAACTCAATTAGAAAAGACCTTTGACATCAAGTCCAACCGTTCCCAGCACTGCCAATGCCACCACTAACCTGTGGCACTGACGGCGTCTACAAAGTTTTAACGTCTTCCCATCCTAAGGAGCCATCTGTACTTTAACATGACTCAAGCCTGTGTGTAACCAAGATCATTGGGGTAACTGTGCTAGTCCTGCAGGCCAAAGACTGCCCAAGGCAGGGAGAAAAAACGAAGCCTTAAAAAACTGGGCGGATGCTGTATTCATGATGCTTTCTCTGCTTACTCGCTGAAGGATGAGCAGAAGAGGCATCTATACTGACTGGAAATGGCCCAAGGAAAGATGCTTTGGTGAGTGCCCCTAGCCTGGGCTGGGTGCAATCAAAGGTGGAGATGTCTGGCTTCTAACTCATCTCCACCCTTACGTATCCTGTGAAGCCATCAGTGAAGAGCAACCTGCCTCATGCACCTCTGGAAGTTTCTGTGGGACCAAGCTGAGGTGCTCCAGCTTTCCCAAGCTGTCCTCTGCCCTGGGGTGCTCCAGGTCAATTCTCTCCATAGCAGTGAGTGAGTAGCCTGGGAGGCTGTGCTGAGGACCAGAGCCCATTGCTGTGGCTGGGCTATAGGTCCCTTTGTCCACTTTAACCCTCTCCCCGCTTGGCCGTGGTGGCTGGGTTGAGCAGTGGGGCTCCTTCCCCTGTGACATGGAGCATGCCCAGGGCAGGACAGAGGAACATCCGGATCGCACATTGCGCTCTATCTCTGTTAGGTACAGCTCTCGACAACCATGTGAATATTCAGCTTCAGCCGGGAGGTCCCTCGGTGGAGATGGGCCCCTGCTGTGTGGATGCAGCCTGTAAGTCATGCCCTTCACTGACAGCAGAGTGGGTGTAGATAAGGGCTGTTGATCCACGATTGCCAGATGAGGCTGAGGTTGCGATAACTCCGTGTTTCTCACTTTCGATTAGGTGGTGTTTACAAATAGCTGAAGAGAGATGTTTTCTGAGCCCTCCCACTATGACTGGCATGTCTAAATACGCAAGCTGTGGGACTTGGGGTTGCATGAACTGAGTCGTCTCTTAGTCATTTTAAAACCTTTGAATACCCCTTGTGCACACAACCATGCCAGGAAATACACATAACTAGATTCATCCATCTACCTGCTTGATCATAGAATCATAGAATAGTCAGGGTTGGAAAGGACCTTAAGATCATCCAGTTCCAACCCCCCTGCCATGCCCAGGGACACTTCACATTAACCACGGCACCCAAGGCTCTGTCCAACCTGGCCTTGAACACCACCAGGGATGGAGCATTCACAACTTCCCTGGGCAACCCATTCCAGTACCTCACCACCCTTACAGTAAAGAGCTTCCTCCTTATATCCAATCTAAACTTCCCCTGTTTCAGTTTTAACCTGTTTAATCTCTATGTATCTATCAATCATAGAATCATAGAACGGTCAGGGTTGGAAGGGACCTTAAAGATCAATGAATCATTTGTATAACGTGCATGTTCAGCATGTGTGTATGTATATGCACATATATGCTGTGATATGATATATGCTAATACATATGATATGCACAATTCCTTTTAGCACATAAAATAGTGTGTATATTTGGTATATAACACACTCCCTATAATAGTTGTGTGTGGGTCTGTGTAAATCCCTGTTACTTAAGCAGCTCCACTGCTGCCAGGTGTATCGTTAAGTAGAGTTTGCAATGTGCTCTAATAGGAGTGGTGTGGTTATCACCCCATGGTGGCCAGGCAGAGCAGGGAGATGCACGTGTGCATGGGCGCTCCTCATGTAAATTTTCCCTTTCAAGAGACACGTGAAAACAAAGAAGAGAAACCTGAGCAGCTGCAGCCAGGGTGAAACCCCCCATAACCCTGTGGGGTTTGCTTGAGCACACACTGAGCCCTCCCAGCGTGGGATGTGGGCTGGGGCCACGTCAGCCCTGTGGGTGCTTGGGGTCCAAGGCGCCGGCAACCCCACGCAATGGGGACTCGGCACTTCCTCAGCCTGCAGAGGTGCCCTGGAGGAGCTGCCTCATCTCCCCTCCCCAGCACTGCCCGGGTGCTCCCTCACCTGAGGGGAGGTGAGTTTTGGCTGCCAGCCGATGGAGTGGGCTGAAAACCCCAGGGAAACACGGAGGTGTCACAGGTCAGGTTTACCAGCAGCAAGAGGAAAACCAGCGGCATGAAGCAGCCCAGGTTCACCTCCTTTCCTCTGCAAACTGCCAAAGGAAGGACAGTGTGGCCTCTAGAAGGAGATGTGATGTGTAGACTCAACTGGAGAAGGCTGATGATAGAGGAGGCTGTCAAACACATTCAGGTTTGGCAGTGTGAACAGTCATGCATGAGGAGCAGAGGTGGTCCTTGTGCCTTGGGCTGGGTTCTGAGCCCAGCCCCATCCTGGGATTCTCCAAAGCAGCAAGTGTTGGGATTAAGCAACAACCTGCCCTATCTCTGCCTTACGCAGCAGGTTGGGAGCTTAAGCAGCATTTCAAAAGCCCTGCTTGTCCATCCTGAAAAACAGCTGTAGAAACAGCTTCTCCACTCAGCTTATCAGCACAACGAGGAGCACAGCAGCTGTGATTGAAAAGAGCTGTTTCCTGTTGGACGTTATTACTGCGCTTGAGGGTTTGATCTCATTCCAAAACTGTCACCTCAGTTCCCACGGGAGAGCCATGAATGCTGGGAAAAAGCTCCTGGGAGGGGTAAGCAGCAGGCAGTGGGAGCCTGCTGCCCTTGGCACGCGTGCAGGCAGCACTGCAGATGTTGGACAAAAGCAATCTCTGTATTTCAAGTGGCTCAAGATCTCTTCCTTGGCACTGGCAAGTCACTGACAACCCATGCGAGCACTGGAGTGCCCGGGGTGCTGCAGCACCCACCAGCAGTGCTGGGCCTGTTCCCTGCGGGTTCCTCCAAGGTTCCTGCTCACCAGTGGTAACCTCGACTCACAGCAGGTTTCCCATCGCCTGTGCTCC
Organism: Pezoporus wallicus; assembly: GCF_028554395.1. Taxonomy (NCBI): domain Eukaryota; kingdom Metazoa; phylum Chordata; class Aves; order Psittaciformes; family Psittacidae; genus Pezoporus; species Pezoporus wallicus. The sequence goes on from NW_026641435.1 coordinate 612,380, forward strand.
TGGGCAGTTGTGTGACACCAGGTGTGTAATTGAAGCCCTGGGGATGGTGGGAGCTGGGGTCTGGATGGGATGGGAAGACAGAGCTTGCTTGTTTCGTAGAACTGTTTTCTCATGCTTATCTCAGTGAATTGGCTTGGGTCTTCAAACCTGTTGTTAGCTGTAGGTGAGCAGCCATGTCTCCTGGTCCTAGTACCTGTACAGTATCGGGATGCTATTTTCTACCCTTGCAGGACATACTAAGATGCTGCTCAGACTTGAAAAGTCCATGAATTATTTTCTGCTGCTGCTATCTCATTGCAATTTTTTTCAAGACAAAAATAACCCCCAAAATGTTGGAGATGGATTAATTTGGAGAAATGAAAAAGGCAACTTAAATACCATCAATCTGGCTGTTTGCTTGGCTTTATATCCCACCAGATCCCCCATCTTTAGGACAAGAGGAAACGGCTTCAAGCTGCACCAGGGCAGGCTCAGATGGAGCTGAGGAACAATTCCTGCGCCAGAGGGTGCTCAGGCATTGGAACAGGCTGCCCAGGGCAGGGCTGCAGTCACCGTCCCTGCAAGTGTTCACACAGCGTGGGGACGAGGCCTCAGTGCCATGGGTTAGGGGTGGCCTTGGCAGTGCTGGGGTAAGGGTTGGACTCGTTGAGCTTAAAGGGCTTTTCCAATCTAGCTGATTCTATGATTCCATCTTCTATATTTGCTAAACCTGGAGTAAAACTAGAACTGGGCTGAGTGCCACGGTGGAAAATAGAGATGCAACATCAAAACATTGCTTGGTTTGTGATCTGTTCCCTTATAAACTGTAAGGAAATCATCCATTGACTAAGCACTGGGGATTTGGACATCTGTGAGGAGAAGGTTTCCCTGCAGGATGGGTGATTTTGAAGAAGTGGAGCTCAAAAACCATCATTTTCTTTGCATGGATACCTTTTCTTCCCTCAGAAACTTGGTCAACTTGCCAGGTACGTTATTAAAGCAGCCACGTAATGGTGGGAAATTAAAGCATGGAAAACTGAAGCATCCATGAATAGAAACCAGGGAGGAGGGGAGGTGTCCAGAGCTCCCCTTCAACAGGAACCTTTGTGTCTCTGTGGGTGTGGAGCGTGGCCACTGGGAGGGAGCAGCCCTGGTCTGGTGGATGTGCAGTGGGGAGCTGCTGGCACTGCTGCAGGCACCAGAGGCTGCAGTGTCTCCAAAGGAGAGCGGGCTGCTCCCAGGCAAGGAAGCCCCTTTCTGGGCAGTAAGTTCCTTTCCCAGCTGAAAATCCCCTCCTGAATTAGTGCTTCAGGTGAGATCTTTATTTTAGGAGACATTCTCCACTGAGGGAGATTCAGACAGCTTCAAAACTGCTGTGTAGCACATTCGTGCAAGGAAGCATGCAGGGATGGAGCTTTCTGGCGCTCCTGTGATACCTTTAAATCACAGAGGACTGTTTGCAGGAACAAAGAGCTGTTCTGTACCTACTCCACACTGCTTGCCGCACAGGAGGTTCTCTATTTTGGTTCTTTCCTATTTGGTTTCTTTGGTCTTCTGACTGAAGCCTTTGTTTGCATGGAGTCATACCAGCTCTTCCTCTCCCTACTGCCTGCGCAGGGTGGCAGAGGCATGATGTTATCTGGGGTGACCTGACAGCTCCCTTCCCTGTTCTCAGGGTGATGGTCATTTGTGTTTCAGTGTCTAATGGTATCAGCTGCTGGCAGCTCATGACAGAAAACGTGGAGAAGCCAGTTTTCCCTCCTATTACACGTGTTGCCACAAGAGACGATGACCTTACACTTGGAGGGCTGATGCTGCAATCCGGCTGCCTCTACGACTAGAGATGGCACGTACAGAAAAGACAGGAAGGAAAGACCTCCAGAAGGGCTCTATGGCTGAATGAATTTTGGGCTGGGATCACAAAGTTGATGGCAATGTAGGGGGTGCTGTGTGTGTGCTGCAGGAGCTGGGGTCCACTGGTGCCACTGTGCTCTGCAGTGACTCTGTAGCGGGATGAGGACATGTGCATATGCTCTTCATGAATGGGAGCAAATGTGAATGAAAAGACAGGGGAAATGAGGCTGTTCACATCTGCTGCTGCTGCTGTTTCCCCAGAGCCTTCCTGCCCGCAGGACGGCGGCTTGGAGAGGGGAGCCTGCCAGGGGAAGGGGATGCTGCTCAGCGCAGCCACTTGGCACCAGCGCAACGAGTGGGAATTGAATGCAAGCAATGCTGACAGCCAGTTAAACTGCCTCCTCCTGCCTCTTTCTCCCAGTCAGGAAGGAAGTAGTTATTTTTAACTCTGAGGCCCAGGTATGTAACTCTACCTAATGGTTTTTCTCATATAAAAAGAAGATGGGAAGTGATGCACTATCAGCTGCAGTTCCCACACTCCCTCTGTAAGTGCCTTTTCCCCCCAATGCACTTACCCCAGCAAAGCTCAGCCCCTCAAGCACTTGGGGTGATGAGCTGATCTAGTAGGGCCCTGACCATAAGCAGGGGGGCACTGGCTGGAGGAGTTGGCCAATGCTTGAGCAGTTAAGCACACTGCTTAATAAAGCGTGCAGGTAAGCACTCATATTCCACCAGTAGGCTGGACTGCTGGAGCTGGTGGTTTCATCCCAGCCCTATACCCACATCCCATAGGGATGAACATTTGTTTCCTGATTTGGCCAGGTCTATGCATCTCTCCCATGTGCCCGCCTGGGCTTCTGCCAATGTGCAAACGGATCTCATCCTTAACTGAGCTTCAGGGCACTGACAGACCTCAGCAGTCCTGAGCAGCCTCACCTGGGCCCCATTTGGGCTCATCCTAGGAGCTGCACTCCTGACACTGAGTCACAAGTGGTGACAGCTTGACGCCCTGCTGAGCACAGCCAGACCTGCTCCGTCCAATGTGCAGCAACACCTCTGCCAACACAACTTCAAACATCTCCACAAACGTGTTCCAGAAGGGGTTGGGTATCCTCTGCCCAGGCCGCGTCCCTGCGCTGGCAGCAGGCAGGGGCTGGCACTGACCAAAAGCAGATGTGTGCAAGATGCTCCGGGCAGAGGCAAAATGCAGCGCTTGGAACGGGGAGCTGGAAAAGCGTCTCCTTGGACAGACTCCTCCTTGTCTCTCGTAGCAACACTGTTTGTTTCGAGGCGCTGGGCGCGCAGCATCAGGCGCTCTCTGCCTCGGCTCAGAGGCGGCAGCACCGGAGGAGTTGCCCAAGTGTGGGGTGCTGGCGGCAGAGGCTGCGCCAGCGCCAGGGGTCACCACATCCCAGCCCGACCCGCAGGGCTGGTTCTGGGGATCAGAGGCAGGGCTGAGCCTCCGCGGCCGGACAGCTTCTCCTTGGGGCTGCTCTGAAAGAGGAAGTTGTCTCGAAATAACTCCGGCGCTTCCCTTCTCGCTCCGCAGACTTTGAAGTGCGCTCAGAGCGCGGCACCTCCCGGCGCGCCCGGCACCCACCGCGATGCCTCCTGCGGGACCCCGCGCTGCCGCCCGGCGCCGGACGGGACCCACCAGGCTCGCGGCTCTGCCCTGAGACGCAGGTAGAGTCCTGGAGGGCGCCTTGCTGCTGGGTCCGTGCATGGGGAATCGCGGCGCTCCTCCTCTGCCTTGCGCCTCGGCTTCTGCGAGGGGGAGCTCCGCCGCCGGCCCCCGGTGCCGTGCTGGGAGTGCTTTAAGCCCGAGGGGTTGGCAGGGAGTGCTGCTTCTCTGGGGACGCCCCTGACCGGGGTCAGTTTGGTTTCTTTTCTGAGGAAGAATTAGGGGAGGGGGCACTGGTGGTGCTGGGGACAGGAACGTGCTGAAAGGGAGTATTTGTGCAAGCTTCCCCTGCCAGCGAGCGGGATGCTGGTGGGAACCGGGTTTGCCCTGGAGCCGGTCCCGTGGAGGAGTGTGAGGACTTTGTGCCTGCGCCCCTGGAGAAGACGGGGGTTTTGATGTTGGTGCTCTGGCACTTGCTCAAGGCGCCCGGCTCCTCGCTGCACACCGCACCGACAGCCGCTGCCTCCAGCTCAGCCCACATGGGGCAAGCGCTTTACATCACTGACTTGGGACTGCTGCAGCACTACCTCATGCTTATTCATTTTGCTCTCAGCGAAACAACTCCCAGTGGCAAGGAACGGAGTCACCTGCCCAGAGCCGCCCCTGGCCATTGCCTGCGCTTCCCGGGCATTGCTGGGGCTCCCCTCTGCCAGCCCCATGCCGCGCAGGGCAGGCAGTGCTCATGCACCCAGCGCCGGCGCAGGCTGCGCTGTCTGTGCTCAGAGGGCGCCCGGGGTGGTGCATGCTCCGGCGCTGGCTGCTGTGCAGTCGTGTGGCTGCCCAGCTTCCCCTCCCCTTGGCCGGGCGCCTCCTGTCCCATGGGGGCCCTGAGCAGTGACATGGCAATAAACAGTGATGGTAGTGGCGATAGGGAGGAGGGTTCAGCAGTCCCATCCAGAAAGGAAATGAAAAGGGGAGTGCTTGGGGCCTGAGCTTCAAAATAATGTAGATGAGCCAACTCTGTGCAACGAGCAGGTTTGAGCTCTCCTCCCTCTGTGCCTGGTGGGTGTTTGCATCCCCTGGCTGCACCAGAGGCACCGAGCCTGAGCCATTGCACCCTGACCACTCACTTCCGTGGGTGCTCTTGCCCTTCCCTGGGAGCAATCCAAGCATCTGTGCAACCTAGCAGCAGGTTTTATTTGTCTTGACTAAGCCTGAACACAAACCCACATTCCTCTGGGCTTCAAGGGCTTATCCCCTCTGAGCTCTACACAAAGGGTTAGGTGTGTACTTGTTTGGTACTTGGGTTGTGGACTACATGACACCCAAGCCTTCCTCAACCAGTTCCTGAATTCTTCTGTGGATGGCCTAAATCCACAAGACAGTAATTCAGCCTTACAGCTCTGGGTCCCACTGAGCTGAACATAGGTCCTACATCAGTGGAAAAGAACATGGGTCAGTGGTGAAATAGCTTTTGCTCTTTCACATGCAGCTCTGACAGAGCCTCTGCTCAGTCACGTGAACCTGTTTAAACTGCACAGCTTTCTCTCAAGCATTAATTTGACCTGAGGAAATAGCTTGAGTCCTCAGAGGCTCAAGCTGTTCTGGCAAGACCTGGGCTTGCTGCTCACAGCCGGTGCTGGCCTCAGCACAGCTCTGCCCTGCAGCCTCTCCACTCAGCCGTGAGCTGCTGGGGCTGCAGCAGTGGCACCGGGCTGTCCTGCCACGAAGATCAGCTCTGATGGTGTTCCTGTATTGCCAAGTATTTTGGTTCTTTCAGACCTGTTTCACAGAGAGCTGTGAGACTTCACTGTTGTGTGTCCATCACTCTGGTACAGCCCATATTCCTGGCTGGATAGCCCCAGATCAGAGGAAAAGAATTTTGCTCTGGGTGAGGTGGCACAGGGCACCTAGCAGTTGTTTTGAGAGTTTTCTGGACCTTACGTGACACTATGTTCATGGTGTTTTATGATGGAAACACTGCTTTTTTGCTGTGAAAGTGAAACAAGCTGTTCTTCATGGAAGGGCTGTGCGGGAGGTGGTCACAGCTCCTCATTGCTAGGCACAAGTTGCACATCCCCACTGGTGTGTCCTGTGAAAGCCCTCTCCGGGCAGTCCTGCTTGTGCTGGACACAGTCTCTCCCCACTGGTGACAAGGACCTAGATGTAAAAACCGTCTGTGGCCCCTTTGGCAGGGGTTCTCTGTGTGCCCCCTCACTGGGACATACTGTTCCCACCTCCCGATACATGGGGTGGGCACGGCTGCTGCTGTGGCAGGGGCACAACAACCTTTCATGAGTCCACCTTCCCTGGCTTTGCAGCCAGCTGTTGGGATGTGGGTAGAGGAGCAGCCTCCCCCCAGCATCTCTGTGTACCCACGGAGGAGAGCACTGATTCACAGAGGAGAACACTGATTCACAGAAAGCTCCCCTGCTCTGTTTGGGAAAGACTTGTTCTGGTTGTGTCCAGCCCTCCTAACACTGATCACATCTCCTACCCAGACGTGGGAGCTCTCAGGAATTGCTTTCCCAGTTGCTTTCTTGCTTTCGTGAGCTTTGCTGGTGTTAATGGCTGATCTGAAGGCAGATGCCGTGTTGGCTGAGTCACGTCTTTCTATTTTGAGGTGTGACATGCCTTGAAGACAGCACCGTCCATCAAACATGGTTTGGGCAGGAGCTTTCCAAGGGAGCTGCTGTTGTGATCTGTGCTGGGATGGCTTTTGCTTGTGAGCCTCTAGTGGGATTCTTCAGTCCAGGTGTTACTGGGAGGTGTAATGGTCCTATAGAGAGCAGTGGTTTCTGTTGTTGCCGGTACCATGTAACTAAATCTTATTGACCTTCTCCTCCTGATCAAGCATTGTATACTCACCCCTTCCTTGCTAATCTGCTTTGTGCTCCGTGTTAACCCTGTCAGCACTTTTCACCTCGCTCATTCCTCACTGCCAGAGCAGTTCCGGCAGGCACCACTACCCTGCTCAGCGCTGACAGAGGGGAAGGTGCAGCCGGCTTCCTGCCTGGCCGCTCCCAGGCTGCCCACATTTGGGATCCTGAGCCCTTCCCGCTTTTCTTCCCCCTCAGGTGGGCAGCTCTTGCCTGGGCTGTTTGTGCGAGCAAACCTGGCACCGGCTTTCAAAACACTTTTTTCCTCTGGGTGTTTTTTCCAGTCAGCTCTGGGAAGAAGGAGATGCTTAAATCTGAACCACTGCTTCCGGAAAGCCCGTGTCTTTCCTTAGAGAGAATGCAGTGACGCTGGTGGGGAAGTCTCCAAAGAGTCATTATTGTCCAGGAAGCCACTCAACTTCCACTCCAGCTATAGCAAAGGTCTCTGGGGCTCATTCAGTCCTGATGGGCAGATGAACGTCCACTGCAGTGCAAGCTTCGAAGGTGTTTCATTAGTGAAGTGGCTGTAAGAGGCATCCTCGCCTTCTCCCTCCGTAGGCATCAGGCTGAAGGCAGGGACGTGCCTTGCCAGAGCAGCTGCCAGGCAAGCGTTGAGCAAAGTGCTGCTGAAAAGCAGGATCTGAGCTTGAGATGTGTTTCCTTGGCAGGGAGAGCCTACGGGGGAGCATCTGGTTTCGTATCAGAGCTGTCTGAAACCACAGGCACTGCCAGGTTTTGAGCTGAAACTGAGTCCAGAAAGGGGGCTCCAGGCTGGTCTGCAGCACGTGTGGTACCCCCTTCTCTGCAAGCCTCCTCTGCCCCAGCAGCCTGTCTGAATGGGGCCAGAAATGAGGCAGATGATGTGCAGGTAGGTGTGGAGCTCCATAATGAAGGTTTTGCTTAGTGTTCATTTACACTGAGGCACCTTGCGCTGGGGTGGACCACGTAAGGTGAGATGGACTCAAACCCTGTCCCCGGTGTTTCAACCTGGACATGGTTTGGTCTTCAGGGGAGCCTGGAGCTGCTCTTGCTGGACAATGAGGCTGGAAGCTGGAAAGCTGCTTTTGTCCTGGTGTCCCACCTGTGCTGCTGGGCTGGAGGTCAGGATCAGGGCCAAAACCAGTGGTTGCTCCATGGACAGACCGACCTGGTTTAAGAGGAGAGTGCAAACAGGATCATAGAGCCACAGAATGGTTTGTGCTGGGACCTTAAAGCTCATCCAGTTCTGCCCCCTGCCACGGGCAGGGACACCTTCCACTAGAGCAGCTTGCTCCAAGCCCTGTGTCCAACCTGGCCTTGAGCACTGCCAGGGATGGGGCAGCCACAGCTTCTCTGGGCACCCTGTGCCAGCGCCTCAGCACCCTCACAGGGAAGAGCTTCTGCCTAAGAGCTCATCTCAGTCTCCCCTCTGGCAGGTTAAAGCCATTCCCCTTGGCCTGTCCCTACATCCCTTGTCCCAAGCCCCTCTCCAGGTTTCCTGCAGCCCCTTCAGGCACTGGAGCTGCTCTCAGGTCTCCCCTTCAGGAGCCTTCTCTTCTCCAGGCTGCCCCAGCCCAGCTCTCTCAGCCTGGCTCCAGAGCAGAGCTGCTCCAGCCCTCGCAGCATCTCCATGGCCTCCTCTGGCCTCGCTCCAACAGCTCCACATCCCTCTTGTGCTGCTGCCCCAGAGCTGGATCAGGACTGCAGGGGGGTCTCCCCAGAGAGCAGCAGAGGGGCAGGATCCCCTCCCTGAGCAGCTCCTCACGCTCTGGGGGTGCAGCCCAGCACACGGAGGGTCTGATGTAAAACCTGCCTCTGATGGGCTCCCGTGGGTGATTCTGCACCAGTGTCTCCTGGTGTCAGTGACGATGCTGGGTCCAAAGGAACAGTTGCAAAGCACTTTGGGAGCTGCCAGCCCTGGGTATGCAGTGTCAGAGCCTCAGGTTGGCTGGGGGGAAGTGGCTCCTCAAGTCCTGCAGTCAGGAACCCCCTTGTTCATCCTGAACCCTGTGCTCTGGCCGCTGTCCCTGGAGCCCAGGAGCCGCGGGCTGGGCTGTAACGTTAGACGAAGCCTCAGATGTGCCACGGTCAGAACTGATCTCGCTCGAAGGCAACTGCAGGCAGCAGGGGAGGGCAGTGCGAGGGGTGGTGAGTCCTGGTCTGCTGCATGGGACCTCTGTCATGTCCTGACGGAACGCTGTGGGTACACGTGCTCCTGTGTCCGCCCCGCAGCCGAGCACTCGCCCCTCTCCCTTCAGGACCCTTCAGTTCGGAACAGCTCGCTCACGGCTCCAGCGGTACCGGTAAATCCTTCCTTATGCTGGGAGCAAGCGGGGTGTCCGCTGCGGGGAGGCAAGCGTTGGGATCAGGGCAGTAACTGGTGGTGGGATGGGGAGGGGGCAGAGGAGGAGCGTGGCCAGGGACGGCTCTCCATGCTTGGTGCCAGTGCAATGTCCTAGCTTTAGTTTGTGAGCGCCTGTACTTGCTGATAAACAAGCACAGGAAACCTCAGACGTAGCCGAGGAGTGAATTTGTAACTGAATACAGAGCTGCACAAGGCACGGGGAGACTGGCTTTGGAGTGGGACTAAATATAACTTGGAGAAAGCACACATATGCCCTGCTGTGTCAGTGCTGTCCTTGGGCACAGGGGAGGTGGGAGAGGGGACATCCCCCAGGGCTGGCAGTGGTCAGAGAGAGCCCATTTGCTGCTAGCTCAGCTCCCACCACCAAAGGTCTGGGTTTAGGTTTTCCTTCACAGCCTCTTTCTGCGTCCCCTGGTCTGTGTCAAACGTGTCCCCTGCTCCAGGGGTGTTGGGTTTTAGTGGTTTCCACTGGCTTTTGATAATCTGCGAGACAGCGGCTGGTGGGGAGCTGTGCATCCCCATGGTGTCTCCAGCGGACAGCTTGAGTCACTTCTCTCCACTGTGATGGAGTTGCCATGACTCATGTGGGTGGACACATCTCTACTAGATTTTCATCTTACCACAGTGTCCTCACATCCTGAGACTTAACAAAGGGTTTAGGTGTTTGCTGGCAGTGTGTTGGTGGCACTTCTGAGAATGCCCCAGCTCTTTTGGTGGTGAGGCTGTGGCTGTGTGGTGCCTTGCTCTGTCTCTGCTTGGGTGTGCTGGAAGGCTGGTGGCCCTCCACGTGTGGGACCGTAGTGCTGAGCCTGACCTGTTGTCCTTCGGGACTGCAGGTAATTGTAGCCTAACCCCTATAAGGGTGCTAGCCCATGGTATAACTAAAACAACCTAACATCTGAGTGAGCATGGATCCTCCATGGAGGACAAGAGCGGCTGATGCAGCCCAGCCTGGTCTCTGCGTACAGTAGGGATCAACGACCTGTACAGCCTGGTGGTGCACACCCAGCTGTAGCTAGAACCCTCCAGACACACTTAAAATGCAAACAGGGTGATGTGTGATCTGCTGAAGCCTGCCTTGTCGCGGTGTCTTTGGTGCCTGTCCTGCTAATGGCCAGCCCTCAGCAGAAGGTGACGGCATCGGTGTGGTCCCCACCATGCTTCCCTGGATGTACGCACGGGGGAGGGAACAACCCTGGAGGAAGGTGGTTATTTCTTGTGCAGGCCTGCGACAGAGCATGATGGAAATGGGGAATCCCTACTTAGGAGGAAGGTGATTCAATGGGAGGCGGATGGAGAGGTGAGGAGGGAGGCAGGTGGCTGAGGGATCCCAGCCCCGGTGGCCTCGTCTTTATATGGGACTATGCTTCATCTTAAGCAGCCATCACAACCTGTTCCCAAGCTCTGGGTCCTCATTACCACTGCCTACAGAGGAGGGATGCTGAGGGTGGCTTTATGGGATTTATGGAATGATCATCCAGATCCTGCTCACGCAGTCTCCAGCACCCTGGTAGTTTGGGATAGGAGGATGAGGCTGCAAAGCCCTTTGACCCTGCTCTTTTTCTGTCAGTTTCCAGGGTGAACTGTACTTCCAATGCAAAGCTTTTCATTTTCAAGAATATAGCCAGCTGGTTCCCATAATACCCCAAACTCCCAGGAAAGGAGGCTTTGGGGTCACTCAGGGTTTGTCACTGATGCCTCACAGCTATTGCAAACCGAAGGGAGGAATGTGCTTCCCTCCTTGCCTTTGCCTCTTCATTTTTTCTTGCAAATGAAATAAAATACAGCTGATGCCATGGGTATTTTAAGACTTGCAGAGAGGAAGTGGGGATTTGCAGCTCTGCAAAGCAATGGGATGAATGCAGAGAAGACTTTGGTCTTGCTGAGCTGGCAGACAGCAAAATAACCAGTTACAGGATGAAATGTGTCTCGTGTCTGCTGCAGGGAAGGGAAGAGATCCAAGGGGGAGGAGGGGGACAGAAAGCAGAAATCACTGGTGTGGATCAGGGAACTGAGCAGCTTCTACCTTTTGCCGTCACTTTTGCAGGGCTTGCACTGTCATATTTCCCCTCGATTCATCTCTCGTCTCCCCATGGTCGTGTGCGTTGGCCGGGGCCCATGAGCCCTTCCTGTCTGGGTAGGAAGCCTGTGGTCACCGGTGAGCTCAGGCACATGCACATGGAGCAGAAGCAAGCCCTGTCTGTGCTCGGCAGCGCTGTGCAGGCTCCAGTGCTGATGCCGTAGGGATCACTGCTTTGCCGCCTGCCTCCCACCTCGGCCGAGGAGCTGGTGCCCTTCTGCTGCACCTGATTCACTGCTGCTGCCTCTGTCCTCCTCCTCACGATGAGCCTGCTGGGATGGTCCTGTGCCCCGAAGGGAGCTGTGATCCTGGGAGCTGGAAGGATGCAAAGGAAGGTGAGTGCAGCCCGGAACAGAGCCGGTTTGGGACAGGGTCCTTCCTTGCATGGTCTCTCTGCTCCCACTCTCAGTGGGGATGGTGCAAGTCAGGCTGTGGTGGGAGATCCTGTCCCCTGACTTCCAGGGAGCTGGGCAGTGTTCCCAGGAGAAAGGTCCAAGTTAGTCCACCAAGCACTAGGAGCAGTGCTGAGTCCATCCCTAAAAATGGGGACAATATCCCCCTACTTGCACCAGAGATCAGTCATTTTGGGAGAGGTGAGGCAGGGAGGGCTGGCTGTAGCAGAGAGCTCTGATGTTTTGTGCTCCCCTTCCTCTGGGGACGGTGCTGACATGACACTTGCTGTCTCCAACATCCCCAGTCTACTCTGCTGGGATGTTGGGATGTGGCAGTTAATGCTGAGGGTCTGGTTCTAGAGGTGAAGTCCCCTGGTTGCAAGCATCCCTGCATGAGACACCAGTGCAAACCTGCCTCTCCTGGATCCCTGCAGGAGAAGCGGGACTGCAGTGCAGCTCAGACATCTCTGCGCCTGCCATTCCCATGCAGAGCCTGAGCAAGCCCTGGGCATGGGGATCCCACTGGCTGCTCACAGCACATGGTGGGTCAGGGCTCGAGGGACACAAAGAGGCTGTAACCAGGGTCTTTAGCCCCATGGTCTATGACCAGAAGGGGTGGCAATGGCCAAGGAGCCAGCAGGAAGGGACTTGTCCCTGCATGCAGAGGATGTAGGGACATCCCTCTCCATCTTCTCCAGAAAAGAAGTGTTTCCAGCATCACAGCATCACATCCCGGCGTGTCACATCTTCTCCCAGGGGATTTATGGCTTCTGTGTCTTGGGAGCAGACTGGAAAAGTGGGTGTTGGGACTGATCCTGCCTTAGCAAGCCAAGAAACAGCTGGGGCAGTGATAGGGATCCACCTATAGCTCAGGTTCCTGGTGCCAGTGGGTGACATCCCCCACTGCTGTGACACCAGCACTGGGGTCTCCATGGTGTGTACCTGTAGTTCCACACAGCCTCGGCTAAAATGCTTTTTCACCCAAATCAGCAGCTCTAAATGAGTGAACTGAGCTTCCGACGGTTGTTGTTTCCCTGCAGTGACGCACGGCTTCTAGATAATGTCCAAGGAATCCCTCCTGCCAGGGGATGGATTCATCCCTTATGGTCAGCCTCTGCCCAGAGCAGCATCACTGCCAGGGCGGGGGCTGACAGTGTCCTTCCCAGGGGAGCAGAGCCTGGGTCTTTGCTCACTGCTCTGCTCTGCTCAGCCAAAGGGGTACCCAGGTCAGATAATCGGGCATAGATTAGCCTGGCTTCATTAATGCTCTCAAAAGCTACCCATGCACCTTGGCTGGGGCACAGCCTCCTTCTGCTCAGGCAAGGACTGAGGGTAAATGCTCTGTGCAAAGGCTAAATGAAGTCCTTGGTTACTGCACAGGCTCTTGCATCTTCAGAGCCTCCCTTGCTGTGTTACTGGGTTTGGATTTGTGTTGGCGTGGTTGCAGGGTCACATCTGCTGTGGGGAAAGTCCAGATGAAGCCCATGAGGGAAGGGCCTGCCTGTCTGTTGCGGCCAGGGAGGGCAAATGTGGTCCTGCTGTCTGAACTGGGGCTGATCCTGTCCAGCTCTCCCCATCCTCAGCCCTGCATCCCTCCTCCTCCTTCTTTGGTGGCCCTGGTCCCCTCACTCATGGGATCAAAGTGGTCAGAAAGCATCCCCAATGAAAATGGGTGATTTTCTGCACATTTATGTCCATGTGCTGGTTATGGCCAGTGAGAACCAGTAGCTGGTTCCTGGCAGGAACAAGACTAGAGAGCTAGAACCCTCTCCAGCCTGTTTCCATCTGTGTTCAGCCTCTTCTCATACAACATTTACCTGTCCTCCTGCAGACAGTGACTGGATTCTGAATGAGCTGGGGATTAGTTTTGGACATTTTACATTGCATTTTCTTAGGAGGCCAAGCACTCGGAGCAGAGAGGTTGACCATGGATCCAACCTCAGCTCCTCTTTGCTGGCAGTGAGGAAAATGAGCACTGTAAGGGGACAAGTGAAGTGGAACCTGAAGTATCTCTGGCAGGAGAAGCTCAGGTCACTTCGGCACTGCTGAGTCCTAAGCGGGGAGGCTGAGCACTGGTGAGCAGGCTCCATGCTGGGTCACCAGCTCCCCTCCCACGTGTGGGCAGGTAGGATGAGGATGTGGAAAACCACTGACACAATTAGCACCAGGCTGGGTTTCACTTCATCAGGAAGGCTCCATGGGACAGGGCACAGCCCCGTCACTGCCGCCCGGCGCCAGCGATGTGGGTCTCCTACAGCACTGGGAATCCCAATGCTCTTCCCAGCAGGTAATATTTTGTGGACCACAGTGTCGAGCAGCTCGCTGTTTGTGTAAGGCTGCTCTTGTGCATGCAAGGGCTTAGAGGAATCCTTCTCTTTCCTTCTGTAACCACTGAAGGGGGTGATCTGTAATTTTTGAAACTAGGAGGATGAGTTCTGCACATAACAGGAGGCACATCTCATTTCAGAGAATCATAGAATGGTTTGCATTGGAAAGGACCTTCAAGGTCATGTAGTGACAGGCCAAGGGGAATGGCTTTAACCTGCCAGAGGGGAAACTGAGATGAGCTCTTAGGCAGAAGCTCTTCCCTGTGAGGGTGCTGAGGCGCTGGCACAGCGTGCCCAGAGAAGCTGTGGCTGCCCCATCCCTGGCAGTGCTCAAGGCCAGGTTGGACACAGGGGCTTGGAGCAAGCTGCTCTAGTGGAAGGTGTCCCTGCCCGTGGCAGGGGTTGGAGCTGGAGGAGCTTTTAGGTCCTTTCCAACACAAACCAGGCTGGGGTTCTATGATTCTATGAGCAAGCTGAGCTGGAGGAGAGCTGGAATCTCCTCCCTGCTCCTGGCCCTGGACCAAGCTGCCCACCAGCTGTGCAAGCAGAGGCAGTTGTTTTGCTCTCATAAGACCCTGGCCTGCAGAAGGACCCTGTCCTCACCTCCCTTGTCCTCTCTGCCATCAGCCGTGGCTGGGAGCTGCTCCCATGGTGCTGCTGCGCGGCGGGCGGTGGAAACCGCCTTGGTGGCTCAGTGCCAGGCGTGTTATCCAGCCCAGAAATAGAGGCTCCATGGACCTGGGGTGGGTTTGAACACTTGGCGTGCCGCAGGAAACCTTTAATGATCTTCTGAGAGCTGCTGAAAGCAGGATGCGCCCGAGGCTGCAGTGGTGCGTGGCGGGGGCATTCCCACACGTGTCCGTCCATCTCCTCCTGCAGCTGCAGAGCTGTTGGCTTTGGGGATGGATATTTACAAGTTTAGGACTGGCCTGGGTAGTTAGGTCCTAAATCTACAAATATCCTAAAGAAAGCAAAGACCTGAACACAAGCGTGGGCTGAAGGCCTGGCGGTGCTTGGAGGGATGCAGGGAACTGGTGGGACTGGGATGTTATTGCTGCCTGTGCTGCTTTGGGGACCACTGGAGGCAGGCTCCCTGTCTTCAGCCATAAATGTGGGTGTTGCAGGGAAATGCAGAATTCAGAGCTATGTGCTGGTATTTTTTATCTTCCCTAAAGGCAAGGAGAGAGGAAAAGCTGCGGGCTGGGATGCTGAAAGCAGTGCTGCGGCTCCCTCGGGCTGTGAGCACGGGCAGCACAGTCCTGTGGTTGCTGCTGTGCCCGTGGATGGGAAGACAGGAGAGGGCAACACTCTAGGGAGATGCTTCCTTGTGGTAGGCACTGGGGGTGCAGGACCACAAGGTGCCGGGTTCGTGGGCTGGAAGGGATCTGACTGAGGGGTAGATGGCTACAGCTGAACATCTCAGCAGTGGTATCGTGCACAGAAGATGCTGCATTTCCTCTGCTCCCCTGCAGCTGCCCTATGCTGGCTCCCCCCTGCCTGTAGTCATGTCATAGGCAAATCTCCCTTCCTTCCTCCTCGGCTCACAGGGTTTATATTTTTTTTCCTCTTTCTTTGATAGAACAATGCTTGAGGGCAAAGGAAGCTGTCCAGCTCTGGACTGGTCTCCCTCTGCAGCGTAACCAGCTCCGGAGCTTTCCCTGGGGTTTGTGTCTTGGATGCTGGCTCAGGATGGCAGCAGCTCAGCACACACCGAGCATGGAAACCTCTTGGCAATTTGGGCTCTTTTTTTTTTCCTGGTTGGACCTTGCATTTCAGACTCTGTTTTTCACCTGAGCATTTCTTCTTAAATCCCAGGGAGGATGTGGTTCCCTCTCCTGCCCTGCTCAGTGATGCTCACCCCTGGGGTCCTCCTTGCTGCAGGAGGCTTTGGGGGGCAAGTGTTCAGATGGGTTCAGCTCTGAGCTGCAGCTTTCTCAGTGAAGCACAGCCCCTGAGCCATGCTGTGCTCACCCATAGGGCTCTGCCTCCCTCCCTGCTGCGCATCCTCTGTGCTGAGTTCCCATGCCCACAGTGTCCCAGTGCCTCTGCGCTCCCCACCAAGGTCCAGGCTGATCCTGGTCTCCACCGCCAGACTCAGCCAAGTGTCCCTGTCTTTCTGCAGGTGGGACACAGGACCCAAGGCCATGCCCATGTGGAGTGAGGAGCAGCTCTGCACCCACCCATCACTGCGGACACCCTGTGGCTGCCGAGATTCCCCCCACGCTGCAGCCTCAGCCCAGCCATGGACAGCGCAGGTGGGTGATGCTGAGACCCCGGTGTGGGGGATCCCAACCCAATGAACCCCCTTCATCCTTCCTGTGCCTTGGTTGCCCTCTGATAAAGTATGTGGGTATCTGAGGAGGCCTCGTTGCCTCTGGGCAGACCTTGGTCTTTGCAAGGTGTTGGCAGACCCTGCTGGACAGCTGGGAAATGAGGCACGAAGCCACTGCAAGGCATCGAGAAGGTTTGCTGCAGGGCACTTTGATGCCACCAGCTCTGGCAAAGACTCACATCAATTTTAAAGGTTTTTGTGTTTGTGGGTTTTGGTGTCCATCCTCCCCCACTCTCCATGTGTTTTGTTTTCATGCTGGTTCACAAGGTGCTTTTGCTCTCCCGGCACCCTGAGGTCAGGATATTGATGCTGAAACGTTTTATTTCATTTCTAAGCCACTACCGCTTGTTACTGGTGGGTTGAGACTGTTTTTAGATCAAAGTCCCTCTTGTTTGTGTTGGAGCCGAAGCTCTGCTCCCCATGAAGGAACCTCAGTGTATAGGGGCTGTAACTGCTTTGATTTAGAAAAGAGGAGAGTATTTATATCAGTGCTCAGGAAAAGCTTCCCTGGTAATTAACATACACAAATGGAAAGAATAGGAAATTCCAAATAGTCCATTATTGCAGAATTCCCTAGTGCAAAGCCCGTGAACATAACAGTGAAACAGGAGCTTCACAGAGTCACTGGGGAGAAAACAGGCAGAGAAAACACACATTTTCGAGACATTTCCCCAAATGACACTCCCACAAGGAGGAAGATCCCATTTCCAAGGCCATTTCGGCACCACCATTTCTCCCTGGGTGGGGTGCGATGGCACAAACTGTGTGGGGAGTTCCCCTGTACACACACAGTGCTTCACCAGCACTTGGGAGGAACCATGACCCGGGTGTGTGGCTGTTTTCAGGTGCAGCTTCCACTGAAGCCACAGCGCTTTCTCCTCTGCAGAGGAAGCCTGAATTGAATGCATGCTCTGTTACAAGCATCCTTAAGGAGATGACCCGTTTTGGGGGCATACTCAGGAATAGGCCATCCCATCCCAATACTTTACACTTTGCATTTCCCAGTTGTCTTTTATGCAGGGCTCATGTCTGCTGCCCCTGTGCCCTGGTCACCACCTTTCTGCACCTATGGCACTGCAGTCTCAGGCTTGGAGAGGACAAGAGGGGCTTGTCATGCCTGGCCAGGCCGCCCGCCCTGTGAGCTGATGATGATGGCAGCAAGGATGCTGTGAGGGGCAAAATGCTCCTGCTCTCTGTAGTGTATCACCAGTGGGAACAGTAGCAACTTGGCATGCTGCGTCTGCTCCTCTGTATGATAACCCTGGGCAACCACTAAAATACATGGTATAAGAGGAAAAAATCATGTTTTTCACTTCAAACCCATCCTGGGATGGTGCACAGGTCTCCATGGGATGAGGGGCCAAGTGCTAAGCTGCTCCATCTCCTGCATGATCAGCACTGCCTGCTTCACCAACCACTCACAGCCTGGTTGGCTTTATTTCCTTCCAGAGCCAAAGAAGGAGGTTTGGAGGCTGTAGTCCCTGAGCACCCTCTTTAGTGTCACCCTGGCTGCCTCCTCTGTTTCTTGTAGGTAAAGATGAGTGCCTGCCCGTGCCCTCCATCTCTCCGGTATTAGGAAAGATGGAGCTGTGACAGAAGAGAGGGAAATAGAAAACTCAGGAGCAAAACTGGGCAGGAAAAGTGGTGGCAATGGCACTGATCCCAAAGGCACCCCCATGTGGATGAGACTCCTCAGACGGGGCAGTATGTGTCTGGAGCTTCCTCAGGATCTGGACAAATTGCTCCTTGCTTGCGTCCTTGCCATGAAGGCGAGAGGCACTCAGCTGCTACTGGCAATGGTCTGGGCCCCACCAGTGGACACAGGGCCAGGAACATGCCCTGGGAAAAGGCCCTGGATTATTGTTACTACAAACATCTGAGATGCTTCCCTGGGTCAGGGCATGCTCTGCCTGCCCCAGCCCACAGCTTCATACAGAAGGAGAACATCGCATGATGAATACCCAACCTTATAGGATGCACTTGTTCTTATTACAAAGGAAGAACCATTTTGCTGATAGACAAGGAGTGGCCCAGTGTAAGAGGGGACACAAAGACAGGCCATGGTGGAGTACAGGGACCTTGCAGCTTGCCTGGCCAATACCCCACACACTCTCAGGGCTGACTCTGATTTCACACGTGCTCTGTGTTGGCATGCATGGCCAGCCAGCTGCGCACGAGCTCACTTGTCATCACGAGTCCTTGCCCCAGCCCGGTCTGAGGTTGTCAGGTTATTTTTGGCTGAAGCAGGATGCTGGTTTTGACGTGTACGAGGGTGTGTGGTGGTTACCAGGGAGCAGCACCCACATCGGGTCCCTGCCTGGGGAGCTGAAGGTGCGCAGTGCCCAAGGGTGGCTGGTTGCACCCAGGGGGGCTGCGAGGGGGCACGGGCAGGAGGCAGGAGGTGATGTGGTGGCTCTGCCTGGGTTTCCCATGCAGGGTAAGGTGCTGGTGTAGGCAGCAGGCCTTGTGGCGATTGTGCTCCTTGCAATGGGTCTGAAGTTGAGACTGAATCCATGCAGTGCCAAAGCACAGTGCTCTTTAACAAGGAACAAGGGATGGGACAAGAGGAAATGGCCTCAAGCTGCTCCAGGGCAGGTTTAGATGGAGCTGAGGAACAATTCCTGCCCCAGAGGGTGCTCAGGCATTGGAACAGGCTGCCCAGGGCAGGGCTGCAGTCACCATCCCTGCAGGTGTTCACACAGCGTGGGGACGAGGCCTCAGTGCCATGGGTTAGGGGTGGCCTTGGCAGTGCTGGGGTAAGGGTTGGACTGGAGGAGCTTGAAGGGCTTTTCCAACCCAGTTGATTCTGTGACTGATGGTGCTGCACTGTGGTTTATTTTTGTTTCTATATTTAATGTGTAGTTTCTTTATCAAACAAGGGGAGAGCTCATGTGTGAGCAATGTTCTGCAGAGCTTCACCACCATGGCCCTGCAGGAGCACTTTGCTCTCCAGCGTAGCTTCTGGGGCTACCAGTCCACAGGGTGGCACTTGCTCCCTGCTCCGGTTCCATGGAGGCTCCTCCAGGCTCGAAACCTGCTGCGGCCGCCGTCCTGAGGGATGCGGTGAGGGCGCAGTCCCTGTGCGCACCCGGACCCAGCCTCCTCCTCCGGGGCTGCCCCTGCCTGCAGCCTCACGTCCTCTTTGTCCCCGCAGAGGTGGAATCGGACATCCTGCGCCGCGTCCGCACGCTGCTGCGGGAGCTCGATGGGCACCACCCCGCCTGCCAGTGCGACCGAGGTAGGAGCTCCCGCCTCGCTGGGGCACTGCTTAGCCCCAAACCCACATCGCTCCCCGCGGTGGGGGGACACGGGGCGGCCCTTTCCACCCTGCTCTGGGAGCTCTCTGCCCCTCGGCAGCTTCCGTCCCTCCTCTACGTGTCTCAGCATCCCCGACACCCTTCACCTGCCCCGCAGGTCCAGCACTGAGGTGGGATGACATCCAGCGCAAGTCTGTGACACTGTTCCCACACAGACCTGTCCAGCTCACTGAACACCTCGAGCTGGGAGCCTCCCTGTCTCTCCCTGCGTGATATTGCTTTGCCGCATGCTGCTCAGCTCCTCCTAAAGTGTCAGTTGAAATGCCCGTGCTGGTTTTGGAGAAGAAAACCCTTGCTGACCTGGCAGCTGGACTGCTGCAGCTTCAGGAAATGAATTCATTCTGAAGAACTGATTTTACTTGGAGTGCATGGGATATTTTACAGTTCATTAAATTCAGTTTTGTCTGGAATGAGCCTTGCCATCCTCAGGACTGAGGTCCTTTGGGTCCTTGCTCTGAGTGTGACCCATTGGCAGCCAGCATTCGAGTGCTGTGTGCTGGGGCCAGAGGAACCCAAATTCTTTGGGGCAGGCGGTGAAAGCAGGCAGAGCAACATAAGGAACAGCAAGCAGAAACTCACATCCATTGCCTGCCTTGTTTTTACAGCCCTCCCCCCCCCCCAGTCCTAGGATCTCTGGGTCATTTTTCCAGAGGTTTCCCAGTGTTAAAGGTGCAATACATCAATGCATCTAGAACCGGGGCAGCAGCATGACTTGTCCCTTGCAGAGGGTCAGTGACTGAAGCAGGGGGCAGCAAAGCCTTGTTTAGCTCTGATGGTGCTGTCAGTGTAGCATCCCAGTGGGTGATTGCTGCAGCAGCAGTGCCCAGGTCTCCTGGTTCCTCAGTGAAACACTGCCCCTGAGCCATCACTGCTCTGCATCTGACACCTTCCTTGGCTTTCACTCCTCAGGGATGCTGCGATGGACCCTGCATAAGAAAATCGACCAGAACCCCAGTAACAGCTCTGTCCTGGTCAGGATCCTGGTGAAGGAGCTGGAAAGGGTGAGTGCTGCCTCACAGACATCCCTGGAGCGCCAGGATCAGCCCCATCCATGGCACATGCTCCTCTGCATTGCCTAGGGGAGCAGAGGATGGGTCCTCAGCTCCACCTCAAACAGATGCTTTTAGGGGCCTTGAGCCTGGCTGGGGACTGGTGTTCACAGCACAGTGAAACACCATGGGACAGCAGGGCAGAGCTGGAGCTTGGCCCAGCTGATGGCTGCAGGGACCGGAGATTGCCCCAGCAGTGACAGTGAGCTGTGGGCAGAGCAGGGAACCTCCCCAGGCTCCTCAGTGCTGCAGGGGCAGAAAACAGCCTTTGAGCTTGTAAGGAGCAGAGTGAGAAACCCTTCTGACCACCCCAGATCTCCCTCACCCTGCCCCTGCCAGCTGCAGGACAAGCAGAGCGGGTTTCTGCCCTGCTTCACTCATTTCCACCCCAGAGCATGTCAGAGCAGAACCCCCAGTGCAGGTCCTGTCCTGAGAGCAGCTGCTGGAAAACTTGACGGGTTCTTTGTTTCACTGATTTCTCTTGTCATGTTCTGGTCTCATGGAAACCTTCAGCGCTCGCAGCACCCGGTGGGGCCTGGTCTGTGGTCTGGAGAGGTGTCTAGAAGTAATACCTTTTCTTTCTGATGAGCCTGTTTACCCAGCGCCTTCTCATTCCGATGCCAGGAGGAACATCCCTTGTCCCCACTCCTCCTCCTCCCCATGCTGGTGATGAGCCCCTGCCACCCATCCTGTGTGCAGAACCTCCCAGTACCATCTGCTCCGCATCTTTGCTAGTTCTCCCTTTGAGCTGGAAGGATGGAGCTGCCCTGCTCAGCATCGCTCAGCTCCCATGTCTCTGGGTGCTGCTCAGTGCCTCTGCAGACCCTGTCACCTCCCTCCATCAACACCCATATCACACTCTTGAGCCAAGGTGCCAGCACAGCACAGGTCCTTGGCCACATATCGAAGCACTGTGAACATCCTGCAGTTATTCCTCATGCTTGAGTTCCATCAGGGCCATGGGCAGATATGAGCCGGTCTCAGCAATTGTTATTCATGTTGATTTCTAAAGCTTTGCTTCCCATTGAACTGGGATCCATCAGCACAGCAGCCCTGAAGGAAGGCGCTGGAAATATCTTTGAGGTGAAATTGTCTTCCCCAGTTTTATCCAGGAGCATTCCTGTTGTTGGAGCTGCTGTTAGAGCCAGACCAGGCTGCAGGGAGGGGATGGATCTGTGTCAGCCAGAGCAACCATCTGGCTTCCCATGGGCCAAGATGGGGATGCAAGACCATCTCTCCTCCCTGTTTACTCTGGTCCCACACCCACCAAATGTAAATCAGGCTTTTCCCAGAGGTCTTGTATTTCCACATGAGTTTTTGCAACAGAAAGCTCCTCAGTGAGCTTAATTAGAAACTTCTGCTGGTTCTCTCCCACCGTGGCTGCTGCATGGGCAAATCACACTCTGGTAGCAGCTCCTGGGGCTCCACATCCTTACAGCCACCTCCAGCCCTGTGGTCCATTCCCCTACACCCCTCCCCAGGGCTTAGCTGTATGGGATGCCCACTATGCAGGACCCACTGCCCCAGGGACATCTTGCCTGTCAGGGATCCCAAACCTCACCTTGACACAGGGAGCATCACCCCTAAGCCAGGGCATCAGAGTGACTGCACAGACAGAACCCAGCACATGCTGGGGTCTCCAGTAGCTCCTCTGGCTCTGGTGTCTCCCGTCCCAGCACCCTGCAGGGTGCTGATGGTTCCTTTTGGTCCCACAGGCAGAGAGAGGTGACTTCAGGCATTACATCATCCCCCTGCTGCACACGCTGATGTACGCCTTGATCAAGGTGAGTTGCTTGTGGGGCTTCACTGGGGCAAGATCCAGGGAAATCAGAGCCCACAGGAGGGGCCACCTGAGGTCACTCAGCACCTATTCCTGTGCTGAGATATCCCAGCAAAGTCCTGGGGGTACCACAGGTGGACTCAAACGTGCATTTTGCAGTGTGCTGTTTGGTGGCTGAGGCACTGTGAGCTCTGCCGTGTGGAAGTGACAGGCCCTTCCAGCTCATCCCCTCCTCTGGAGCTCTTCAGGTGCCTGGTGGTGCAGGAAGCCACAGCCTGGCAAAAACGTGCTCCCTGCCCTTCAGTGGGTACTGCTGGAGGTTTCCAAACCATTGCTGGGCCTGGTTCTGCTTCTTCTATTGCATTTAAATCCATGTCGAGCTCGGTGCAGTTCTGTGCATTCCCACCCTGGGGTGTGCTGTGGGGAGAGCACCCTTAGGGATCACTGCCTGTGGCATCTCCTTATCTGCCCCTTTCTCACTCCAGGCTCCCTGCATCTCCGACGAGCTCTGTGGCAGAGTGTATGACTTCTGCAAGAAGCTGCTCACCCTGCCCAAGCCTTTCTGCACCATTGGCTTGGACTATGCCGTCAGGCTGAAGATGGAAAGGACAGCACCAGGTACGAGGGCTCTCTCCTCTGCCCATGCATGGCACAGTGAATGGCTTGGGTCCTGGAGGCAATGGCAGTGAGATCCTGGGGGGATTTCTATCCCTCTGTTGGCCTTTGCCTAATGCAGGGAGCCGTGGCAGGGATTTCTGCAGGGGGTGGACAAATGCTTGCGAGTGTTAAGGGTGCATTTGGATGTAGGGTTCCCCTCTCCTGATTTCAGGCTGTTGAGCCTTAGTTACTAGCAGAAAACATTGGGGTCTTCCTGCTGTTGGTGTAGGCACCACCAGAACCAAGTCCAGCCTGTCTAATGCCAGGTATACATACAACATCTGTGAGGAAAGGTTGCTTACACTCTGTATGCTCCAGCATGGACATCTCAGTACATTTTGTGGAGGTCTCCTTTCCCAAAGTGAAATCTCCGAGACATAGTTGCAGGCTGAGGGCATGGGCTCTCCTCCAGTACCCGTGCATCAGGTTTTAGACACTAAAACATCATTAGCTTCTGCAGAGAACAACCCTTTAGGAAGCAAGCCAGAGGACAGCTCTAGTTTCATTTTTCTGTGTTGCTCTTTATAATGCTTCTGATTAAAGTATTGTCTTTAAAAGCAATCCTGTAAAATAGTGCGAGGTGCAGATAGCTTGTGACGTGGAGGAAGAATTTGAGAGACCTGGTGGGACATGAGGAAGTGCCATTCTTGGTAGTCAGCTCACCAGCATCACTCCAACCATTCTTCCCCAGTACTGCATTGCCTGGAGCTCCAGGTCCACCTTTAATTCACCCAACTTGGTGAAAGAAGGATTCAGTGTGGGGAGATGGGGATGTCCAGCGGGGTTCACAAGGTTCATGAGATGGTTGCAATGTGGGGTGGATGTATCTTCCCCACGCAAGAGCTGGGTGAGGGCAAAGCACGTCTCTCCTGATTCAGAAGTATGCTGTGCTCATATCCACCAAACGCTGTCTCCTGACCTGGCCCTGGGCAGGGAGGCTGGGAGCAGGGCTCTTCCTCCTACTTCCGACCCTGCTCCCAAGCTCATAATCCACTAAACAAAGGAAGGGAAATACAGGAAATAGTCCCTGAATAGGAGTTTTCTTTTTCTGTAACATGGTCTATCTTTGTCCTGGACTATTTTTAACTCTGGGCCTGATTCTTGGCTTACATCACTGCAGTGTGTTCACCGACTTGGCAGACCCACAACCAGGAGTAGTGCTGAGCAGCTCCAGGGAGCTGTGTTGTCGTTTCTCATGCTCTGACTCCTCCGTGTTTATTCTTGCATTTCCTAGGAATGTTGTACCAGAGAATGGTCATTTCCGAACAAAGCCTCAAAAGTGACCCATATCCTTATCAGGAAAAGTGAGTATTGTTACTTTAATTTCTTTTATAGTCTCACAGTGAAATCTGGCCTTTTCCTGCCCTGAATTAATGTTGATTGGAACAGGAAATTGGACATAACCCACATGGCAGTTTGTGCTGCTGGGGGAAACAATTTGGTGGCATCAAGTGCCTTGCTAAAATGAGCTTTGCATTCCTTCCATGTACTCCAATTTATTTCTGTGGCCCTGGGAGGCAGGGAGCTTCCTTTGGTGGGAAGACAGGGCATAGAAGGGGGATATCAGCAGCAACCATTTTTCTTCGCATGGGATAATGGATATGCCCTGATATCAGTAATGTGAAGTCCTCATCTTAGAATCACAGAATCCCAGACTGGTTTGTGTTGGAAGGGACCTTAAAGCCCCTCCAGCTCCAACCCCTGCCACAGGCAGGGACACCTTCCACTAGAGCAGCTTGCTCCAAGCCCCTGTGTCCAACCTGGCCTTGAACACTGCCAGGGATGGGGCAGCCACAGCTTCTCTGGGCACCCTGTGCCAGCGCCTCAGCACCCTCACAGGGAAGAGCTTCTGCCTAAGAGCTCAGCTCAGTCTCCCCTCTGGCAGGTTAAAGCCATTCCCCTTGGCCTGTCCCTACATCCCTTGTCCAAAGCCCCTCTCCAGGTTTCCTGCAGCCCTTTAGGTATTAGAAGCCTGCTCTGAGGTCTCCCTGAGCCTTCTCTTCCTTTTTCCCTCACTCCTCCCACGCAGGATTTTCATCTTTGCTGATCCAGAGCTGCTCTCTGAAGCCATCTGCAATGCACTGGTCACCGACACGGAGGCAGCTCAGGTCTCGCAGAGCCCGCAGGCATGCATGTGCTACGTGATCATCCACGCCATGCAGGCAGCCCTGGGAGAGGGCTGCGACGTCAGTGGCTTGAAGGCGAGCCTCCAGGTAAGGGGCAGCACTTCTGCAGCACCATGTGTGGTTTCCCGATGGTCCTGCTCTTGCTGGGCACCTCTGAGCAGAGGAAGATGTTACAGCAAGTGGAGAAGCCGTGCTGGGTCCTCACTGCTGGTCTCCAGCCCCAGCGGTACTTGCAAGGCTGGGCTATGAGCAGAGCTGGTGGCACACTAAAAACCTCTTCAAATACAAAAGACTTGCTGCAGGAGGAGCCAAAGGTTCTGGATCTTCAGTTTGAGTCTTCAGTTTTGCACAGCAAAGCTGGGCTCTGCTGTGAAATACCCGCTCCTCCTTGAGCCGCTGGGCATTGCAGGGCCTCGCAGTGGACATGTTTCAACCAGTTTCCTCCAAAACCTCCAAGGAGCTGTGGGGTCACAGTAAGACAAATGGTTTTAAAAGGCAGCTCTGCAGGGGCTGTCAGTGATTTCCACTCCAAGGACACCTTGGTGTGCCTGCTGTCCCCATCTCCTGAGGGTCGCGTGAGCTGCCAGCTCTGCTGCAGCTCATGCCCACCAGCTGAAAACCTGCCAGAAATAGCTTCAAGTAGATAGTACAGCCAGCACCCCTCCTCCTCCAGCCTTCCCCGTGGGCAAGAGGACATCTGTGTCCTCTGCTGTGAAACACTGATTTTGGCAGGACTCACTTGCCGTCTCTCTGCCCCATCCTGTGGCCCTGTGTGCAGCACCACCTCTTTTCATGCTTCCGGGTGTTAACAGCCTCTCCTCATGACAGGATATGCCCAGCACCGATGTGGAGCACTGGTTCCAGCAAGTGGTGCTGGCAGTGGAGTGTGCAGGAAGCGAGGCTGGCACCGACCGCGGGCAGCACGCAGCGAGGCTGGAGAAGATCCACCACAGCATCCTCGGCTCCTCACAAGCAGGTGAGCTCCAGCCAGCCATGCACAGGGGTCCGGGGAGCCGAGCAAGCTGCCAGGACCTTGCCTCTGTGCCCTCCTGTGGCTGTTCATCCCCACCTCCCTTCTGCCTCCACTTCAGCAGCACCCACCACTGGCATCAGGTCCTTGCAGCCTGGCTCTTTGCTGCGACCTGATGTCCAGGAGAAACTGCACGTGGCTGTGAAAGGCAGACTTGTCACCTGAGGAAAGGGACTGTGGCAATTGCTGCTGCTAATTGAGGTGCCCTGGGGCCCAGAGGCATGCGTCTGTCATTTGCAAAGGGTGGACAGACTTTCTAGTGCTCTGCTGGTGCAAGACACATCCTGCTGTGGCCCTGGCTGAGGAGACACTGCATCACTCGAGACGTCCTTGTACTGCTGTGGTGGGCAGTGGTGCTGCCATCTCCTTCCATCCCTTGCAGTGCTCTGTTCCAGCCTGGTCCCAAGGGGCTGCACAGGCTATAAGGAACATCCCAGTCCATCACAGCTCCTCACACGAATCTGTGTGAGGGAGAGGAGGAGGAACATCTCCTTCAGTGGCAGTGAGCTATTGAATTCTTGCTGCTTCTCACAGAGCCATAATGGGATAAAGGTCACCAGCAATGGTGGGGTCAGAGGGCTCCCTTGCATTTCAGCTGAGATTGCCAAGAGATAGCGTGGGCTATATCAGCGGGGGCCTGAAGCACAGCACCAGTGGGGTTCATGCACCTCTGTGGGAAAACTGCTTCTGTGTTACAACATCCTTGTCTCCCCTAGGCAATGCTCCCCTGGGAGGGATGCAGGGTGCCCCTCTCCCCAACCCCAACATCAGTTTTCACCTCTGGACTGAAGATGACCAGCTCTGTGAGTGCCCTGGGGGGGGGGGTGGGGGGGTTGGATGGTGCCTGAGGCTGGGAACTCTGTGCAAAACATTTTAGTCCTGGTTCTCGAGCAGTGAGTTTCACAACCTTTGCTGAAAAGCCAAGCCCATGGAGGCTCCTGCTGACTGTGGGGCTGACCTGTGGGCTGCTGGGGTCAGATCAGGGGATTAGGGGGGAAAAGGGATGAAGGAGATGAGGAAGGAGCCCCCATGGGACAGGCTGCAGCAGGATGTCCCCAGAGTCTCCCGTCTGATACTGAGCTCTCTTCGCGGTGCAGTGAGGCAGGACTGGAAGAGTGACTCCTCTTGGAGGAGGACTGGCATAAGAAGAGGGAAGCCGGGGCAGGACTAGAGCTCAGCCTGCCCTCGGCTGTATTTCGCTCCTCAAGCTCGGTTCTGCCCGCAGGGAAGGAGTTGGTGCTGTTCATCCGCCCGCTGTCGCAGAGCTGCGAGCCCGACTGCCTCAGCCAGGACCTGGACAGCTTCGAGATCCAGGACATCATTTCGGGCTGCGAGCGCTGCGAGCAGAGCCGCTTCTCGGTGCTCTCCACTGACAGCGGCATCGAGCGCGACCTGCCCGCGGCGGGCGAGGAGCCCCTCGCGCCCTGCAGCGGCGAAGCGGAGCTCTCCCGGCTCCACAGGAAGGGCGGCATCAAGAAGAAGCCGTCGCCGCTGGAGAGCGTGGCCTTCCTGCAGGCTGGCTGCAACGGCCCCGCCGCAAAGCCCCCCGCGAAGCTGCAGAGGGGACCGGGCAGCCCCCCCGCGCCGGCAGCCCCGCTCCAGAGGCTGCACACTGCCCGCATCCTGCTGCTGGGCGACGACCGCATCCTGGGGCGCCTGGCGCAAGCCTACCACTCCTTGAGGTAAGCAGTGGCCACAGCCTCTGCGAGGCTTTGCTCTTCAGGTGGTTAAAGTAGCCAAGAAGGCTGGGGATGGGGTTGGGCTCCAGCATTACCTGGGACAGGATGGGACCTTGGTGTTTTGCGCCTAAGGATGAAGCCAGGCTGAGAGAGCTGGGCTGGGTCAGCCTGGAGAACAAAAGGCTCCTGAAGGGGAGACCTGAGAGCAGCTCCAGTGCCTGAAGGGGCTGCAGGAAAGCTGGAGAGGGGCTTGGGACAAGGGATGTAGGGACAGGCCAAGGGGAATGGCTTTAACCTGCAAGAGGGGAGACTGAGATGAGCTCTTAGGCAGAAGCTCTTCCCTGTGAGGGTGCTGAGGCGCTGGCACAGGGTGCCCAGAGAAGCTGTGGCTGCCCCATCCCTGGCAGTGTTCAAGGGCAGGTTGGACACAGGGGCTTGGAGCAAGCTGCTCTAGTGGAAGGGGTCCCTGCCTGTGGCAGGGGTTGGAACTGGACGAGGTTTAAGGTCATTTCCAACACAAACCATTCTATGATGCTATGATTCAAACGCATCTGATTTCACTGGCTGCATGGCATCATTTGGCTGTTACTCCAAATAATGCACACAGTGGGTTCTTCGCTTCTGTCCATGGAAGGAGCTAAATGAACAATAAATGAGGCAAGACGTTTCGTATGCAAAAGAAGATCCTAAAGAAAAGCTGTTTTCCAGGTGGCTTTTTCCAGCTGGTTCACCTGATCCAGAAGAGCAGCATGGGGTGGGTCTGGGTCATGGTGCAGGCAGCAGAGCTGGGTGCAGAGTGTTGCATGTGTCCCAGCTGAGCACCTGTGTGCAAGACACCCCTTTCCCCCATCATCTCCCCTTGCTCACATTGGGAACCCAGGGACACTGCTTGCCATCCTGTGCCACTGGGCTAAGGAGGGGTGTGAGCAGGGCATGTGTTCCTGTAACAGAGCCGCTGCGGTCTCCAGGCACTGCCCAGCCTTGGCAAGAGCCAAGTTCTTCCTTCCACCTCCCCCTGTGACATGGCTGCTTATTTTCCACTCCAAGGAAGCGGGAGACACGGCGAGTTTTCCTGACTTCCAGGCTGAACCTGCAGTTCTACTACATCCCGGTGGTGACGGGGCAGCCAAACACCTTGGATGTTACGGTGGGTCTGGGCTCTGCTGCTGGTTGCCAGCACCTGACAGTGGTTTAGGAGGAAGAGGAGGGGATTTACTGGAAATTCATATCCGTTAATGCCTTGTTCCTAGAACAAAGAGGATGGGAGCCAAGACAGGGTGCCTGGGCTTAGTTTGCACACTGGCTTCAGGGATCCATCAGCCTGAGACATTCAGGTTGCTCCAATTAGCCTGATGGGTGATAATGCACAACCTAGAAGCAGTATTCAGTTTTGCTTCTATAGCTCAGTAATAGGAAGATTGAGAGAGCTTTAGCAAAGGAGTGATGCTTTCCTCACCTCTCAAACACCTAGGGGAAGTGGTCACCCTCACTGAAAGCTTTGACTGCTTGGTCATGGTCCATTCTAGTTCTACAAGTCATTACCTTCCAGTCTATCATGGGCACACCTCTTCCCCTCTGGCAGCCTCATGACAGCAGTAAATAAACAGTTGCACTTTACACAGTATTTTAAGCTGGCCCAGAGCAGGCTGTGAGTTCTGACAAACACCCATTATAAAAGTATTTCTCTTTTCATTCTTCACTTAGGTGTTGTTCTTGAGCACCTGCTGAGTGCTGCAAGCAATGTTTTGTTGCCTTCTCTGGACCAAGCAGGGAAGGGGGAGGGATGTGGGAGTTGCTCATGCCCCAGCTCCCTCTGCCTGCTCTGCGTCTCCTGGTGTTCTGAGCCATGCTCATACTCTGAGCTCTGTGTTTCTCCCACAGGACCACGCTGCCTCCGGCCAGGAGGAGCTCTGCGAGGTGGCTGGGTACCTGGGCAGAGCCGACCCGTGGTACGAGAGCAACATCAACACTCTGTGCCACATGATTCCCAAGCTGGCCACCATGGTACGAGGGAAACCTGCCCACCTCCCCAGCCCAGCCCACTCCCCAAGCACATCTGCCATCCCTTAGGATGAGCTTGTACCCTGCAGCTCCTCTGTGCCCCAAGGCAAGGGCTTGCTCCCTCCACCAGGGCCCTGCCGCAGAGAGGTGCATGTGGCTGCACTGCCCCAGCCCGTAAGACCCACTGGTGGGTTTTTTGGCCAAGGGACAGGAAATGGCAGATTTCAAGAAAGAAAATGTAAATGAGGCATTTGCTGAAATCCCCCAGTTCTCATTTCCCAGCAGTCTGAACCACCACCGATAGCCTCCAGAAAGGGCAGGTAGGTGGGTGCAAGCCTTCGCTGCTCCCATTTGCTCTGACTACTTCTGGCACAGCAGCTCCTTGCTCATCATTTACCAAAGCAGGCGTGAGGGTTTGTGGCAGAGTTTTTGAGATTACTGTGCCTGATCCATGATGTGATTTGTCCCCCCCAGCCTTCCTCACCGAGCAAGCATCTTGTGACTGATCTGTTCATCACTGATGTGATCGCTTACTACGTTCGCATGGGCATCCAGCCCGTCTGCTTCCAGGTCTACTCTGTGAAGGTGGGTGCCACCTCTTGTGCCTTCAGGGGTCCTGCAGGGCTTGTAGAGCCCCACTGCTAGCAGAGCTGTGCCAAGTCAGCGGGGTCTGGTGGCTTAGAGCACGAGCCTGGATCTCCTGCTCCTTAACCTGTCCCCTCCTTGCCTGGCTCCCAGATCTAGCAACATGTAGCCCATGTACATCACGTACAGAATCAATGTACAGGCTCAGACAGAATCGGTGATCCTGGGAAGACCGTTTCAGGATCATGCAGGTCAGCAAAGTGAGCCCTGAAATGTAAGGGCCCAAATTTCCTGCTCTGCTGAACTGGGGATTGCTCAGCTCTGGTTCCTTGTGCTGCTTTGGATGCTGGGAGGAAACAGGAGTTTTCTCAGTGGCTTTGCCAAAACCTCCCTGTGCCTTGCAGGGCCCTTGCAGGGCTTTCTGAAACACCACTTTTTCTGCCAGCTTGTCTGTGAAATGGCTTCAGAGTGAGACCTGGCCCTTGATATGAGAGCAAACAACTACTGCATTTGTACACGTAACATCAGTTCCCTCTGCTCCCCCAGCAGTTCTCCCCCTTCGAAGCTCAGGGTGGTACTAATGCACGTACCTCCTTTTAGTCTACACGTAGCCAATGTGGTAACCTGTGGCAAAGGAGCAGCCATTGCATGAGCAAGCTGGTATGTGGCTTGCAAAGAGCTCAAGGACTTTGGTAACTACTAGGACAGCATTACCAGGACTTGATCTAACAACAGAGCTTGTAAACCCTTGGACCACCAGGTCTGCAGCTCGTGTGGTTGGGGACTGGGGGTTTTTCGGTGAATTTTTATTTCACTCATTTCTCCTCCTAGACAAAAATCAAAAGCAAGTGAGAGGCTGGGTGACTCAAGCAGGGGAAGAGGAACTGACTCCAGATGAGGTTTTCAGATAGAGGTGCCCAACCTACCCTGTTGTCGCACACGATGTGATGCTGCTTCATCTGGAATCACTGGGCCTAGGCTGCCTTTTTTGGTTAAGACCACAGTTCTTTAGCTGAAGAGAGTTTTCCTGGAACTGAGGGTCAAGTCCCACAGGAGCTGGATGTAGGCTTAGGAGAGGTTCTTCAATACCTCATAGGATCATAGAATCAGTTTGGGTTAGAAAGGACCTTAAGATCATCCAGTCCCAACCCCCTGCCACAGGCAGCGATGCCTCCCACTAAACCATGTCACCCAAGGCTTTGTCCAACCTGGCCTTGAACACCACCAGGGATGGGGCAGCCACAGCTTCTCTAGGGGCCCTGTGCCAGTGCCTCAGCACCCTCACAGGGAAGAGCTTCTGCCTTAGATCTAACCTGAACTTCCCCTGTTTCAGTTTGAACCCATCACCCCTTGTCCTGTCACTGCAGTCCCTAATGAAGAGTCCCTCTCCAGCATCCCTATAGGCCCTCTTCAGACACTGGAAGCTGCTCTGAGGTCTCCAAGCAGCTTCTCTTCTCCAGGCTGAACAGCCCCAACTTCCTCAGCCTGTCTCCTTACGGGAGGTGCCCAGCCTCCTGGTCATCCTCATGGCCTCCTCTGGACTTGCTCCAACAGCTCCATATCCTCTTTGAGGACATCAGAACTGCACACAGTGATGCAAGAGGTCTCATGAGAGCAGAGTAGAGGGGCAGGATCACCTCCTTCAACCTGCTGGTCATCCTCCTTTTGATGCAGCCCAGGATACGGTTGCTTTCTGGGCTGTGAGCGCACACTGAAGCCGGCTCATGTTCATTTTCTCATCGACCAACACCCCCAAATCCTTCTCTGCAGGGCTGCTCTGAATCTCTTCTCTGCCCAACCTGTAGCTGTGCCTGGGATTGCCCCGACCCACATGTAGGACCTTGCACGGTTGAACTTCATGAGGTTGGCATTGTCCCATGTCTCAAGCGTGTCCAGGTCCCTCTGGATCCCATTCCTTCCCTCCAGCGTATCAACCGACCCACACAGCTTGGTGTCATCGGCAAACTTGCTGAGGGTGCATCAATCCCTCTGTCCATGTTCACATTTTGCTCAAAACAAGCCTATTAGAAGGAAATAACGACCAGCTCTGAAGAGAGCGGTTGGTTTCAAGCGCATCAGTTAGAAATTACGCGCCTTGAAGCTCAGCCAGCACCTGCAGGCAGGCCTG
Source organism: Pezoporus wallicus (assembly GCF_028554395.1). Lineage (NCBI taxonomy): Eukaryota > Metazoa > Chordata > Aves > Psittaciformes > Psittacidae > Pezoporus > Pezoporus wallicus. The sequence continues at coordinate 644,540 of NW_026641435.1, forward strand.
GAAGCGGCTCCCTGTGCCCGGTGGTGGGTGGCTGGGAAGGGACTCGTGTGTGTACAGTGACACCCAGTGGGTGCCCAGGGACGCGCTGCTCATGGAGGTTGCCTCTTTTCCAGGTTTTCTTCAACGACCCGGCGCAGGAGCCAGCCGAGGACGTGTTCCTCACGGAGCTGCGCACCCAGGGCCAGGACAGCATCTCCCACAGAGGTGTGTGTGTGTCCCCTGAGCTGAGCCCTGCGGCTGCCACCCTGTGCGGGGTCCTGCGCAGCTCCAGCTCGCCCTGTCCCTCAGCCTGCAGCAGTCGAGCTGTGCCTTTGCCTGGCTCCAGGACCCTCTAAATCTGGACCAGCACCATGTTTCTGTTGAGGAAACAAGCAGGGCTTTACAGCCATCCCTTTTGCCAGATGTTTTCCCTATTAGACATGCAGCTTCCTTGAGTTGCCAGTGATAAGGGTGCTTGAAGACTGGACCATTACAGAGGGCACATTCAGCCCATGCACCCTGCTGTCTGATCCAATGGATGTTTGCCATTGCTAATGGGCATAGACCTTTGAGTGAGTCCATCTGGCTGGACCTGTTGAGTGCACAGAGCCTCATTCCATAGGCAAGGAGAGAAGGGCCACTGTGCCAGAGCAGAACTGCTGTGTGACAGAGGGGGTGACTTTTCCCATGGGAGGACCCCTCTGCTGACCACAGACAGGTGGGATGAGCGAAACCTCAATCCCATTCCTTCCTTGCAGAGTCAAGCACGACCAAGAAGAAGACGACCCTGGATGGCCCTGGCTTAGATCTCACAGTAACATACAAGAAGGTAAGTGGGGCTCTCAGCAGCCCAAAATGTCCCTGCTCACAGGGGTACCCAGCATGGCACAGATCTCCTGGGAGGAGTGCTCTGTCCCTCCTTTCCTCTGGAATTGCACTCCGGGAAAGGACGGAGAGCTCATGGTGAACCTTGCATGTGGGAAAACCTGCACCCTCTCTGCCGGGGTGAGCTAACAGAGCCTTGCCTGCAGGTTGTGCTGAGTGAGCGGGTGAAGGAGCTCGCTATGTCCCTGCGCTCCACAGGTCTGGTGATGAAAGCCATCCCTGCTGAAGAGGCTGAAGGTGGGTTCTTCCTGCTTGGAACCTTGTGAAGACAGTTTGCAGAGTTTTCTGGTGCTTGACAGAGTAAATCTGACCGTGGTTCTTAGTGCCAGTTGTGCCTGGGCTGTGACGGGTGAATCAGTGACGGGCACGTGTCAGTGTCACCACAGTCTGTGGTTGCGTAGCTCCTCATGAATGATGTGCCTGGGACTCCCTGTAATGTGGGGTTCAGTTCATCAGAACCATAATCTGGGCTTGGCAGCATCTCCTCTTGCTGCAGCCTTCCTCTTTCACCTTGCCCTTAGCAGAAACCCTGAGGTTTCCACCCTGAGCATGATCCCATGCAAACCTTTAGCCTGTGGAGCTTACTAGAATCCTCCTTTTCTGCTGTCCTGTGTATCCCATGGACCTCTGGCAGTGCACTCAAACGTGGGATCTGGCAACCGCCCCACTCAAAGCTGAGCTGAGATCATTCCATGCCTAAGGCTAACACACTGCTTCTGTTGCAGACCTGGTGTGTCTGAATGTGACCATCACTGAAATTGTTCGGATCAACAACTTGTCAGGACGATCGTTCTCAGTAAGTAGCTGTGGATGCTCATGGCCCTTGGGGGGACAGAAAACACATGGGAATCCCTTACAACAAGGGTGGAAGCGGAAACAGTCTCCTGGGAGGAGAAGGCTTTGGGGTCACCCTGCTCAGAGAGTGTTTTGCCATTACTTTCCATGGAAAAGTCTAGATTTTGGAGCCAGCACTCCAATGGCATCCCTGCTGGTCAGCGCCACATTGAATCCTGTCTCAGGGCACCCGGAAGGACTGAGCTGCTGCAGGGTTTGTTTGACCCCAGGGACAAAGTGGAGAAATAAAGCCCCCGTCACTGTGGCTCCATTTGGGTACAAGAGAGGGTCTGTAGTTTTGTGATCACTCCATTAGCTCCTTACCTGCAGTGGCAGTGCCCTCCCCACACTCTATGTGTCCATCCCCACAGAGCTCACCAGAATAGAGGCTGTTGGAGAAATACTTGAACAAAGCACAAACAAGAAGTAGGGACTTCGAAGAATCTGATTCAAACCATCATAAAGCTGGATATGCCAGAGATGGGACTGAAAGCTTGAGCTCCTCTCCTTTGTGTTTTACATGAGAGGTCAAATAGACCCCAGAGGACATGCTGCCCCATGGGGATTGTATTGCTGCAGTTTAGGTGGCATTAAATGTTGTTGTACCTTGGTCATTTGGGCCTTGGAGCCTACAGTCTCTCAGGTGGTATTTTTAGCTTGCCAGCACCAACTTGTGCTTGTTTTCACCTGGCTTTTGGGAACACCAAGGTACTTCAGTTCATGTGGCTTGAAAAGATACACCACAGCCCTGGAGAGCGGACCGTGCCCCCATCAGACATCCCAAACCTTGCCACCTGTGCAAGCATTGCCAGTTTGGAAAGTTTGACTGGGCTGTAATTACAGGAAAGCAATTCACCTTGTGTCACATCTGAGGTTAAAAAAGAGAAATGTCATTTGTCCCTTTCAAACCCGTTATGCATACACCACCCATCCGAGAGAAGGGAAGTGAAAAACTCACTGGGCTCTTCCTCCTCTCTCAATCCAGGCTGTGGCAAACAGGTTGAAAACACGCAATATCAAAATCAGGAGCACAGAGCAGAGGCCCTTCACCGTGCGTCTGGACAAGGACAGCAGAAGAACCTACAGGAACGTGATCAGGTGAGAATGCCACGTGTGCCAGGCTCTGCGCACCTTGCCGTGACCCTGGCTGGGCTGCCAGGGTAGCAGAGCTGTTTCCCATCTAGTCCTAGTCCTGATCCTCCTACACAGCAAAAGAGCCACGGGCAAATACATTGCTTCTCCAGGGAAAGTGGTGCTTTCCGTTGTATTTTGGGGGATGCTGTGAGAACTGAAATGGTTCTTACGTTTTAAGTGAGGTGCTGTCATTAAGACAGTAGAAAGATAGGTACCTCCAGGGACAAAGTGAGATCTTGGGTCTTCTGAATTATATCATGGAGCTGATGCTCTCTCCACTGACTGCATTCCTCACCAGGCTGTCTCAGGCATATGAAGGTAGGGGGAGAGAATTCAGCCTTGTGAAAATAGCAGAAATCAATGTGCCTGTAGTAGTTGCAGTGACATATAATGTCTTGGGAGCAGACTGGTGGTTCAGGGTCCATGGGCCACATAGAACATTCTGTGAAGTGAATTTCTGAGAAGGGAACTGAGCCAGGCTAAGGACTCTGGTTTTCTGGTCAGACACTAACACACATCAGCTCATCTTTCCAGTCAAAACAGTTGACAAAGCATAAAAGCAGCTGCACATCCTCCCTCAGCAGTCAGTGGAGGGACCTGGTGTTCAGTTTGAGATCAGGCTCTGGCTCTAGAGGGCAGATTTGCACATGCAGTAAATGCGCTCTTGTGCCGTTGCAGCGTGGAAGTGTCTCCTTGCCTAGAGCCCAGCTACTGCTTGCAAAAGACAAGGACAATGAAATACAACCTGCACGAAAAGGAAGATGTGGGACTTGTGAAATACATGCCCAAATCTCTGCTGCTGCCTATCAACACATTTGCGGGCGTCATTCAATGAAGGAAAAGCTGGTGTGAGAGATGTGACGTTGGCTCATCACAGAGGAGATGGAAGACAAAAACACACTAAAGGCCACCAGCAGTGATTTTACAGTGGTCATGGTGCGAAATGCTGCAACAGCAGAGGTGGATGGGGCTGTGCCCTGCTGAATGGCAGCGATGACCAGAGCTGGGAGCCCCTGCCAAGGGGCAGAGCGAGGCTGGAGAACTGAGTTTTAATCTTTTGCACAAGACAAGGAAAACCTTTGAGCTGCTTCATTTCAGGGAGCCTGGGGTGAGGGTGCTGCCTGCGCTGTGGGACACAGTCCCTGTCAGTACATCTGTGACGGTGATGTCTCACAGCCCGGCAGGGAATCAGTGCCTGTTGTGCAGGGCTCTGCACAGCCCACTCTTCATTCTGGCACAGGGTGCTGTATTTGGGCAAATCAGCAATTGTTCCCCTGACTGATTTGGGAAAGCTCATTGTAAGCCTGACCACAACTGGGAGAGCCTGTGTTTAATGCAGCTTCTATAGGAGCCCATGGAAAACCTGCTTTTGGTTCAAAGGCGCCATATAAACAATGAAACTGGGAAATGGGAACTGGTGCAATATTTGGCAGTGATGAACAGGGCATGAACAGCTTGGGCTGCCTGGGCAGTGCTGTGGGATAGGCTGTCAATGGGTATAGATCTGCCTGAAGAAGCCATCATTGAGCAGACAGTGAAGCAGCTCTGCAATGTCTGAACTGAACCTCTGAGTACACTTGGGATTTTGCCGTGGCTTCGCTACACAACCTCTCCACATCTGGTCTGGAGCCTCATGAGCGCTGGTTACATCCCTCCAGTTGGACGTCTCAGCAACAACCACCTACAACCCCAGCAGCAGCAGCAGATCTCCTCTGTGAGGTCAGCCGGCAATACCTCTGCATCCCAGTCTGCCATGCAGTCCCAGCCTGTCCATGTCTGCTGCATGGGTAAGAGATGTAGAAGAGTGCTCCTGGGATTGATGGGTGGGCAGGATGCCTGCAAGACTTCAGTTCTTTTCCTTTCCTGCTGCCACGGTGTACAAACACTCCCCTGGTTTGCGGATGGGCAATGATAGGCTCAGATGAAGCCGCTGTGAAGGATGATGGTGCAGGAGGACCCTGACTGCATTCCACTCTGTGGCTGACAAAGAAGAAACACAGCGTGTATTTATTGACTTTCTGAATGTGACCTGTGGTTTCTGCACTGTCTCCAGGGAGTCTTCCCTAAATCCACATTGAGAGGGGATATGGGGGGTTCCCTCTATGGCACTATTCTCTCAGCTCCCTGATAACTCATTACCCGGGTTGCCTTCACTCAGGGGTGCTTGCTTGGATCAGCAGCCCAATGAAAATGCCCTTTAGCTTTGCCTATGTGCAGAGCAGCTATCCCCAGTCATGCATGGCTGTCACTGACGGGGAGTCCCTGTGCTACAGGGTGATGCTGACCCAGCTGTGGTGGCTCTGGCACACCCCTGTGTTAGCCCTGATGGCTGGGGACAAACCCATTCCCTGTCCTGTCTGCCCGGTCTGCCCAGCCCTGGGGAGCTGCACCTCTGGAAGTCACTTCAGCTTCTGGAGTCACACCAGGAACAAGGAGCTCCTCTGCAGGTATCGCAGCCTGGGGCACCAGAGAGCAGCTTCCCTTGTGCAGAACTGCTCTGGGCCCTCCTGGCTGGTTGGGTCCCACGGAAATCTGCCAGCTCTTCTTGCATCTCTTGCCATCTGCACAAGGCTTTAAAGGGCTCAGCCCTCAGATTTCCCTGTTCCCTCTCTTTGCCGACAAGCACACGGCTGCCATGCTCCCGCTCCTGTCCACATTACCACCTGGCACAGCAGGCATCATCGCTTCCCGTTCCCAAGCTAAAGGTTTATCCACCCTCACTTTGAACGTACCATGCGGTCCAAAACAACCACTGACACTCGTGGGGGCATAGCAGCTCTAGAGCTGGCAGCATGTGATGGGGTATTCAGCAGTGTGAAAAGCCTCCACGTCCCAGGAGCTATTTAATCATAAACCAGCACCAACAGCTGAAAGGTCCTGTTGGGCAACAGCAACGTGACTGTTTCCTAAGGAAGCTCCTCGAAATGCTGGCAGATGTAGCCCCTTGCTCCCAGCTGAGCCAAGCACAGTCCTCAGGCCTTAATGTTCTTCCCCAGGAGTCACAAGGCTGCAAGATCTCAGCAGCAGCATTCGGTTTTTCAGTACTGTTCTTCACCTCACAAGTCAGACACGGCTGATCCTCACCAACACCACACCTGAGCAGTGAGCGCTTCGGTCCTGGAGGAAGCTGAATGTCAACAGGACGCTCAGGAACAAGTCAGGAAACCCCTGCTTGTCCTCCTGTGCTGCTGCATAGGGTAACACAGAGCTCAAGGGAGGACCAGTGGCTCTTCACATCTCTGCTTCCTCGGGGCTTCACTGGGGGGGTTCATGTACCCTGGCACACAAGGCAATTGCTTGCAAAGCCAAGAGACTCTGTGCTGGGTTAGAGTGTGGTCTGTGGTGTCCAGAGTTTGCTCTGTACAGCTGTAAATGATGTAGATGGATTATAAGTTATTTGTATAGTGTCAGAGGTGATCTGTGTCAGAAGGTGCAATCCTTTTAAAGCCATTTAAAAAAAAAAATATATTAAGCCAATAGAAACTGTCAGTTTGGTTGGTTTTTATATTTGTGTGTGGCTGGGGAATAAGCTGGTAGGAACAGAAAGACATCAGTGCCATTTGGCCCTCTATGGCTAATGTCTTCCCCCCACCTTGGGGCTACACACTGTGTTACACAGATAGAGACTTCATGGCCAAAGAGTTCTTTACAAGGGCCTGTAGGGACAGGCCAAGGGGAATGGCTTTAACCTGCCAGAGGGGAGACTGAGATGAGCTCTTAGGCAGAAGCTCTTCCCTGTGAGGGTGCTGAGGCGCTGGCACAGGGTGCCCAGAGAAGCTGTGGCTGCCCCATCCCTGGCAGTGTTCAAGGGCAGGTTGGACACAGGGGCTTGGAGCAAGCTGCTCCAGTGGAATGCAACCCAAACCAGTCTGGGATTCTATTCTGTGAAATAGGGAAAGCGTTTCCTGTCGCTTTGTGACCAATGCAGGAGGATTCGGCTCTGAGTCCATCCTGGAGTTTAGCTTTTCTTTCTCCCTGCGCACGGGGAGCTGCACAAACATCACCTGCCCCTGGGACCCGCCCCGCCCCGGGCCACTCCTGCCCCCGCCCGCAGCGGGGCGTTGTTTTCCCCGCGGCCGCCAGGTGGCGCTGCCCCCCCCCCCCGTCCCATGGCAACGGGGCGGGCCCGGGGCGCGGCGCCGCGGGCGGTGGCAGGTGCGGGGGTAGCGGGGGCCGGGGCCGCGCCGTGCAGCTGCGGTGCCCGCGGGAGGAGCATGCGGCAGCGCCATGAGCCAGCAGTGGGACGTCGGCCGAGCCCTGGCGCTCTCCGGGCTGTTCCGTGCGCTGCAGGGCGCGGGCCGGGCCTGCGCCGCCCCGTTCCTGACGCTGTACCTGCGGCACCTGGGGCTGCCGGCCGCGCTGGTGGGGCTGGTGGCCGGGGCGCGGCGCCTGGCGGCAGCGCTGTGCGCCCCGCTCTGCGCCCGCTGCCCCCGCGCGGCCGGGAGGCGGCGGCTGCTGGTGGCCGGGGCCGCGCTGGGCTCGGTGGGGGCCGGGCTGCTGCTCACGCTCGTCCCGCCCGCCGCAGCCGGCGCCCGCTGTAACGACACCCGGCAGCCGGGGCACCGAGCGGCCGCCGGGGGGCCGCGTCCGGACGCCGGCAGCTACGGTGTGCAGAGCGTGAGTGCTGCGCCCACCGCGAAGGCCGTGTCAGAAGGAGCGACGAGAAGGGCTGCAGGCGGTTTAACAGCGAGCGGGAGGGCAGCGGTGAGCCCCCCAGCCTCCCGGGGGCTGTTTGGCCTGGCAGATGTGCTTGAGAAACAAGGCGGAGGGGGTGGTGAAGGTGGCACAGAGACAAACGGGGACCTGGGTGGTGTCTCTGGCTGGACACCGCCTGTGAAAGCACTTAACTGGGAGACACGCGAGCCAGAAATGCCGGATTCCGGCGGACCTCCCCCGAGTGGACGCGAGAAGGAAACGAGCATTCTGGGTTCTGCTGCAAGAGGTGCTGCTGGTAATGCTGAGGAAAGGCTTTCTGCTACCAAGAGTAACGAGCTCCCCGTGTTTAAAACAACCCTTCCGACTGCTGGAGATGCTTATGTGTCTGGAAATCTTTCAGACCACCAGAAAGATTCTCAAGATACCGGCTTTGAAGCAACGCAAAACATCTTTCAGGACAGAGAGTACCAGATTTTCCTTATGGTGCTGGGTGCTGTGGTGCTTTGGGAGCTGTTGGCCACTTCTCTCGAATGGACAGTGGATGAGAGTCTCTATGAGTTCCTTGACTTTGTGGATGCGACTGACGGTTATGGCAAGCTCTGGATTTGGAGTTACTTGGGTGCTTCTGTAGGTGCCTGCAGCATTGTTGTAGTCGTGGATCATCTGAATTGCTTCCTGAGCAGTTCCATCACCCGCCTTGCTGTCCATTTCTATGGCTACGCTCTCCTGGTAACGCTCTCACTGCTTGTCACCGTCTTCTTTCCCATCCACCTTCCCAAGGAAAGCAAGCGCGTTAACAGGAGGGGCAGAGCGCTGGCACTGCTGTGGGGCGATGGCCGGGCAATGCTGTACACCAGCACCGTGCTCCTCACCGGCGTGGCTGGTGCTGCCGTGGACAACTTCCTCTTCTGGCAGCTGGAGGACCGAGGCAGCAGTGAGCTGTACATGGGGCTCTCTGTGGCCGTGGGGCTACTTGCTGAGATGTTGCTTTATTTCTTCAAAGGGAAGTTGCTGAGGACTTTCTCAAGCAGCACAATTGTCGCAATCAGCCTCAGCCTCCTGGCAGCGCAGCTTCTGTGCTACTCCTTCTTGTGGACTGCATGGTCAGTTCTCCTCATCCAGATTTTATCTGCCTTCAGTAACGGTGCTTTGTGGTGGGTGGTCAGCATGACCGTGGATGACATAGCCACGCCGGGCACGGCGAGGTCCCTGCACGCTGCTCTCCAGGGCCTCTGCCATGGTGGAGGAGCAAGCTTGGGCAGTTTTGCAGGAGGATTTGTGGTGGAGCACTTTGGCCTGGCTGTTCTGTACCGGGCGTGCTGCGTGTGCCTGGTGCTGTGGCTCTTCCTGTTCTTGATCGTCCAATCTAAACTGCCACAGCAGAAGAAAATTAATTATTCTCGTCTCCTGGCTGCTGGTTCCAGTGATGGGAGTGACTCTGGTGAGGAGAACGAGAGGGACTGGCTGGTGAAAGCCGTGAAGGATGAAAGCTTCGGTAGGAATTGGTCACACCGGCGTGGGATCAACTTGAATGCAGGGGGTGGAGTGGTGACGTGGGGTGATGATAATGCCTGGAAATGACCTTTAATTCTAAAGTGCTAAATACATGCAGTATATATCTGACAGGACAGATTTTTATTCTTGAAATTTTATAAATCTTGTAATTTTCTTATGGTAATTTTGCCTTTTTGACTGAATGATTTTGCTTCCAAAATCATACTGAGGTATTCCAGGTATACATTTGCTGAAATGAATGTAGCTGTTTGTAGTCAAAAAAAACAAACTTGAATTCCTGCTCCCCAGAGCTGGTGCTGTGGAAACTGAGCAAAGCTGTGACCTCTACTGACAGAGCTGAGTGAAAACTGCTGCCATGCTGACAGCACACTGAACTTGTGCAAGGTGCTGTATCCGAACTCCTTCTGCTGAATAAGGGCTGTGAATAAAAACATGGTTCATTTGCTCTCCTTTGATTTCTAAACTCAGGTTTTGCTACAGGCTGTCCTCTCCTGTTTGGGGATTTAAGTGTGCTGCGTTGGCATCTGTTGGTAACAGTGCACCGTGTGCGCTCACAGTCAGGGCCTGCTGGCTGGCCAAACGGAGCAGAGCAGCCTCTGCACTTCCTTGTGGTGAATAGATTGTGTGATTGTTTAAGGTGGCAGGCAGCGTCAGGGGTGACCAGGAAGCAGGCTGCCCTCCTGAGCCAAGGAACTAATGTGTGCTGGGAATTACCGAGGGCAGTATTGGTTCCAACGGAACTTGGCACTGACTGAGGTGACCTGGTGGAAGCTGGAGATTCCCCCCCGGGTCAGTTTGGCCTGAGGGCAGCCCTCTTGTCATGTTTCCTTTTTAAAACTGTGCCCTGAACAGGGCCTGCTATGAATGATCCTCAGGCTGCTTTGTCTGCCTTGCCTTTACCTCAAAGGCACAGAGATTTCGACACCTCTTCAGTAGGTAAGATTTGCGTAAAGATTGAGAAGTGGATGGTCTGATCTCATTAAAACACTGGCAGAGAAGCTGTGAGCATTATGGTCCTTTCAGTTACATCAAACGCTGCTGTCAGTTCCTTATGTACTTCCTTGGTCAAGGACAACACCTGTTTATTCCTTTGCAGAGGGATAGATCTTAATAACATCTTCCTAGTGTTTTACAAGCCATGAGATAGGCAGCTGCAGAAAGCAGAATATTTAAATGCGTAATCTGTAGTATGCAAATAGCATTGCAATCTGTTACCCTGCTGCGTTCTGGACTCAGTAGAATGGGGTTGCAGGCAAAGAAAAGCAGTGCCACTGAAGATAATCTTTCTCTGTATGCATCAATTCCACATTATCTGTGTATCAGATGCTTTCAGGGTAATTAGGTCTGTCTTTTCCTGACACAATCCACTCTGCCATGCAGAATACTTTACTAGAATGACTATAGATAGAACTGTCCTCGTGCCAAGAATAGCTGGAACTTTTCATTAAGATGTTACTTTCCCCCAGGAATTCAAACTCAAGTTGAGAGCAGTTTTAGTGTCAAGTATTTATCACAGCCTTATTATATAATACCTCAGGAGCTCTATTTACCTGCTAATAGAGCATCTTTCTTCAGTCGAGTTATGTAACGTAACTGCACATAGCACATCACGGAGCCATCAGCCCTTTTGTGAGAAGAAAATGATGCAGGAATAGCTGGAATGTTTTAAAATGCAGTCCCTTCTTTAGCTGGAAGTGACTGCTCTCATTTGAAGCCCATTAAACGGATGATAAATTCTCCTTTTACCTGCTTTGGCACAGAAAACAGCTGCTGTAATTCCAGCTTTGCAAAGAGAAACCTTGAAATGAAAAGTGCTTGTGTGTAATCCATCCTGTGACTGGGGCGGAGGGGTGGTGACAGCGTCATGCTTGTCTCGGCCACGGATGTTTAGATGTGCTGAGCCACTGCCCTTAAGAACAGGGAGGATCTAAAATATGGCCCAAAGCTCACCTCTAGTATAATAAACTTGCATCATAAGATTTATTATGATTTTTTACACGTTATTAATACAACAAACATTTGGTGCTGATTCGGGGGGAATCCTTTATCCAGTTTGACACATGTTCTGAGTTACAAACCGCTGTGGAAGTGAATGTGGCAGAGGGCTCATTCCCTGAAGACATTGCATCAATTTGATGAAATCATTTTCCACTGAGGTTTAGACAGTTTCTGTCTTTGAGCTCTACAACATCAGTGACTCCATTTCTTCCTCTCTGATGGTCACAGACCCTGCAAGGCAAACGGGGACAGAAGGAAGAGGCTCAAATTAAACTGTGTGAGACTTCTTTGCTCTGAGCGTGGCTTTTAAGAACATGCCAAGGAATGCTGAGAATAAGATGTAACTGAGAAGAACTAAACTGCCTCTGGGGAAGATAGATTCTCATGATGTATTTCCAACCACATCAGCACTTATTTTTGCACTGCTTTGCAACTATTTGCCAAAAAAAATGATGTTGCAACTTCAGGGGTTTTAAGTTTTTATCCTTAATCAGCACTGTAATGTTAAAAGTGATTATAAAATCATGTAACATTTTACTGTTTGTCTAAATCATGGTGAGCTTTAAGCAAATTTCAGAGGCTTATGTGTACAAATACTTTTTTTTTTGCCCCTTTGTGTCAGTCCAGGGTCTAAGTTGAGCTGTCCTTCTTCTCTGAATACAGTTCTATTTGATTGAGCTCAGGAGGCAACCCATAGTTAGTGCTGAGGAACAAGTTCAGCACAATGCTGGTCTTTGTAGCTCTGAGATTTGAAATGCAGCATAGCCCGATGTGTGTGTACTTTGTGAGAGGTTTCAAAGGATCTGGGTAAATCAGTTTTGTTAGATAAGGCCAAAAACTGACAAAGGGCTCTTTGCTTATCATGAAACACTGCAGGTAGTTTTAGTGCACCGCTGATGCAGCTGGACTGGAACCCGAGTAACCCATTGGATCAGACACCTTCTCCTGCTGTCTAAAATTCCATTCCTAAGTTAGAAGGAAACTCAAATAGCAGAATGTGTCTTTCTGGCAGTTATTTTATGATGGGGTATTGCAGATGCTTCCTTCAGCTCCTCTCTGTGTGCACCTCACATCTGCGATTGACTTCACAAGTGTGGCACTCAGCATATGAAATCAGGTAAAACTCGGTGGGCAATGATCTCTAAATGTTCGTTTTTCCTGTGGATCTGATCAGCATAGTAAGATCCTTTCCAGTATTCTCTGAAGATTTCTACAATCCAGCAAACAACCGCAGCCTGCGCCTTTGTGGACTGCAGTGAAACCTGCCCAGATGAATTCACACAGAGCTTTTGTAGTTTTGCAGTGAGTTATTTCCCAGCATCGTAGATATGAACCATTGAAAGTAGGTCCATTTAGCTGTAGTTTCACAAGATGGGGAGAGTGATGTTTTAGAGAGCTGTGGGGTTATTCTGCATGTTCTGAATCTTAAAAGCAAGAGCTTCTGAATTGTCTTTTATTCCAGGATGGGGTGTGACATCTCTAAAGCACGCTCTGTGCTCCTTGGTGCTGCTCGTGGAAGCATTTCTCCTTTTGTTCATCTTTGAGGTCCAGACAAGACATTCCCATGCTGATTTGAACTCTGAGGAGAATTATGGTTACAGCATGATACCAAAATTCCATGTCTATAATATGGGTCCTGTATAGAATCCTTGAAAGTATTGGGCAGCTCGAGTGTTGCTGGCATCAGCCCTGAGTGGTACTAATGCAGGAAGGGGGCGGGGGGGAAGAATCTGTCTTGAAATATCTTGACACTCTCGGCTTGGCATTACCTATTGCTGTATTTATCAATAGGGAGCCAGTGTAAAGGAATCTGCTCATTTAGACTGTGCATTTCTCAGGGAACTGATACTTGGGGGGGTTATTGCATGGTTTCTCCCTGGGGCCTGATTTTACTCTTATATAAATGATATTTCTGTCCAAGGGCAATTTCTCACTTCAAGTTGGGTATGTTGAGACCATAAAACTGTGAACCCAAATGTAGAGGTGAGGATGAAGCAACTTTAGAATTAACCTTTGCTTCACCTCTAATAGAAATCTTGCCTGAAGAAATCCAGGAGCAGAGCCTCTAGTTACCTTGGCTTGAGCTCGCTGGTACAGCAGACAGGGACGCTGCAGTTTTGAAACCTTGAGAACATTTCCGCCTCTAATTAGGTTGAAAGGTCAGAACTAGGGGGGTAGTTACAACCCAAAATAGCATGCTTGTGTTAACACGGGGGTTTATTGTTGGGAAAAGGAATTTTGAGCCAGAAAACACAGCCACGTGCTGAAATAACATGAATATTCAAAGTGTGGCTTTGAGAAACATGAACCTGATGTTTTGATGACTCCTAAGGAAAATACTAAATGACTCCAGTTATTATGACATGTACATGCATTAGGGTCCTTGGGACCTCACTCCTTTCTCAACAGTGACGAATTAAATATACGGCTTCCTTCTGTCCTCAAGATGCACCTGATTGAGTTGGCAAAGAAGGGCCCTGTGAGCATCACCTGGGATATGTTTTTGAAGGCTTGGAATCAGTTCAATGTGCCTTAGTGGTTCCTATTGTCTGCTGTTGCCTGCTCAGGTTGTTTCTTTAAAGACTTTCAAATGACTTTGTCCATTCTCATGGTTTCCAAGTTGTGTTTTAAATCTGTTGGCAGCCCTCAGGTACCTGGGAGATTGTGTTACTCTTGCTTGGCACAGTTACGAGCTTACCATGTACATGAAGCTGCTTCATTCCTAGAGAAGTGACTGTGTACAGGGAGATATTTGTGCTTTTAAGAAACATTCTGCTCATGCCCTGAAAGCGCTGCTGCTGGTGACTCAATTCACACACAGACCCACGGGAAAGTCACCTCAGGACACACTAAAGCCTCTCAGCTGAGGATGTAGAGTGCACGTGGGGGAAGGAAGAGCTGTGGGGTTCGCCTGCCAGGCAGCATGTTAGATTATAGCTCTTTGTGTGACTCTGGGCTGTTTGAATCCCATGTTTTTATTAAGTCAGTGCACAGAATGGGGTGAATTCACGCTGCAGCCCACAGCAGATCTGGCTGCTCATGGCACAAGGAATCCTGTCCAGTACTGGACTGAAGAAGTGATCAAAATATTTGCACATCCGTTTTCTCTGCATGGGGAGCGATCAGAACGAGGTGAGTCACTTCAGACCTGAGCTCATGATCACAGTGCTGGTGGATGCTCATCATTTAATGAACAGTATTTAATGGCTGTTCTTACCTTTCCTATTAAGACAGCCAGACCACTAGATCTTGAGGTGGCTGTGTCCCTCAGTAGAGCTTTGCCTCTCTAACTGGGGCACCATCCCCCTTGCTCGTGTTCTGGTTTAAAACACTGGGCTGGATCAAAAGTCAGCAGCTCCTCCCTAGGTTTTGGAGATGGGAAGTCCAAGAAATTGCTCAGATTTCTGTCAGTTCCAGTGAGGATGTTTCACACAGATTAGCTTGGCTGCCTGTTGCACTGGGGAGGGGAGCAGCTAGAGGCAATGCTGAGAGGGGTACAGAAAGCAGATCCCACACTCTGGTGTCTCTCTGCAGGGGTTGATCCTCCAGACCCATCCCTTACAATGCCACCCCTCTGTTTTGCTCACTGAGAGCTTATGGTTTTGCACCTATAATCAACTTCCAGCAGTGACTGCCAGCCAGATGAGAGGGGAGAAACCCCCTGGCCTGGCCCTCACCTCCACAGCCATCACTCCTGCTGCTCTCCAGCCCAGAGGCTTCCTGTGGCCACCCTGGTTTCAGCTGGAATGGAGTTAGCTTTGTTCTCAGTAGCTGCTGTAGTGCTGTGCTGTGCTTTGACTTCAGGGTAATACTGATAACGAGTGGTTTTGTTACTGCTGAGCAGTGGTTGCAGAGCATCAAGGCCTTTCCTGCTTCCCACCCTACCCCACCAGTGAGGAAGCTGGGGGAGCATGAGGAATTGGGGGAACAAGGCTGGATCAGCTGACCCCAACTGATCCCACACATATTCCATACTAAATGATGTCATACTCAGCATGTAACACTGGGGTAAGAAGGAAGTGAGGGATCACTGGGAGGGATGGCATTTGTGTTTGTAAGTAACAACGTGTGATGGAGCCCTGCTCTCCTAGACATGGCTGAACACCTGCCTGCCATGGGAAGTGGTGAATGAATTCCTTGTGTTGCTCCGATGTGGTTTTTGCTTTACTCACTGAACTGCCTTTATCTCAGCCCACGAATCTACTCTTTTACCCTCCCAGTTCTCTCCCCCATCCCATCCCAGCAGTGTGTGAGCAGCTGCTTGTGCCTTGGCTGCTGGTTGCAGTTAAACCACAACAGTGGCACTTCCCAAGATGTGCTGGAGGGTCCCTGAGCCAGCCCTGCCCTTGCCTTGGACCTGTGCCCTTGCATGAAGCCAGCATGGAGATCTTGGGCACGACCTGCAGAGAAACGTGTCATACAATCATACCATAGAATCCCAGACTGGGTTGGGTTGGAGGGACCTTAAAGCTCCTCCAGCTCCACCCCCTGCCACAGGCAGGGACACCTTCCACTAGAGCAGCTTGCTCCAAGCCCCTGTGTCCAACCTGGCCTTGAACACTGCCAGGGATGGGGCAGCCACAGCTTCTCTGGGCACCCTGTGCCAGCGCCTCAGCACCCTCACAGGGAAGAGCTTCTGCCTAAGAGCTCATCTCAGTCTCCCCTCTGGCAGGTTAAAGCCATTCCCCTTGATGTCCCCTGCTAGCTCAAGAGATGCATTCTCCAGGCAGATAGAGATGATGCTGAGTTCCTGAACCCCAGCAGCCACAGGCATGGGCCAGGTGACAGCTCTCCTGAGGCCCTTGTCCCAAGCCCCTCTCCAGCTTTCCTGCAGCCCCTTCAGGCACTGGAGCTGCTCTCAGGTCTCCCCTTCAGGAGCCTTCTCTTCTCCAGGCTGCCCCAGCCCAGCTCTCTCAGCCTGGCTCCAGAGCAGAGCTGCTCCAGCCCTCGCAGCATCTCCATGGCCTCCTCTGGACTCGCTCCAACAGCTCCACGTCCCTCTTGTGCTGCTGCCCCAGAGCTGGATCAGGGCTGCAGGGGGGTGTCCCCAGAGCACAGCAGAGGGGCAGGATCCCCTCCCTGAGCTGCTGCTCACGCTCTGGGGGTGCAGCCCAGCATTAGTGTCCTGGCAGAGGATGTGTGTCCCCTCTGTGTGCTTTGGGAAAAGTAGTGCGGAAACAACCGTCACCAGCGTGAGAAGTGTGCAACCCTGTGAGCAGGAGGGTTCCCAACCAACTCCATCCTGCTTCCCCATGCCGTTGTGCTGGGACAGGCCTTCAGGATGGTGGGACCAGTTGCTGCAGGAGATCCCAGCCGGAGATCCCTGCTGTTGTGCGTGCTGCCAACACCCCGCCAACCAACGTCCGGATTTCCGACCAGCGCGAACCCTCAGGTGCATTTTGAACACCTGCTGTTGGGTCTGTCCGTAGGGAACAGGGACTCGTGCCGGGAAGGAGCAGCTCGGTGCCGTGTCACACCGGGCTCGGCAGGTCCCGGGCGGGACCGGAGCGACCCGGGCGCGTTCCCCGCCCGCCCCGTGCTCCGGCGGCGGGTGCCGGGACCGCGCGGTGCGGAGCGGCCGGGCCGAGCCCCGGCGGGGGGGGAGCCGGGGGGTGTCGCGGGGGGCGCGGCCGGCAGAGGGCGCGGCGCGGCGGCGCGGGCAGGGCTGCGGCATGGAGCGGAGCCGGAGCCGGAGCCCGCCCCGGTACGGGTCGCTGGAGCCCACCCGGTGGCATCCAGGTGAGGGGGGGGGGAACAGCCGGAACCAAACCGGCCCCGGACAACCCGGGCACCCCCGAGCGGACCGGCGGGGACCGCTCCCCGGGGCGGTGCCGGTACCGGTACCGGTGCTGCCGGAGCTCCGGCAGCGGGAGGGGTGCGGCGGGAGTAGGGGACGGAGGGAAGGGAGAGAGGACGGAGGGAAGGGACTGAGCGCGAGGAGGGAGAAGGACGGAGGGCAGGGGGGTGGCTGGAGGGAGCGGAGCGCTGGAAGGAGGGATGCAGCCCGGTCGCGGCTGGTGCTGCCGGGTGTGACCGAGAACGGGGTCCCACCGCCCTTAGCCGCCTTTTTCCGTCTCTAACCGGTTCCTCCGGTGCGGAACGGGGTGGACACAGGGGAGACACGGACGAGGGGGATTGTCCTGGGCAGTCCCCGATCTTGGGGTGGGAGCAAAGAGGTGCCCAAGCTGGGCTGTGGGCAGCATCCTGAGGAGGGGAGGCTCCTGCAGTCCTTCTGCCATGACATCCCTCCGGGGTCTTCTCTTCCTGGTCCCTTATCCCCCTGCATCCAACGGGATAGGGACAGGCAGTTGGAAAGGCAGGGAAGGAGCGATGGAGCAAACTCCAAGCATCCTGCTTAGTACGGCTGTGGAGGGGTAAAGCTGCTCAGCTCCTTGATGAGATGCCTGAAGTTTCAGTCCTTCTCCATTGTGCCTTTTAGCATGGCAATGGCTCTCTGTTCACCTCCCCTGCCTGGGAACTGTCCCTGTGGAGACTTTGCCCTTGCAGGGTCTGAGCGCTTCCACACCTGGGTCCTCTGCTCCCAGCAGCTGGGTGACATCAGGGTGCTCCAGCAAGGGTCCAACACTTGCTGGACTCAGGGTGCTGGGTATGGCCTGAGCATCCCCCCTCAGGGGCCTGTGAGCAGGGTTGTGGTGGCTTTTTGCTGCTTCAGTGCAGTTCTGTAAACCCCAGCTGCTGGGGGACCTTTGTGCTGGGGGACAGGCAGGAACACGGCAACAGCCAGTGCCTGGTCTCTGAATGATGCTCTGCTCCTTGCTACCACCCCAGGAAACCTCAGGCCAACCCTGTGAAGCCCCGAGCAGCCTCTTGTGCTCAGGACGTGACACAGGGCAGTGTGCACACCGGGGGGCTAAGCCCTGGTGACACCCCTGTAAGGCCCCCAGGCACCCCACCTTGCACTCTGGCTGTTGTTATGGCTGTCTCACAGGGCCCCGGCAGTGCCGGCTGTGCCGGGGGCTGCACAGACACAGCCAGAGGGATGCCCCTGCCTGCAGGGGGAGAAGGATGCACACTTGTCCCTGGGGCACTGGAAACTCCTGTGGTTTGCAGCTGGGATCCCTCCAAGCGGAGCAGGAACCTGTCCTCTGGGACCGCTGTGCTTGGCCAGGCATTGGTGGTCCTGGAGGCTGGTGTCTCCCGTGCGGAGCAGGGAGGGTGGTGGGGACACAGCCCCCTTTGACAGGGCAGCCCTAGCGCCGGGGGGTGCGTCACCATCAAGCTTGTGGAGCAGGGGCTGGTTCTGACAGGCTGGGTGCCCCCTGGCCACCTGCTTCCTGCAGCACAGACAGCGCACGGCTGGGTTAAAGGCACCCGGGATGGAGCTCAAGGGAAGAGCTTCGACCCCTCCTCAGCACAATGTCACTCAATCGCCAACTTTAATCACGAAGCAAATTGCTTGAAACAGCCCCGCGCTGGTGCTGCTGTGACTCATCCCAGGCTTGCTGCTGCTGTCTAAATATTTTCACCAAAGCCATATGGAGTGGAAGACTCCGGCTATTATACTCCTCATTAACGGTACTTGCTCCCCGTGGGCCATGTGTGATGATGAGCATCTCCAAGTTTCAGTTGAAGCTTTCTCCCCTTCCCTGCATCGCCAGGTTGAGATGATGCCAGTCCGGGGTGCTTTAGGCAGCATGGGGATGGCTTCTGTGCCTGGCTGTGCTGTTGTGTGTGCAGCTGTGGGAGCAAAGGGAGCCCTGGCCAGCGCGGCTGCACATGGGCATCATCCCTCCATCCCCAAAGGGAGACTCAGGACTGTGAGCTTGATCCCAGCTCTAATAAACCTGCCTTAATCCCTTGCTGGTGCCAGGCACTCAGGGTGTAAGAAACCCATGTGCAGCTTTGGCAGAACCATCTCCATTGAGATCTCTTGCCCAGCTCTCTGCTGCAGGATGCGCTGTACTCCGAGTGTCCGAACTTGCTGTTCCTGGTTGCTGGATGGTGTCGCTGGCACCGTGCAGGTCCATGGACACACAGTGCCCTCTGGTCTCACCACTGCCTCAGGAGAGCTGTCCCCTGGCCCATGCCTGTGGCTGCTGGGGTTCAGGAACTCAGCATCATCTCTATCTGCCTGGAGAAAGCATCTCTTGAGCTAGCAGGGGAGGTCAAGGGGAATGGCTTTAACCTGCCAGAGGGGAGACTGAGATGAGCTCTTAGGCAGAAGCTCTTCCCTGTGAGGGTGCTGAGGCGCTGGCACAGGGTGCCCAGAGAAGCTGTGGCTGCCCCATCCCTGGCAGTGCTCGAGGCCAGGTTGGACACAGGGGCTTGGAGCAAGCTGCTCTAGTGGAAGGTGTCCCTGCCTGTGGCAGGGGGTGGAGCTGGAGGAGCTTTAACATCTCTTCAACCCAAACCCATCAGGGATTCTGTGATCCCAACCAGCTGTCACTCACTGATCACTATGTGGAATCACTGAGGAATTTGGAGGGATCTCTGGGGTTATTGTGTTCAATCCCTTGCTCAAAGCAGGCTCAATAGATCAGGCTGCTCACAGCCTTCTCCAGGAGGGATCCTGGATCAAAGGTGGAGATCCCCCAACTCTGTTCACTGTTCCAGTGTCTGAACAACCCTTCAGCCTCTTCTCTCAGTCGCTCCTTGTCCATCCCATGCTTCAGTCCCTGGCCTCAGATGTTCAGGTCTTGGCAGGATGACCTGTGGTCCTGGGCAGATGCCTGTTCATCACCTATATGGATTCATTGATTTCTCTTGAGGATCAGTGGATGGCTTTGATGCAGAGTCCTCTGTGTCCCCTTACCCCAGCCTCCTGCCCAAGCACCACCACCTCCGCCCTTTGCATGCACAGGTGAGGAATCACCTCTCCCACCTGGTATGGCTTCTGCTAATGAGGATGATCAGGGAGAAGCGATGCCCCACTTGTCACAAACCCCTGCACTCACCCAGCGGGAAGCAGCTGGCTGAGAACCCCAGCCAAATTGTCTGCCACCAGTGATCAAAGATGTTCTGGGTTATTCATCCTCCCACCCAGGCCGGGAGTGACAGTCCTCCTCCCCCAGAGCCACCCCTGTGCTCCTGGGGGGTTAGATCTGTCCTTGGCTAATGAAGGCTGCAGCAAGCTCATAGTTGTTGGCGCATCTCTCACATCATCAGCCCTGTCGGTTTACCCTGCTCACAGCAGCATCACTTGGAACAAGGCAGCATTTTCCCAACAGGTCTGGAGCTGCACTGAAGTACAGCCTGACCTCAGGGAGTGGCTGCCTACAGGCACACGCCGGCTGTACCATGTACACCTTCACGTGTGGTGTCACCTGTGCTGGCCACCACCCGCAGGGATAACCTGCTCCGAGACACTGAGATTGGGTGCAGCAAAATCAGTCACAGAGTGATCCTGGGTAATGATGTGCCCAGAAATGATGCCCTGGGCAAGAGGAGCTCTGGGGTGGCAGAGCAACAGGATGTTTTGGATGAGGGACCTCGGCATCCCTGTCCCCTAGCAACTGCACTCTGGTCCCCTAGCAACCACAGCCTGGTCCTGTAGCAACCACAGTCCAGTCCCCTTAGCAACCCCCTTCAGGCCTGTAGAGACGAGGCTAAGGGAGGGTTTCTATGCAGATCTGCAGCAGAGCCAGTGAGCAGGAGCTGAGGGAGGGCAGCGCATCCTGCCCTGGACTTTGTCCAACCTGTGTGTCTATCAGGCTGTCCTGTGCTGGCTCCTGAGAGCATCTCGACAGCTCAGAATGGGGAGTGATCGAGGATTCAGCATGCTGGCATGAGCTGAATGGAGCCTTCATGGCTCAGAGGAGAGGGAGGGAATCTCCAAGTAGTCATGAGTTTCTAAGCCAGAAACAGCAGACAACTGTTCTCCAAACCAGTGACAGTAACCCAAACCACTCATATTTCCACTATAAACCCTCTCTGCTGCCAGCCTTGGAAACATACCTCACGCTGGGAAGGATTTCTCAAGCAGTTTCACATAATGGGTAGAGGACTAGTGGATACACAGTGTTTTGCCTTGTGCCTTAGTGCTGCCCTGTAACCCTCAGCACTGGCCTGGGTCCCGTTTGGGATCCCCATAACCACACGCTCCAGCTCTGACATCTCCATTTCCCAGATCTCAGCTGCCTGGAAAATCCTGCTCCTGCAGTCAGTGCTCCCTCTGTGCTTTTAGCTCTCCTTGTGCAGGGGAGCTGCACCCTGTGAAGATCCGAAGGAAGCAGAATTTGCCCCTGGTGTTTGTGATCTGGCTTTGCTGTAGCTGCCGAGCCCCCTCTCCCCAGCCTGTGCTGTGTGTGTATGAGGGCAGAACCAGATTAACCTGCCTGTGGTAAACGTGCTGCTGCTTGTCAGTGATAACAAGCTCAGTGATGTCTCCCAGAGCCAGAGCAGGCTGGGAGGTGGGAGCTGGCCTGAGTCAAACCTCCCCTATGCCAGTGGAAGGGGTCCGGAGCTCCTGTGGGATGTGCCGGCACTGTGGGAATCAGCACGGATCCCTGTGCAGATCAGTGTGAGCATCTTGTGCAAAGCAGGGGGACATCAGAGGGACATCTGTGTATGAATCAGTGGAGATGGGGGAGGCAGAACAATAGACAGAGGATGCTGGGCTCTCATCCTGACCCTGAGCTTGCCGCTCTGCTCCTCTTAAACGGAAATCACAGCTCCTTTTACCCACATTTTGCCATGAGTCTCTTGCCCTGAACAAGTGACACCCCTTTCCCAGCCCGTTTCCCCAAGGGGGTTGTAGAGGTGATGCTCAGTGCTCCAGAGGATGATGAAGCCAAACTGGCCTGCTGGATACCTTAAGGGCTTTTTTCCCCTGTGAGCTGGGAAGGATGGGTGGGGGACTTCTTCCATCCTGTGATAGAAGGGGCGCAGCCGTAGGAGCACCTCCGTGACTCCTCAGCTTGTGCTGTATGGACACAGCATTTGTTCCTGGCACGTTCTGGAGGAGGGTGCACACAGAGGCTCATGGCTCTGTGCTGGAAATGCCTGAGGCTTGAAAGAGGTGCTCCTGCCCTTCCCTCCCACAGCTTTTAGCCCCTTGTCCTCCTGCCCAGCACTGGTGTGAGCAGGGTGTGCTGCAAAGCAGCACCAGCAGGTGAAATGCTGCTTGTTTCTAAGGCTCAGAGAGCTGCTGGCCTCTGGGGTCCTCTTTCCTGCAGGCACTTCATGCACATTGCATGTGTGTATGGAGCTGTGCTCAGTGGGACGAGCTGGCTGTGACCTAACTCACAGTGCCCAGCTCACACAGAGCGCAATCAAACCAAGCCCAGTCCCAGCAGCTCAGTGCCTTTGCTTACACTGGTGACCTTCCATGTGCTTGTTGGGCTGTTTCCTCTTGCAGCACCCACAGGGTATCAAGAAGCCTGCTTAGCGCACATGCTCAGGGGTTTTGCTGGCCTGGGGCTTGCAGGGGGTTCCGTGCTAGCCATGTGGTCCCTCTCTGTCCTCAGCACCCATCTGAGGTCTCCTGCTGTGTAACGTGACTCCTGTTCCGTTTGCAGAGGATGAGATTGTCTCCATGGCTGACTCAACCACCACCATCGATGACATTGAAGGGGAGCTCTTCAAAATCGAGCGGATCAGGGAGATCCTGGTGAGGAGGGAGTCAGAGCTGCGGTACATGTGAGTACCTGACCCCTTCCCAGGGTCCTCCAGCGCCTTCTGCCTGCCCCATCGAGCATGGAGCATCCCAGGGATGAAGCAGCTGAGGCTGCTTTCCACCTTGTTCCCACCTGGAGGTGCGACCTCTCCCTCTTCTCTGGCCTTGCTCTTGGAAGGGGCTTCGATAGGCGCCTGTTACAAAGCTGCCACTGATGCTGTGATGATTTGAGCCAGCCTGTTCCTAAGCAAACAGTTTATGGCACAGGCCAAACTACACTGAATGTTCCCATATTCAACCACGAGCACCTCATCTTCCTAGTGGCTCCATACTCTGCCTCAGTGTGTGGCTCTTGGGCTGCGCTTGGGAATGGACCTGAGGTTTGGGGGCAGCGTGCAGATCTGTGCTGCTGAACAGCCACACAACCACGGTTTTCCCTCCCCATTGCGAAGTACTACACATCCTCCCAGCTCCTCTGTTCCTCCCCCATCCCCTGAGTGCTGGAGTCAGCAGCACACAGTGGGGCTGGAACAGTACTGGTGCCTGATGCCTGTCTCCGTGCCCCATCCTGCTTTCTGTTCCCAGCACAGCTGGGGAAGGATTTTCCCTAGGGTCTATTTCAATGATCAAAGCAGGTACAGAACATTTTCCCTGGGTATATTGGGAAATGTTATGGTTTGGGAGGAAAAGGACAGCATTCCATAGTCTGGGTTAAGCTTTTTAATGCCACTACATTGCTATAGTCAGCCCAGTCCTGATATCCCGAGCTGGCAGTTCAAAAAGCCTGGGATTTTTACTGGGAATGGCAAAGATTGTATTTCCTGGGCTGCAGCACTTGATATGTGCTTTGTTAATGTGCCTGCGTCCACACTGGTACCTGCACTAAGGGGTCACCAAAGCCTGGAAGTGCCTGTGTAAATCCACTGCCTGGGGAAGCTGAGAGCTGGTTTAGGGGCTCAGGCTTGGAGCAGTGATGTCTTGGAGGCACGGCTCCCCACGAATGTATTGTTGAAAAGGACTTTTGGAAACCACAAAGTGTTATCCTCAAATGCTTTCCAATGCAATCGGTGCCTAAACCCCACAGGTGCTGTCACACCTCTACATCCCCCACTTTTCCTATCCCTTTGTTTTCTTTCTTGGCCAGCCCCTGGAAAACAAGAGGAAATCGCCCACAGTGACCACACACGGGGGTGGGCATGCAGGAAGAGATCACTGGGAAGTCTGGGAATGCCAGGATGACGTCTGGGTTGGCTCTGCAGATCACAGCAGTGGGGAGGAGTGTGGGGAGGGCTGAGGGCTTCCCTGGGCATCACTGCTGGAGGAGAGAGGTCCCAGACCTGGCTCTGCAGGACAGGGATTAAAAGGATGGGAGCTGGGGCAGTGAGGGCTTTATTTTTATCCAACGGGAAGATATTGTTGTTTGGGGTGTCTGGACTGTGGGGAGATGGACGTCCCCTCTGGTTGCTGAGGAGTGATCCATCTGGTCAAATCATGATCAGGATCTGTTTTGATGGAAACAGACTAAAGCTTTCCAGTTTCTGGGATGTCTGTGCTCTGGGAAACAACAAAGCTCCAGGTAGTTCCCCTTTTATAGGGCAAAAAGAAGGGTCTGATTCCTATGGCAGACTCAGCTCCACACCTCACCTGCTCAGTGCTCTGATCAGCTCCCTGGGACGTGCAGGGCTGCCGTGGCTATGGCTGAGCCTGCAGTGAGTTTTATCCCCAGTGGCAGAAGGAATCTCAGCTCCAGCAGCAGCCTCCCGGGTGCTGGTCTTTGCAGCTTTATTGAACTGAGTGCTCATGATTGCCCATTTATTATTCTCATGATCACTTTTCACAGCATTAAATTCCAATTTAATGTTAATATTTCAGTTGCCATTTGATTTTGATTTTAGTATCACCAGCAATCAGCCTGTTGCCCATGTGTCCTGTGCAGACCTGCTTGGTGCTCCTTGTACAAGCTCAGGGCTTGGCCACCATGGGACTATGAGCAGGCAATAAAAGGCCAAACACCTCTCCTTCTCCACGTGCAGCTCACAGACATTGGCTAGATGTGGTAGGCAAACAAAGGAAGACGTTGTCAGATGGAGCAGAAATCTGACAGAGCTAAGAAGAAGTCTCCCCTGCCTGAGCAATATCTCACAGGGTCCCTCTTTAGGCACCTAAAGTCTCTCTATTTTCCCTTCCCTTATTGATACCTCTGGTGTCCTCTGCTCAGCTGGTAACGCTGCAGCTTCAAGTAGCTCCAGCAAATGACTCATCCCAGAAGGGGTGGATGCTGTGACTCAGTGGAAGGACCAGCAGGATTATTGAAGACGCAGACAGGGCTTTTACTAACATGTACTTCAAAAGGCAGCAGAGGCACATCTGTTCTAGGTGGCATCAGCTCATAAGTCCGTTATCACAGCAGCAGCTTTTCCTAATCATCCCAGAGAGGGATAGTGTGTGAGGAGCCCTGGGAGGGCTCAGAGCAGAAGGAAAAGCATCAGGTTGTCATGCTTTGGTGGGAGATGTGGATGGCCAAGGTTGGCCCCAGGCTGATGTGACCTCAGAGACTGCTGGAAGGGCAGGTGGGGCTGGGCAGCCCTTGGTTTGTGCTGACATTTGCACTGAGCCCATCTTGACCAGTGTCTCGCTGCTGTGTGTGGTTTGAGCTGGAGGTGGTTTCAGTGCCCGCAGCCCCAGCAGGCTCCTTTCTGCTGTTGACATGACCTTGTTTCCCAGTGGATGCTGCAGCATTCGCACCATTCCCTCCTCTCCTGTGGTTCCTTTTTCTGCCTTTTTCTGGTTCTGCAGTAAGGCAGCATGAAAACGACACATCTTTACTGTGGCAGCAGCTCCTCTTTGCTTTTGTGTTTTGCTGTTTGGGGATAATTGTTTAGGAGGAGAAACCCAGCTCCTGTTGCGTTGTGGATGTGCCAGGTTTCATCAGAGCAATGAAACCTTTTCTTTGCCAGCAGCCAGTGGCACAACCCATGTAGCTCTACCAACGGCTCTGAGATGACGTTCCATTTCCCATGGGAAGGCAGGTAAATCTGTGCTCCCCGCTTCACTGCCTTCCAGTGCTGGTTGGGTGCTCCTCTGGAGCTTCTGACCCTTTCCTCTCTCAATGGTTCCCTTTGTGTCTCTGCAGGATGGATGACATTCAGCTTTGTAAGGAAATCAGCCGGCTGAAACAGGAGCTCCAACAGCTCATCGCGCTTCCAGGTACGGCTCCGTAAGGCTCCGGAGAGCTGCACCCTGCCGCTGCTCTCAGCAGAAGTGTTTCCATCAAACACAAGAAGCTCTTGAAGGGCTCCCACCCCAGGGTGCTCCGGAGGCGCTGCTGCTGCGGGCAGGGTGTGAGCCTCAAGGAACATGGGTGTCTGAAACAAGAAAGGAGAAAAACCATGAGTCCCTTGAGGGAGAGCATTGGTCTGGTCCAGGAGGAGGACAGGAGGCGAGGGAGGTGCAGTGAATGCTGGCACAGTGGGACCTGTTGTGTGCACTGAGGAGGGTTAAGATCAGGAGTCATTGTCAGAGCACACCATGGAGAGTCCTCTCTGGAGGTAGCAGGAGGAGATGCCTTCAGAGGCCTGAAGTACATGAAAAGCCATGGATTCTTGCTGTGGCCACGTCAGAACTGCGAGTCAGTGATGGGGCAGGGAAGGATTCCTGGGTGCAACAGTAGGATGGGTGCTAGGGACATGTCACACCTCAAGGGCATGATGATGTCCCTGATTTAGGTGAAATCATTGACATTGAAAAGAGGCAAACAATCCAGGGCAACCTGGATGAAAACTTCAGCTGAGAGGAAATGCTGCTTTTGTCACCCCCTTTATCGTGACCAGTGACCTCCATGCTCCTGTCAGAGCAACCCTTGTCCCTTCACAGCCCAGGAAAGGTCAAACCTCATTTTTCTAAAGGATCCCACTCAAAGTATTCAGAGGAAAGCACATCCGAAGAGCTCAGGGTTTGAATGAGGA
This sequence comes from Pezoporus wallicus, assembly GCF_028554395.1. Taxonomy (NCBI): domain Eukaryota; kingdom Metazoa; phylum Chordata; class Aves; order Psittaciformes; family Psittacidae; genus Pezoporus; species Pezoporus wallicus. Next base: position 671,081 of record NW_026641435.1, read on the forward strand.
GGAACAGGAAAGGCTTCCCTCCAAGCTGTGTCCATCAGCTATGCCTCCTCCTAGGGCATCCTCATTCATCCCCCAGTAAGGACTTTAGGTTCATTTTCAGAACCAGGTGGGAGACATATCCCTGCTTATTTGTACCTATCCAAGCATTAACATTTGGCCCTCAGTTATCTCCACCACAAGCCTCTCTCTGAAGATGCTGCACTCACGGAGACCAGTGAGTGTGTAGCAGGGGGCGATGCCTGGATGCAGACAAGGGACCAGCTGTGCACATCTGTTCCCCAGAGCAGCAGCTCAGTTCATAGGTTCTATACCCAAGGTTATCCTGAAGCCAAGAGTGGCAAGAAACCTTGACTCTTTCTAATGCCATAGTGCCGCTATGATGTGTGTGCTTGTGAGTCTTCAGCATGCATTTAGAGTCCAACTGCTGCTTAATATGCACGTCTTGATTCATTTACTACAACCTGACTGCATCCAGAGGGAGGTTTAGACAGGGGAGGAGAGCAGTCTGCCATAAAAATTGGAGCTGCTTGCAAAGTGTAGACCCGAATCTGTGAGCTTTTAATCAAAGACCTTCTAGTTCATAAGACAAGACTTGACAAATGCTGGCTCAGGACCAGAGATAAACTTGGCCTTTTCTGAAGCTGCAGAAATGTGGCTGGCTTCCCCTCATCTGCTTCTGTCTTTTATTTCTATCCTTTTTTAGCACTCCCAGGTTCAGATGAGAGCAGAAACGCTGCTTGCATCAGGGATGCTCTTTTTGTCTTCTTTACAACTTAGACTGTGCTAGAAAGATCCTGCACATCACTGGTCTGGTGGGACTGTGGCAGCAGATCATCTGTAACAGTGGGCACTGAACCTTGGTTCAGATAAAGACTGAAACACGTCAGAGCTTACTCAGAGCTCAGCCAGACCTGTGGCTTGAAACCTCACCAGACCAAGGTGCCTTTCCTGATTCAGAGCGATACCATGGTCACGATGGGCTCTGACATCAGCAAGTCAGGAAAAGAAGTGTGCTGTTTATGCAGTGGGTATGTGAATGCTGACATGCTCTAACGCAGGGCTGCAGATTGTTAATGAACCCCAAGGAGCTGGTGTGTTTGTGTGCACCCCAAGTTGCTGATTAGTGTGGCATCCAAACGACACTGTGAAGTGCTCCTATTCCTGCCAGGCAGGTGGAGCAGAGGCAGTGCCCATAGTCAGGAGACTCCGGGTTAACTCTTCATGGTAGAAGATCATCAGCCCAGATCTCTCTGCCTGGAGGCTCGAGCTCACTCCCTGCACAAGACGATTGTAGGAGAACCTTTGTTTGCTGGGGATGTTCCTAACAACGTGATGATGAGAAGTTCCCCCTACTCAGAGACCTGCAGCAGCACCTCTGATCAATACATAACAGACTTTAAACTACAAGTCAATACATAATTTAGGTAACTGCTGAGACCCAACCTACAGAGTTTGCTCCACACTGTGTATTTCTCCATTATTATTTAGCTGAAGGAAGACTGGAGATGGATCCATTCTGTGCTGGATTGATTTTGGAGCCAGCTGCTGAATTCAGAAATGGCATTAAATAGCTGCAGCACAGATGGTTATAGTTTCCACCTTAGGTAGCTTTCTATTTGTATTTAACACTCCTTAGCCCTATCTCTATCATCTTCACATATGCCATTTTACCATTATGTACCAATTTATATAGGACATGACTTCATAGCGAGGTGAGAGTTTTCCAGGTCCTCACTAACTCACTGCCCAGACGTATGTGGCACAAGTGAGTCCCACCGTGCTCAAGGTAGGTCAGTCTGAGGGTTCAAGTGACAACCAAGGCTCATTCAAAATAGCCAGGCAGGCACCTGCGGTCAGCCTTGGGGTGGGAATGGAGCTGACAGTGGTTTGGAACGTCAGATGTAGAGGATGAGCTCACTGGGACCATGTTTAGCTAAGGGAATAAGGCTCAAAGCCTGTGGATCATACTGGTTTTCGTGTTTCTGTAGGTGTGGGCTAAGTGGTGGGATGCGTTGTTCGTGAAGCATCGGCATTGTTGCTAATTCCCTATAGACCTGAGGCCCTGGCTGGGTTCTCAGCCACATGGAAGATGTGGCTCAGAGATCTCTGGATCCAGACCCAGCTCAGGGCGAAGGGTTGTGCTGGCATGGGAAGCGTGGGGTGAGCACATCCAGGGTGAAGGGTGACATCCGAGTCTGGCATTGCTGAGCTCCTTCACACTGGTACACGGCCTCTCCTGCAGCACAGGGTGAAGGCCCCAGGGGAGCTGTGGTTGTGGAGCACGCGTTGAGGGGCTCCTCTGCAGAGCTCAGCTGCGTCCTGCATGCAGTGAAAATTCACGGGAGAAGCTAAAACTTCCCAGAGTGATGGCACCGACCCTGACCCCTCCCAGCCAGGGCGTTTGGGATGAGGTGGCTGCTTATTTAGCAGCTTATATCTGCATCCAGGTGCTTACCTTGGGTTGGCTTTTACCCCCACACTCGTATCTGTTCCGGGGTTAAGCAGGAGCAGAACAAGCATTGCCTTGGCATGGGTGGGATGGCCCCTGTATGTGTGTTAAATGTGTTCCCTGTGCTGCAGAGAATGAGAAGTCCAACGAGGAGAGGCAGAAGGAAGAGGAGCTGGTGCAGCAGATACACAAGCTGGTGGAAACACGGGATTTCCTGGTGGATGATGTGGAGTTTGAGAGGCTCAGGTAGCTGGATGCTGAGGATGCTGATTCCTTTGCGCTGAGGACAGTGCAGTCTGTCCTCTGCTCTGCACCGTGCCATGCTCCTCGTGCCTTGCTGGCTCTTCCTGAGTGGTAACCAATCTCTTTGTGACAGGGAAAGGGAAGAAGACAAGGAAATGGCAGAGTTCTTGCAAAGTAAGCTCTCCAAAAGCTACCTCCAGAAAACAAGTAGGTGGTTGATGAGTTTTATTCCTTCCAATGAACCTCCCTGACAGTCTCTCCCCTTCCCTAAGCACTCTGGCTCCAAGATTTCATTGCTCTTCATGGGGCCAGCTTACCTGGACGCCATCTGTTGCTAGAGGAGGGTGTGGGGAAGTGGCATCTGGGGGATGCTGGTGCCTGAGGTCCCATTATGGCAACATCCTGAATCAGTTCAGAGGTTATGCTTCCATTTCCCTCCTGGCATTTCCCAGCCATCACATCCTATGAGAATGGGAATAGGTTCTTTTCTGGCTGATACACTTCATCTGACTTTCCAAAAAGCTCCTTACATTTCATCACACCATTGCCTAAGGTTGCAAACTGTGGTATCCATCCAGCCCTACCCTCTTCATGGCCTCTGATGGCAGACCACCCTCTTCCCTGTGCCTTCATCATCGCTGCAGGAACACCTTCCCAGCATGGTGGGCGGCTTTTCCAGTCCAGGGTCCCTGTGACTGTGTCCCACCTGTGGATACCTATGAAGCATGGATGGTGATGTGCTTCCTGGATGCAGGAGCTCATGTCCAGCTGTGGGGCTGAGGAGGGTCAGCATCTTAGCCTTGGAAAGAGCTCTAGGAAGCAGTGATGGGCCTGTGCCCTTACCATCAGGCACACATTGATTCCTCTTTCCACAGCTCCTGCCAAAGAGAAGAAGATGACTTCCCGGGGGCAGCAAACCTCTGCACCGTATGTGACCAAGACGGGCCTCACCCTGCTCAAGGAGTGCTGTGGCTTCACCTGCTCCATCATGTAGGCCACCCCCAGCCCCTCTGCACAGGACAGGACCATGGTAGTGTACACATCCTGGGAAGCTGGGCTGGGCAAGAGGGGCTTCCTTGGAGTGCTGACATGGCCACGTGCCTGCGCGGGGATGGTGACCCACACACGTGCCATGAGGGACCACCCCCCGGAGGGGCTGCCATCATGTCCCAACTGTAACATGGGTGAAGTGAAATTACAGCACCATAAATGTGAGTCCAGACCTTAGAGCTCATCGCAGGGCAGCTGGAGAGCTCCCACCTTCCTCCAAGCCTGGGCCTCACCCAGTGGGTGATGATCATGACCAAGCTGAGTGACAGGTCCTGACTGTGACAAGCACTGTGTAAGAGGAAGATGATGGGAAAGGGGTCCAGTGGGTTGTACTCACTGTGGGAGGATGCATCTCATCCTTCATATCGCTGGAGACTCCTAGAGCTGGCCTGACACCCCAGAGTTGGTCTCATTGGCATTAGGTGCTCTATAAAGCAGGGTTGTGTCCCTAGCCTCTAGAGAAGGGAGGCACCAGGGGGATCCCATGCTTGCAGCCCATGGTTTGCTACCTCTCTTTTCCTCCCCAGGTCTCCAGCCAGAGTCCACAACCTGCTGAGGGTTTCAACTTCGTCATTGTTCATGCTTCCCACTGCAGCACCACCACCGAAGAGACTTCCCAAGCAGGCTGGTGCAAGCTTGAATGATGGCATGTGTCCTTGGTGCCATGTCAGTGGTTGTCTCCTCCATGACTTCACACAAACGCCGAATTCCACCCGAGCTCAGCTTGGGAGAGGTGTGTGCAGCAGCAGCAAGCGAGGCCATGAGAAAGAGGACCAGTACAGTCCTGCATATGGACAGTGATAAAGTGTTGGAGAACATCGTGCTCCGCCATCCAAGACACGCTGTGGCCACAGATGATGTCTCATCCTCGGCCTTGTGCCATCTTGTGAGTCTACGGGTGATTCCTGAGGACTCTTGGTGGGGAATGTCTCTGGTCTGGGTTTTGTTGTGTTTGCATCAGTTTTATTGCAAGGTGCTCTATGGCTCTGGGTAGAGCTGAGCAAAGCGTGAGGGACGTTCCCCAGAGCTGGCTGAATGAAGGGCTAATTCTTGTGTTCTCACCTGAGCACAGACCTGGTGTGTTGAGCTCTGGGCAGATGAGTTGCTTTCCCCACCTCGCTAAGATGGATTCAGTTTTCAGCTATAAGAAAAAGGAGGAAATCAGAGCAAAAGAGAAAGGGAGATAAATACAGAACAGGGCAGGAGGAAAGGAAAACCAAAGAGGAGCCTGGAAACGTGCCAGGGGAAGGTGGGGAGACACCTTCACTGCCAAGAGGGCATTCAGTCCTGCCCTCCAGTGCCCCAGCCAGCGCCTCTGGGCTTGGGACCAGGAGCTGGACGTAAAGCCCTGTGCCAAAGCCTCATGGCACCCTGAAGCCACCCAGTGTCTCAGTTCCCATTGTCCCTTCTGAGCATCCCCTGTGTTGAGGTGGCACAGCCAGAGCTGCTGATGCCCATTGTGGCAGGACAGGGGCTCTCCTTCTCCCTGAGTGTGAAGGTCTCTCACACCTCTCCCCCTGCCCGCCCTTCTGCTCCATAGGCTGCTATGGCTTCACTGGGTGTTCTGGGGTGGGCTCCTATTTGGGTGGCTGCCCAAGAGCTCTGGATGCCGTCTGGCCAAAAGGCTCCAGCTCAGTCTTTCTGCAACTTGCTGTAGGGTGTTGAGATGGTGCTCAACACTGCCCATCGTGTCCATGCCAGTGAGATGGCCACAACCTATTTGGCCCTTTCCCTTTCACCTGATAGCACATTTGTCCTTCTAAAACACAATGCAGGTGGGATCCTTCCTAGTGCAGTGCCATGAGCAGGTCCAAGTCCCTCCTGAATGTCTTCATCAGCGCTGCCAGGAAACCCAGTGTGTGGGAACCTGTTCTCCAGCCTGCGCAGGGGGGGTTCCACTCCCTTGTCTGTCTTGAGCAATCTCCTCCTCATATGGCTCAGCAGCAGCCAGAATAGTCCACAAACTAAACCAGTCCTTCCGCACATATTGTCCCTCTGGTCTATTGCATACACACCAGGCTGCGAGGTCCAAATGGGCCAACACAACACCTGGTCACCTCCAGCAAACTTGACCCCACTTTGGCTTGTGTCACCTCTGAGTCACTTCAGTGTTCTCAGTCTGAGCCTGCTGACTTTGTGCTGCTCATTGTTAATGTCCTACAGCATCCTGCGACCACCACCTGACAGTTCCTGGTGCTCTCCTTGCTTGGGGGAGGCTTCGCGAGCCTTCTGTACATCACAGGGGCAAATTAAGCCACAGGGAACTCCCCTCTGCTTTGCCAGCCCTGTGTAATCAAGTGAGGTGCAGTACATGGGGCTGTTGTCCAGCCAGGGATGCTAGGACATCACTGGTAGCATCCATCCTATAGGTCGTGGGACAGATGAGGCCACTCACTCCCTGCTCTTACACAACTGTCCAGTAGATTGCTTTGCTTGGTCACTCTACAGTCATGTGTGTGGTGCCATGTGTTTGCTTGGATCCACACAGAACAAAGGCTCCAGACCTAGAAGCCCTCCCCTCACTGTCCTTGCCTTCCCCAGGAAGGGTGGGCAGCTAGAACAGTTTGGTTGGTTGGACCAAGAGGGAGCTAAAGAAGAAGAGCCCATGATTCAGAGCTTGCTCCTCTAATTCATCCCTACCTCCAACCCACAAGACCCCAAGACCCAGACTTCAGCTGAGCAGTGCTTGACCAGGCAGGAGGATGGCTTGGGGCACATGGGCAAGGTCCTCGCCTGGTTTGTTCTGTGTTTGTGTGGCTGGTCATGGAGAAGGAGGCTTCTGTCCTGGTCGTACAATACTATTTGGCCTGTACTTTAACCCATGGCAAAGGTGTGCAGCGCACGGGAGCGACACTGTTTCATGTGCAATGATTTCAACCCAAATAAATGTCTGTTGGAAGCTTGGTTTGGAGGTATTTTCCCTGCCTGGGACCTCTGCAGAGGCTGTGTCACACCAGGGTGGTTGAAGTGGAACAGAAGCAAGATCCTAAAGTCAGGTTGACTTTGGAGCTCCCTGGTATTGCAGTGGTACAGAGCAGCTCCTGCTGCTGCAGCAGGATTCCCAACCCTCCATCTCTGGTTCTTTACCTAACATTTCACTTCTGGGCCAGGCTGAAAAATCTTTGGAAAGGTAAAAAACAGCCTCCCTGGGTTTGTATCCTTTATTTGTCAGTATACTGATACACTGGTTCACTGAGAACAGCCTTCTGTCCTCACCAAGCCTCAATGGTACCATTTATAGACGGGTTGTGAGCACTTTGCTTAATGGAGCACTGAAGGGTGTCTGGCTGCACCACCTCTTCTCTTGGTCTGCCTCCTGTATCCCACCCTCCAGGAGCTCCGGAGCAGGGCAGGTAGGCCTGCACACTGCAGGGCCTTTGGTGGTGACTAAAGAACACCTCATGGTGGACGTGCCGGGGAAGACAAGGAGGTGGGAGATGGGCTGAGGAGGAGCAGAGGGGCAGGACGGAGTCTGGGCTTTGCTGGGTCTTGTCAGTCGTGCAGGACCAGGGAAGCTTGCATTCCCCCACAGGTACGATGTGCTCTTATGCCAGTGACTGCTGAGAGGGGAGCAGGAAGCTCTGGCACCCACATCTTCTCTTGGATCAGGCGGCTGCAAACTGCATGGGCTCTAATTTGGGTTTAATGACTTCCATGTCTTTGCCATCTGGCACCCAGTGGTGCTTGGCATTCCATGTTCTGGATATGTCCTGGATAAGTGCTAATTGTGGGGATAACAAACCAGCAATGTCTGAAGTGACTTCTGAAGTCACTGCTGAGGACATTGGTCAGTGCTAGCACAGGGCTGTCCCCACGCTCCCTTGCAGAGTGCCCCAGAGGCGAGGTAGCACGTCTCCAAGGGAAAGCATCCTAAGGGACCTTCCCGTACAAGCGTGCTCTGTGTCAGAGCATGTTCCTGTCACTGGGGCTGTGCAGTGGCCTCTCTGCATGTGGCCACTCGGGGCACAAGCCCCTGAAGTGGGAACCCCCCCAGGTGCTGGGGCAGAGCTGCCCTGCAGAGCAGGGAGCAGTGGGGGGGACCAGCGGTGCCTGCTCATGCCCACGCGGGTGGAATCGCAGGCTGCTCCAGAGGAAACGTTGACAGAGTCCACATGAAACCAATAACATCTCCATGTGCTGGGAATTTGCCATCAGCAAGAGGCAAAGCAGACTGTGCATTTAGCCAATGCTTTAATCATCTCTTCTCTGTGCCAAGAGAAAGAAATCTTACAGAAAAACCCACCCCAACCCGAAAAGCACAATGCAAACAAATCCAAGCCCAGCAATTCCCCAGGGAGAAGGCAGGTTATGAACACAAAAAGCTTGTTCATTACACAAAGCATCATAGAACTGAAACCCTAATACCTAAATAGGTCATTTTAGTCTTTCCTTCCATATTCCCATGGCATCATCAGTCACAGTGGTTTCGCTTTGTCCAAAAAAGTACATTGGGCATTGGTGGGATCTGCTCTTTGCTCTGCTAGTGTGGCATAAATGGCACATAAGAAAAGGCAAAATCTGCCCCCAAGCATCAATTGCTGGTCTCTGACTTTCTAAAACGAGGTATTTCAGTATGTGGGGCATGGATAGTGCCACAGAACTGAGCAGCTCCAGCAAATGATACTGCAGAGCAGCATCCACATGTCCTGCAGCTTCACGTTCAGGATGGTGAGGGCTGCTGGGGCTGAGCATGGCATCAGGACCAGACAGGAGCACAGGTCATCAGCTTGCCCTTTGAGTTCAGTTGTAAGGGACATGCTGAGTGTGATGTACTGGCTGACAGACACAGCCAAGCCCAGTCTGCTCAATGAAAGGCAGAAAATAGATTGAAACAGGTCAGAAAGCTCCTGGTTGGACCAAGGCCTCTTGTTTCCTTTCTGTCCCATGCTGAAGGTTCTGAATTCTCTGACCTGGCTCAAAGGGCTTCAGGAACCTGCCCCATCGTCTGTCCTCTGCATAAGCTCAGCCTGCAGACAGCCTTGTCCATCACTTGCCGAGCGGCAGGCTCAGAGCTGCAGCCCCGCTTCCTCCTCTCCCATTAGCTCGCCCCAGCTCCGCCTGCTGCCCCCAGTGAGATGCATCGAGGCGATGTGGCGAGCCGTGGCAGTGGGCGGAAGGAGAGGGGACAGCTGAGTCACCTCTCCGATGGGTGGAAATGCTGCGGGTCCCTTCGGACACATCACTGCTGAGATTCACAAGGCCACAAACGCGCATCCTCGGCTCACATGAGTCATGGGCTGGCTTTCCCAGTGCAGGCAGCAGCTCCTGGTGCCATCACCAGAGCCCCTGTGAGGCACTCAGCAACCCCTGGGATCCCCGAGGGGATCGCTCTCTCCTTGTGCTTTTCCTCTCTTCTGCTGCTGTGTATTTGGCCTCCCAGAAGAGCAAGAGAAGGGCCGGTGCCCAAGGATGCTGCTGCCTATGGGGTGAAGGCTCCAAGATCCAGCCCTGGCACAGAGAGCTGCTGTCTCCAAGGAGGTGACAGGCTGCTCCCGAGGCCTGGTCCCAGGCTGAGCATGGATCACTCCATGCAAAGACAAATGAATATATTTGTTTCCCATTGAGAAATGGATTTTCCCTGTCCTGAAGTGCTCTCAGCGCGTGCCTCTCATTGCCACGGTGAGAGCGCAGCCAGGCTGGAGGTGTCTCATTGCTGGGGAAGGAGGCCCAGGCATGGCAGCAGGAAGGGTATGCCCTTGGGAATTAGGGGAAGGTCTTCTCATACAAGGAATCACTGCAGATCCATAGCCCCCATGTGGGGGGCTACAAAGAGAGCAAGAGAAAGCATTCCATTTATAGAATCATAGAACCTCAGGCTGGTTTGGGGTGACAGGACCTTAAAGCTCCTCCAGCTCCAACCCCTGTCATGGGCAGGGACCCCTTCCACTAGAGCAGCTTGCTCCAAGCCCTGTGTCCAACCTGCCCTTGAACACTGCCAGGGATGGGGCAGCCACAGCTTCTCTGGGCACCCTGTGCCAGCGCCTCAGCACCCTCACAGGGAAGAGCTTCTGCCTAAGAGCTCATCTCAGTCTCCCCTCTGGCAGGTTAAAGCCATTCCCCTTGGCCTGTCCCTACATCCCTTGTCCCAAGCCCCTCTCCAGCTTTCCTGCAGCCCCTTCAGGCACTGGAGCTGCTCTCAGGTCTCCCCTTCAGGAGCCTTCTCTTCTCCAGGCTGACCCAGCCCAGCTCTCTCAGCCTGGCTCCAGAGCAGAGCTGCTCCAGCCCTCGCAGCAGCTCCATGGCCTCCTCTGGACTCGCTCCAACAGCTCCACGTCCCTCTTGTGCTGCTGCCCCAGAGCTGGATCAGGGCTGCAGGGGGGTGTCCCCAGAGCACAGCAGAGGGGCAGGATCCCCTCCCTGAGCTGCTGCTCATGCTCTGGGGGTGCAGCCCAATGCAAGGAGGTCTCAGTGCACCTGCAGGCTCTGTGACCCCTTTCCTACTCACCATGGTCTGGCTGCCTGTGCTCAGGGCCAGCCCTCAAGTGGGCAGCTACTGACACTGGGAAAACAGGCAAGACATGAGGAGCTGTGTGGAGCCTTCCCTGGAGCTTCCCCTGCTTTGCTTCAGAGCTGTATTTACGCTCAGATCCTTGGTCCTTGCCTTTTAGGTAAGCCTGTGCCCAGCCTTGTACCTGGCCAATTCTCTTTACCTTCCTGACTTGACTTTCTGGCTTCACCTTAGAGCTGCTTCATCACTGCAGACTGGCATGGGCATCACTGGGCACAGCCATGGACCTTTCTGCTCTTGCTCTCACACCGCTGGGCTGTGTCCTCTCACTGAGGGCATCCTCCCGCCTCTTTTGCTGCCACCTGAACTCCTTCCCACCCCTGCTCCTCCCTGACAATGATCCCTGCTTCATAGAATGAACATACTAGAATCACTGAAGTGTAGGCACATGGTGGCTGCAGCGTTTACTTTTCCTTGCCAGCTGAGATGCCACTCACCTCCCACTGCTCTGGGGATCTGTTCAGATCTACACAGGACACATCGTGGCCCCCACTGCATTTGCATGTCAAGGTTTCAGAAAGAAATGGGCTCTTCTTCCACATATAACAGCTGGGAAGCAGTTACTGCCCTTCCCTCTGCAATGGGGGCTTTCCTTGTGTTTCCTTCTGCAGTGGCATCACAGCGAGGACACTGCCAGGGTCATTTTCTGCTGATGGATGGTAACTCACTAAGCTTCAATGGCCCAACATGGGTCTGAGCTCAGAGACTGGAGGGGAATTGGATTTCCTGGATGAGTCCTTGCTGACACCTGACTTAAGGTGCTGTGTTTCTGTGTTTATTCCTACAAATTCAAGCTTGCAGATAGCAACAGCAAAGCCACAGAAGGAGCATCCTCTGCTGAGACTGCAGCAAGTGTTCCCTCCCCAAACCCATCCTTCCTCTGCGTTCCAAATATGCAGCCAGCACCAGCTCTGGGGGGCACCCGTTCTCCTTGTCGCTCATGAAAGCAGAGGTCTGGGGAAGGGAGGGGGTTAATCTGTGCCTTCCTGAGCTCCATTTGAGGGGGAAGCTGAATTTTATTATGTAGCACGTGGCTGCGCGGAGAAATCCACATCCACGGGTGTGCTGGCTGTAGTCCCCCCACCCCATTGTGTCATCCCTCCAGGTATCTCAGAGCTGAGTAGGATGTCCAGATGTGAGCAGTAGTACTCCTCCCTATTTGAGACTATATTCCTGTCCCAGCCTGCTCTCCCTATCTTGTGTGCTTTGCATGAGCCAGATCTGCCAGAGAAGGCATCCTAGTGGCATCTGGGATGAAGCTGTGGGATGGAGCTGCTCTGATGATTCCCGTCCTCTCAGGAAATTAGGAGTCACCTTCAGGTACTTGGTTCTTTTTAATAGAATAACAGATGCCAGCAACTGTACAGGACACAAGAGTCAGAAGGGATGAAACTTCACTGGTGGAAGCGACATCTATGTCGGGCACTCTGTCCTGCTCTTCCCACCCTTGCTGAGCCACTCACGTTGCCATGTCCTGTAGGTACAGCTGCTCACTGGCGGTTCTGTATGTCCTCTTTGCCCTCTGTGGAGATGTCTGCAAGGTCTTGGATACGCTGCTGAATCTAGGGTGGGGAAAGGAGATGGCAGAGCTCAGAGCAGGGATGGGAACAGGAGGCGGAGGGGAGCTTGTTGGCCCTGCACCACCAGAATGGGCTTTTGTGGGCGACTCTGAGTTCAGGGCAAGGGTGAGTAAAACCAAACCTTGGCCATGGATTGATCTGCGTCCCCTCATCCACTGCCCCAGCCTGGCTGCCCTGCCTCCTGCCCCACAGGGACCTCCTCAGGTGAGACAGGTTTGCCTGGTGTCCCCTGCCCATTCCCCATGCCCAAGAGTGAAAAGGAAGGTGTCTGTTGGGCACGATGATTTCTCTCACTTTCCTTTGGGCAGCTGAGAGTTATTCCTGCTCCTCCTAGGGTTAAGGGCTTGGCTCTACCCTGTTCAGTTGTCTATGGCTGACTTCCACTGGCACGTTTAGTTTGGCGTTCATCTGTCTGTTGGCACTCTGGAAGAGGTTGAGGATGGCCATCCTGATGGTGTCCAGCTCCAGGGCTTTCTTGGGACTTGTTTCCTGGATGTCAGCCCAGCGAGTCTCCTGAGAGGAGAGGAGAGAGGCAACATGGGGACATGCTCCAGCAAAGATGCTGCTTCAGCACTGAAGACCCTGGCTTGGAGACCCTAACTTCAGCACTCATCTGTTTTGCTAGCAAGAACCTGTCCTTGCCCAAGGCTGTGGTGGTTCAGCTTGGCGTGGTGGAAGCAGATCCAGGAGCCACTCCAGAAACCTCCCCCTGTCTGTGCCAGCTCCTGCAGTCCTCACCCTGGCAGGTCAGGTCCTCACTGCCCAGCAGGGCTGGCTGGTACCTGGGAGCAGCACATCCTGCTGCTGGCCTTCCAGACCGGCTGCTTTCCAGCTGTGCCTGATGGGACCCAGCTCCCGGAGCCTGCAGTATCCAATAGTGAATTTGACTGGGCCCCCTCGGAGCAGTGCAAAAGGAGCAGAGGTCAACAGAGCTGGGGCATTCCCGTACACTAAGCACTGGCTGCACATTGATGTGCCTCACTACAGCCCAGGTCAGCACCGGTCTGGTCACTGCTGGACTGGTGAGGAGGGAGGAGAAGGGGTAAGCCCTGATGAGCAGATAATAAAAATGAACAAAGCCAGCTTCACCCTGAGCCATGAGCAGTGAGGACCATGAGATGTGCCACACTGAAGCCCAGTGACAGGGAGGATGCTGCAATGGTGAATGGGAATGATTACAAGCAGGCCAGACAAACCCAATGGGCATGTGGCGGAGGAGGCTTGGGTTTTGTGCCAAGACAGATCTCCCCAGAGCCTGGTTGGCTGATCTGTGAGCTCAAGGAGTGAAAGATCACGATAGCTTTGTGAGGTGGGCCTTGTTTTAACCCCTGCTCTAACCTGCTCCAGACCTGCTCTGTCATTCTTCATCCTACAACCCCTTGGGAGGACAAAATTACACATCTCCAATCACAAAGGCTCTCCATGATCCCATGGCTTAGGGGTGAGCCATCACCTGCTCTTAACACAGCCATGCCTTGGGAATCTTCCCCTGCCCGCCCCTCATTTCCTCACCCAGAACTGGATGTCTTCTTTAGCCTGGTCAAAACATTGCTGGAGCTCCACCAGCTCGTGTTTGTACTGCAGGATCTCAGCTTCTTTCTCCGCTATGTACTGGTCCAAGAACACCCTGGCTTGCTCGGACTTTTCCTTATGCCTCTCTTGCAACTGCTCCAGGTCCCTGAGTACCCTCAGCAGCGTCTCGTAGGGCGAAATGACTTCTTGGATGTCCACAAACTGCAGCACAGGGCTCCTGGTGTTAGTGATCCCCCTGCCCTCCCATCGTCGTGACTGCACGTCTTGTGCTGCCTCGGCTCCCTGCCCTGACCAGGGACAACATCTCCCATTGCCAAAAGATCTTCCCTTCTTGGCAAGACCATTGCCCCCGTTGCTTTGTGGGCATGGCCCCATTCATTGTATGATGCCAGTCCCACAGTTGTCACTGCTGGAAGCAAGGGGAGATCTTGCACCTCTTCCCCAAGGAGCAGAGAACACACAGCACAACTGCAGCTGCTGAGTCAGCTGGACACGGGAGGGGGCAGCTGGGACTGCAGGAGTGATGCATGGAGTGATGCCCAGGCACAGCTTTTGTGCCAACTGCCTGTGTTCCCATTCCCAGGCAGCTTTTCCCTACTCCCAGACCATCAATGTGACATGAAAGTGACACCAAGGGGTCCCCATCCCCCTCAGCCCTTTGCTCTTCCCCTTTCTAACAGATTTTCTTTAGTTTTCTTAAGCAATCATCCCCCTTCTGATTCTCCTCCCCTAATTCTGGTCCCCTTGGCTCACCTTGGTTGCAAAGAGCTACGTCTCATGCCATCTGAGGTCTCTGGGTTTGAACAAGTGTTACGATTTCCCTGGAGTTGCTTTGTCTCCTCTGGGCTTAACACCCACACGGGGCCCTCCTCGAGGCCATAATCTCCCTCATGTGCAAACTCACCTGTGAGCTCTTCACCACATCCTCCAGGTATCCTTTGAAGATGGAGTATTTCTGCACTTTGCTGTAGAGTTTCTCATGCTTGTTTCTCCAGACTTCCAGTTCCCTCTTAGCTCTCAAGAGCTCAAACTCCTTTTGTACCTTCTTCTCCCTCTTTCTGGCAGCTTTCTTCAGAGCTTGGACTCGCATCTTATCATATTCCTGGTGGTGTTTCCCCACCAACACACACAGAGGGAAAGGGAGCCATAGGAAGACAGAGCCGGGTCACTCGGCAGCACCGGGAGGAGAAACCTTCCCCGGGGAGAGACCGGGCCTGGAGCTCCCCGGCTGGTTTTCACTGCCAGCGCTGCTCCTGCCGGCTCCGGGCTCCAGGGGGTGCGTGGCTCAGGCCGGTGCTGACCTTTGCGATCCTCAGGGATTCCTCCGTGTGTGTTTTCAGCTCAGCCTCCTGGGCGTGCAGGTCCCGCCAGCAGCACTCCACGGCTTTCACCCTCTCCTTGAACTCCTGGCAGCACAGAGCGAGCGCGACTGCTGCTCGCACCCACAGCCAGACCCTGCCCTCTGCTGCCCTCCAGCAAACCCTCCCAGCCATGCCCCAGCCTCCTCACCTCCTTCGCCTCCAGAGCCTCTCCCATCAGTTTGGCTGCTTTCCTCTTCTCCTGGAGGCGGATAAATACGGACAGGGAGTCCTCCTCTTCCGGCTGCAGCTTCCTGCGCACGAGGTTTCCTCGAGGTTATGTGCTGCTCCGGTGCCTTGGCAGGGCACGGGGTTGCTCTGCCCTCAAGGTCCTGAGTGGGGTGACTGGGCACAGCAACCCAGCACTGGTTTAGATCCCAGCTGTCAGCACGGCACCCCCACCATCCCCAGCAGGGATCCCACACACCAAGCCAGGGGCTGTTACAGGGAGGAACAGGGCTGGGGAAGGGAGCTACGAGAGGAGACTGAAGTGGTGGAGACAAGGGATGTGTTTGCTATGGTAGGGGAAGGAGGTTGGAGGAGACAGGAGGACGGGATGGGAGTAGGTGGAGGAGCCCCCTCACCTCCGCAGGTGCAGGATGTTCCGCCTGTATTCCATGCAGAAATAGGCCAGCAGGTCCTCATCGTCCATGGTGCCCATTGCTGCAGCCACCGGTCCAGGTCCTCCCAGCACCGCTCCTCTCCCAGGTCAGAGCTGCCCTGGCAGCGTGTGTGCAGGCAGCAGGGCAAGGGGTGAGCCCCTGCATGCCTCTGGCCTCTGCCTCGTCCCTGTTGTTCCCGAGGTGGTGATGCCCACCAGCTGCCGGTGGTAGTTGCCAGGCACAGTTGGAAGATGCTGATGTGGTTGCCTGGACACGGCAGCGAGAACCAACCACTCTGCCCAGGGCCCGGCCTCTGGGAAGCTGAGCCAAGGCAGAGTCCTTTCCTCTCCTCACTGTCGTTCATCATCCCCTGTGTCCTGTGGCCTCTGCTGTCTTGTGCAGGCATTGCAGGGCCCCCGACATCCGCACCCCACTGCCCCCAGGACCAGGGCAGGAGCTTGCTCCCTCTCTCCCAGAGTACCAGATGGAAGGACAGTGAAACTGAGGCGCATACGCAGGGATGCTGGATCACTGCCCATGGTTCGCTCCCTGTGGGACTGAGCTCTACCACGAGCTAAAATTCAGCTGCTTGCTTGGTCGGTTGTTTTTTCCCCAGGACAAGGTGTGTGAACAGGGTCTGCTGCCCAGTACAAAGGGGTGATATTCATGGGCCAGGTGGAGGAAGACCTACAGAGAATGGTGACTTTTGGGTCTGCTCCAACAAGAGATTCCACCCTCTGATGTTTTGCTCCTGTGAATCTCTGGTCCCTCATTGGCTCTACCTACAGGAGCATTTCAGTGAGCTACTGAACCTGGAAT
This sequence comes from Pezoporus wallicus, assembly GCF_028554395.1. Taxonomy (NCBI): domain Eukaryota; kingdom Metazoa; phylum Chordata; class Aves; order Psittaciformes; family Psittacidae; genus Pezoporus; species Pezoporus wallicus. Next base: position 687,223 of record NW_026641435.1, read on the forward strand.
ACCTGTAGGAAAGGTTGCTGCTCTCTGGCAGGGGAAGAAGTCTTCACGTTACAGCCCTGACACACATCAGGGCAATTGTTTTCAGGCAAATGTCACCCCTTGGCTCATTGTCAACCAGTAGGAGCTGGAGCAAGACTGCCCAATCCATCTGGCACTGAACAGCAAGATGTATGGTCCAGGAAAAGGACCATGTGTTATATGAGAGATGCTTCATTTGAGACAAATGACTCAAGGTAAAGCAGTGAATACACCTGGCTTTTATCGCTGAAGTTCAAAACGGTCCCACCAGCCACAGGTGACTTCCCCTGTGTCCATCCTGAGGTCATCATGGGGCTGTTCCCATCCCAGCAGGTCAGGTGGATTAACCCTGGTCTGGAGTGGTTCGGGATCTGGGCAGGGACAAGCCTTGACTGGGAACAGGGCTTGTGCCTGCCCGTGAGTGAGGGGGCTCAGCTCCATCTCAGGAAAAATCCTGCCCAGCCGTGCACCCCCGGGCTGGAGGAGCTGCTGGTGCCCGGCAGAGCACGGGAATGCACTGGATGAGCACCCAGGAAGGTCTCAGTGTGTCTCAATGCCCAATACTTGTGTGGAGCTGGGAGGTGAGCAGAGTGTCAGGGAAGTGACCATGTCCTGCACTTCTGCATGAGCAGAGCTGGGATCAGTCCTCTGCCCAGCAGGAGGGAAGGCGAGCAAGGTGGGATCAGTCCCTGCATTCACAGCCAGGTGCAAATGCCTGCAGACAGCTTTCTTTAATGTTTCTCATCAGCATTTCACCCTCACACCCAGGTTTTATCTGACAAACTCTTCCTTCCTCTATAGACTATGCATTTAAAAAGTGTTTCTTCCTATTATGCTCTCCATAGCAACTGCATCAGCTTGCTGTGGATAAATTACCTCTGACTTGACATCTCTTAGTAGAATATAGAAAATGCCATTTCTGAGTCACAGCTCCCTAGAAGAACCCTTTTCTTTTCACCCCTTGGTACACCCCCCACCTTTCTACTCTTTGAAGGAAACTTCATTTGTGTTTTTCTTTCAGATCTCCTCTGCTCTTGAAGCTCCTGGCATTGAAGGCTGATGGAAAGCTGACACACACTTTCCCTGCCGGCCTTCAGAAGCTCCCAGCACAGTACATAACAACCTTGGTGACTGCTGGTCCCTCTAAATCAGACAATCACAGATTGGCTTGGGTTGGAAGGGACCTTAAAGCTCCTCCAGCTCCAACCCCTGCCACGGGCAGGGACCCCTTCCACTAGAGCAGCTTGCTCCAAGCCCCTGTGTCCAACCTGGCCTTGAACACTGCCAGGGATGGGGCAGCCACAGCTTCCCTGGGCGCCCTGTGCCAGCGCCTCAGCACCCTCACAGGGAAGAGCTTCTGCCTTAATGGCAGACCACATTGGGCTCTCTATTGACGTGATTTTGAATGGCTGAATCTCTTCCCAGCATTTTCCCCAGTTCTTAGGTCCCCCAAGATGAGCTTCTACCCCGGGAGAGCATGATGCTGCATCTTGGTGGGCACAGAGAGCACGGGGATGTTCAAACACGGTATCTTCATTGAGTGTCCAGGGCTTTTTGGAGTTGGGAAGCAGCTCCCATGTGGAACTGGGGCCGTCTGAAGCCGAGGGAAAGGCGCTGCCCTGCTCCAGGAGCCTCTCCGACCCGAGGCACCTCCAGATTGGCCCGAGGTCTCTCTGGGACACTGTGGCCGCAGCCCAGGAGAGGGAGCGCTTACTGCACCAGTGCGCGGTCCCCGGGGCGCTCCCGGCGCTGACCCGTTCCCCTGCCCGGCCTCCGCGCAGCCTTCCTGGTGCCGGCCCTTCCCCTGTGTGCATCAGGCTCCACCACCAAGGCAAACTTGTCGAGTTCCTTTCTTGCACTGAGTTATCTCTGTTCTCACGTAGTTGGGTTGCAAAAGGAATAGACGTGAGCCCACTAAGGAAATGGGTGTACAGGCTTTGCTGGGAAGGGTTATTCCCCACTTCCCTGCCATCCCTGGTGCTTCAGATGCTTGCTCCCAAGCTGGCGTGGCTCCTGTTTCACTGCATGGGGCAGTGAAGCAAGGAGATGGTGAGTTTGCTGCCAGCTCTCAGTGCAGGAGCACAGCAGCCTGGATATGTGGGAGAATGAGAGAAAAAGGGAACACTTTCTGATTGGAGAAGGTCAATTCAATGCAAGTATCCAGGGAGGTTTCCATTTTAAGGCCTCATTTGTTGAGCAAATCGTTATAGCAGGTATAAGAAATCAAACAGGACAGTTTACACATTTATGCACAGCGTTCTCCATGATCAAATGATGATGCAGCCTGAATAAGAAGCAAACTATGACTCAGTGTCCATATATCCCTGTGGCAGCAACAATCATTAGGCACTGCTAAAATGGGTTTATTCATTGGCTGTGCAATGAGGATGCAGCAGCAGGAGGATGAGGTACGGGTCTGTTTCCAGCCTTCAGACTTTGCCTGTTCCCAGCTTTGAGAGCTGCTCTCCAGGCCCACACATCTGGACACAGAAGCAAAGCAGCAGCACACAATTCTTTTCCCCAGGAATAGTTTTCTGACTTTTTTTTACTGCCTAAACTGCTCAAAACATGCATTTCCAGCAGACAATGGTGAAGGCTCATAGGTCTGCCCCAAGGCAGGTGAACTAACCCTTCCCAAGGGCTTCAGGGCAGCAAACTTCCCTTCCCCTAGTTCAGTTCAAGCTGGGGTTTGGATTTTGTCTGCTAACAGTGCATTTAAGTATCATTACCCAGCTTCATGGTAGATGTCTTGCATGGAGACATCCCCATGGCTCAGGCCATCCCAAACTCCCACTGTAGCTGATGAGAGGGATAAGCACTCCCAGGGCATAACAACTGAAAGCTCCTGCTTCTCTCCATGGACTGTCTAGGGCACCTGCCACGACCAGCTCACATAGACATATCTAATCTAGCCACCTTGAGCATCCTTGCCAGGCCCTGCCCCCCCTCCCGTGGCAATCAGGCTGTGGGGCGAGGACACGGCAAAAGCCCAGGCAGTCAGTTTGTGCATCAGTCACAGCAATGCAGTGTTTGCTGGACCCACACGTCTTGGGTGGGCTCTCCTGGTGGGGTTTTAGGAATAGCTCTGGCATGGCTCTGGACTTCGATCTCATGGGGGCACCCAGAGCTGCCCTAAGTCCCAAACCACCTGAGTTCATCTTTCATGGTGCAAATGATCTCAAGATCAGAAGCATCAGATGAAGAGCTGTTTCGCAGGGAAGCTTCGACAGGCACAGCCTGCCCATGGCAGCACCAGGAGGGCACTGGAGGCATGGAGGTGAGCAGAAAGAGCCTGCTTTTACACCTCAGGTTTCATTGGTTTTGCTGGATGAGTCACGCCCTGGGATGTGGCACCGGTTGGAAGCTGTTCTCATACGGTCCAGCCTTGGTACAGAGATGGTGACCTGATCCCCAAGGTGTGCCTGGGCAGTGCTGCAGATCAGAGACCCCAGCACTCAACTGCTCTGCAGCACACCCAAGTCTTTTAAACATCATGAGTTTTCTGCACTAACCTCAGTTGGAGCTGCCTCACCTGCAGGGCTGCTGACAAGGTCTTGCCCTCCCTTTCTTCCCCATCAAAGGTTTGATTCCAGCTCCACAGGAGCTCAAATGCACAGCAGGATAATAATGCAAAGCTGGAGGTCCTCAGGTTTCTTGGGCTAGCTCTGCTTTGGGGCTTTGAAAACCCTCCTGCAAAGCCTGGTGGCACCGAACCCCACACGGGACTCCACTGAGCTCATCAGAAGTGGCACCGTGGTGGTGAACACCAGGCAGATGACAGAGCTGCTGGGCAGGAGGAGACACACGATCCTGGTGTCAGAGCCCAGGGAGCAGAACAGAGAGATGTCTGGATATCCCAGTCCCGATGGCACCGTGGCAATGAAAAGGAGCCGGTGTCACAAGGTGCTGTACAGATGGGGGGCACAGAGATCTCAAATCCAAGCAGCAATGCTGTCTGCCAGAACAGGGGGTGGAGGCAGGAGCAGAATCCATAAGATAACATTGGTGCTGGCTGCTCTGTGGGATGCCACACAAGAAAAGGTTCTGAGGCGCTGGCACAGGGTGCCCAGAGAAGCTGTGGCTGCCCCATCCCTGGCAGTGTTCAAGGCCAGGTTGGACACAGGGGCTTGGAGCAAGCTGCTCTAGTGGAAGGTGTCCCTGCCTGTGGCAGGGGTTGGAGCTGGAGGAGCTTTCAGGTCCTTTCAAACACAAACCAGGCTGGGATTCTGTGAAATCTATTCCAAATGAATAACAGGAACCTGCTCTGGATGCTCCCCTGCTCCCATGCAGTTTTCATGCATCTGATGTTTCCTCCAGACCTGCATTTCGCACCCTGAGTGCTTGCAACCCCATAAAGCCCAAACCCACTGATGTTACTCAGCCACACCACACAAACGCCATTCAGAAATCCAGGAGAGAGCCCCAACAACCTCCCTTGAACCACTCCTGCAGCCTGACAGTCCCCTGGGGGGATGGATCCTGATGGATGTGTTAAGCTGCCATAATCTGTCTGTGCCTCCTGGAGTCGAAGGGAAGCCGGGTCCCTCATCCCCAGCTGCTCATTCCCAGCCCTTCACACCCCTCGTGCTGGCACAAGTGTTTGGGAAGCTCTGCCCTGCCCCAGCTCAGGGAACCAAGTGCCTGGAAAACATAGCCAGCATCAAAGACCCATCGAGGGTCTGCAGAACATTTGTGGGGATGGAAACGTGCCCAGGAAAGGGAGGGTGGTGGAGACGTGGGGAATGGGAGGACATGGCTTGTCTCCTGAGGACAATGCTTTGCACTGATGCTCCCAGCCTGAACAAGATCACCTAGTAGGGCTGCAGTCCCCTCTGGAGACCCAGGGCAGCCCAAAGTGTTATACACCTCATAGCATCACTTCCTCCTTTCCATCAGGCCATCAGCCCAGTGAAAGGAGGACATGAGGCATATTTGGTGTGAATTGTTCATATTAGTGTATAAAGCATTTAAAATTCACCCTGATTTGGTCTACCACTCTAATGATGGTTTGATCATCACTCCCTTTTTCTGGCCAGGTTTCTTCCTCTACTGTTCTCTCCAGCATCCATACAAGCTCTCCAGAATGCTCACCCCGAACACATCCCATGTATCTACATTCTCCTTTATCCCACCTCTCCTGCTCTGGCCTATTTCCTCACCTCCCCTTTCATTAACTGTCTGGTCACGTCTGGATTGTTATGAAGATGAAAGCTAAAAAAAGAAAGCACCAAACTCCTCTGCCTTCCCTGATCCTGCTCTGTGCTTCCCTCCCACTGAGCAGTGAGCTGAAGCTCTTCATTTTCCTCCCTGCAGATGTTCTTTATTCTGCCTCCATGCAGCACCCTCTGCCTTCCCATCAGCATCCTGCTCACCCCTCCAGGTTCAGCCTTGCTCATGTGCTCTCCCCTTCGATGCTGCAGTGTTGGAGGGCTTATGCAGCCACCCCACTCCTCTCCCAGCAGGTCCTGCGTTTGTGATGTGAACATTTCCCATGGAGCTGAGATAGTCCTGCTTGGGAGCTACCAGCATTCCTGCTGTCCTTGCCCTCAAAGATCCCCTGCCAGCAAGGTCCCTGTGGGCTGATGCCTGCTTTTCCATTGAGGTCCGTATCCCATGGCTTTTGCCTCTGTTTTGAGTCCCGTTCCAGCTGCAATATCCCTGCAATTTGCATTTGTCCCTTCTTCCTGGTCAACTTTCACTTGCAGCTGAAAATGAGTGAAGAGCTCAGATTTGAATGTGGCCTCTCTCTGTTTTCCACCAAAACAAGCCTCATCCACAGGCTCCTGCTCTCCGCAGGGCACAGCCCTGAGCCTCCTCACCGCAAAAATGAGGAGGTGATGCCATCCCCAGGCTCCGGGAAAAACAGCAACGCGTTTGAGCAGCGCGAAGGGGATGGTGCAGCCAGGGAGCACACCCCGGGACAGCGGGCACCTGGGCTGAGGAGCCAGCACTGCGTTCTGTGCCTGTCCTCTCCATTGCACAGCCCCGCGCTCAGCATCATGGGTCAAGTGTTTCGTGCTGCTGCCTTGGGAAGGAAGGATGACCAAAAAGCTGAGAACACCCCAGAAGCCACGTGGCATGACTAATGCTGGCTGATGCCCCATGGCCTTCAAGCTCTGGGGCCTCCAAAGCGAGCTCCTGGGCTCCTAGGGAAGAGTTGAAGGTGCCCAAGCCTGAATGTTGGGCACAGGAGGGCTGGGAAGGAGGGATGCTCAGGAAGGGTGCCCATCCTGCTGAGCATCCCGCAGGCAGATAGACAAGCTACAACAAGCCTTCGGTGACCGTCCTGGTGATTGGCAAATCCCCTTCCATCATGCTGGGATGCTGGATGACTTTGCAGTGCTTGTCTGAGCTCTGGGGGATGTTTCATCTCAGCTTCATCAGGGCTTGGGGTCCCGTAGGCCTAGAGCTGGGAGGGTGCAGAACCTTCACTGGGAGCTGCCTCTGCAGTTCTGAACCCTCTACACATAAATAGAGCCACACTCAAAGCCCCTGCTCAGGGGCTCCCCACGTCTCGCTGGCTCCTTCCCTCCTCAGCAGCTCTGCACTGGGAGGATGGACGTGTCTGTGAGATGTGAGCGCTTGAAACCCTGCCCAGCCCCGGAACACTTCCCATGTCCGGGGGCCAAAAGAGCCGGAATGGCCGGTGCTGTCCTGGGACCAGCGAGTTCCGAGTGCGCGCCCTGAGAAGAGACAAGGCTGGGGGAGAAAGGCAGCGTGGGTGGCACAACAGGGCCATGCGGGCTGCGGGGGGGGAACCAGGGCTTGGTCCATGCCTCCCGTCTGCCCCAGGCACGTCCTCTCCATCACAGCCACTTCGTGCAGGAGCTGCTCTGATCCGAGCTGGCCTGGGGATGGGGGGAGCCGGATGTCTGTGTGTCCTGCCCGTGAAAAGCAAGGGGTGAGGTGTTATCCTGACTGCTGCCTCTGCTGGGGAAGGCAAATAGCCCAGGGGAAGCCCTCCAGCACCCATGGAGTGCGCAGGGAAGCACCCTGTGCTGCGTAGGGAAGCAAGGGGACCAAGGAGGTGCCTTATCCCAGCTTCCACAGAGTCTATTCAGCATGCGTCCTGAATCACAGCAAGGAAATTCAAGCTATGCACAGGGCACGAGAGTTCAGAACAAGCCCAAGTCGCCAGCTGGCCATAAAGGCCTGGCCAAGATGAGACAACAAAACCTAAAAATTCAGGCCAGTGATGGGTCTCAAGGAGTGCAGCAGCTCTTGGGGATGGTGTCAGCTCACTTCTGCTTCCCTGAGGAGCTGCAGTCTGGGGGCAGCCCATGATGGATCTCTATAGGGTCCTGCATGGGAACTGCATCCCCTGGGATGGCGCAGGCAGCCAAAGGTCCCTCTGCACCCCACAGCACCGCCTGGGCAAGGCTAGGATAGAGCCAGGGGAAGGGCAGGGTCCTGACTCTCCTCTGCTGAGCTCTGGAAGGGCCTGGCACTGAGATACAAGCCAGTATTTTCCTCTTCAACCTTTACCAAGACCAGGACGTATGGAAAGCCCTCAGCTGATGCTGCCAGTATATCCCCTTGGCTTTCAGTCCACAGGGTTGCTGGAGGGGATAGAGGGATAGAGGGTGCCCAGGGTGAGCGTCCAGGAGAGCACAAGCAGGGGAGCTGGTGTCAGCTCAGGCAGAGAACGGGCAGCACAAGGTGCCCCAACGCTCCTGCCATGCAGGTTTGCTCCGCTCCTGCCTCTCCCCGGTGCCTCTCTTCCCACCTTCCTCGCAACTGAGATCCCTTCTGACTGCTCTGGATGGCTCCAGGCTCCGGGAATCTCCCTTCTCCAGCAGTGCAGCGGAGCTGGCAGGGCCCCAGCACCACTTCAGACCCTGCCCCGGGGCCACGATCCTGATCCTCGTGGGAACTCCCCCCCCCCCCACCTTTTCCCCTGTGTATTTACATACAGCTGCTGCTCACTGATGGGCTTCCGGGGATGGAAACCTCATGCAGCTTTTCGGAGTGGAAAAGCATGGAAAACCTGCCACCGTGGGCTGCCTGCGAGGCAGACGCCTGTTTCTTCGAGGATCATTTGCTCCCTTGCTTCCCACCAGCATCCACTGCAGCGGGAGAGAAGGGCTCTGTGTTGGCCTCAGGAGCCCAGGGCTGGAGGGCTGCTGCCTGCCCTTCCATTCCCTGTGGAGCAAAGCTGTTCCCAGGGCTCCTGCCTGGCCACTGGCACCCGAGTCTGGAGCAGTTTTGAGGCCAGAACTCAGCCTGGACAAGTGATGGCCCATAGCGGAGCATGAGGCACAGCTCTGTGCATCCATGGCCTCGGTCCTCTCCACCCTGCCATTAATGGCTGTGTCCCCTCTGAGGGATGAAGGCTCTGAGAAGGCTCAGGGGGGACCTGATGGCTCCCTACAAGTGCCTGACAGGAGGATGGAGCCAGGAGGGGCTGGGCTCTGCTCCCAAGGAACAAGGGATGGGACAAGAGGAAACGGCCTCAAGCTGCACCAGGGCAGGTTTAGATGGAGCTGAGGAACAATTTATCCACCAAAAGGGCTGTCACTGGAACAGGCTGCACAGGGCAGTGGTGGCGTCACTATCCCTGGAGGTCTCTGAAAAGACACATGGATGTGGCACCTGGGGATGTGGTTTAGTGGTGGCCTTGGCAGTGCGAGGTTAACAGTGGGACTCGATCTTACAGGTCTTTTCCACCTAAAGAATTCTATGATTCCATGATTCTGTTCCCAAGCTGAGGAGCAGGGATCAGCACCGGGGCTCAGAACCCAGCATGAGATCCCCCAAATTCTGAGCCTGCAAAACCAGCCAAGAAATGCCCTGCCCATGGAACCAGGGGCAGATGAGTGCGGTTCATGCCTCACCCTGCCCTTCAGTGGGGAAGCGAGACACAGTTCATGCCCGGGGCTCGCAGGTCATTGCTGTGACACGTACCCCGTGCACACACCGGGGTGGGACCTCGCGCACCCAGAGGCTGCAGGGACTCCAGCCAACCCCTCCTGGAGCCCGAGGGCTGCCAGGGCCCGTCTGGGAGCTCAGGAGCAGAAAGAGCCCTGGAATGCAGGAGAAGAACGTGTTTGTGGTGTGGTTTTCCTGTAAAGTCCTGGGCTGTGGCTAAAGCACTTTGCAAAGCACAGAGCCTGTTGCAAGAGCTGGGTGCACAGAGACAGGCAAAGGAGAACCCACGGCACGTTCCTGCTGCTCCTGGGCAGGCAGCAAGGAAGGGCTTGCTCCAGGGATGTGCAGTGGGACTGGGATGGAGCTGGGAGCCCCAGGGCGTGCGGTCCTGTGGGTCCCCTTGCATGCTGGAGAACAGACCCACAGCTTGAGCAGAGCCCATCCCTACCCAGGACACCTCCCCAGCATCGCCCCTGCAATGGGGTGAAGCAGGCTGGAGCCTGAGCTCTGGGATCACACTTACAGCAAACTCCCACTGGTTCTGGGGGCCCATCTGTAGGCACGGGAACTCCCTCCCTGCTTTTCAGAGGGTGCTGAGCCAAAACACCTGCAAAACCAGCCCTGCTGGGGCTGGGATCCTGCACCCGGAGCCCTGCTGCTCCCAGGAGCAGGAGGAGCCAGAAGGTTCATACACTTAAAGCAGGGTTATCACTTGTAAGCCTAAATCAACACTTGCATTTCCCTGGGGACACCAATAGTGACATTTTCCTGCATGTCTTTTGGAAGGGGTCCAGCAGCCAGGAGGACGGGAGCCAGCGCAAGTCCAGGCTGCTGGGCTGGGCTCTTCTGTGCCACAGGGCACAGGCAGGAGGACAGCACTGCCCAGCCCTGCCTTGTCCCACAGCCAGGGGCACAGGGCAGCAGTGCCCCATTGCTGGTGTCCTGCAGGGACAGCCCAAGTGAACCACCCTCCCTTGGCTGCCCAGAGGCACCCTGATGGGCACGGAGCAGTCCTCGCATGCCCGTGGCTTCACCACAGCACATCCCAGCCTCAACAGGGCTGTACAACTACAAAGTGATGGAGTGGGGAGGAGACGGCCCAGGTTCTGGTGAAGGGGCTGTCCAAGGAGCTCTGAGAGATGGAGGGGGCAGGAGCTTCTCAGGAATGGGGATGGAGCATTTGTCCAACGGAGTCTCCAGGGTCACTCCCTGTTGTGCAAGAGCTGCTTTAGCCAAGCCACCCTCAGTACGGACACCCAAGGGGCCAGGATACCCACCTCTGCTGGGACACCCAGCTGCACACAGTCCATGCTCCCCAGGCTGGATAACCAGGCACAGTCAGGGCACACGGGCTGCCGCAGCCCCAGTAAGCCAAGGAACAGCACCATCACTGTCCTGTCCTGCCCGTCCACCTCTGCCATTCCCCACTGCAAATGGCCAGGGTTGCTTTTCCAGGTGGCTTTTCCCAAGGGACACCCACCGTGGGGTGCTGAATCCCTGCTTCCTAAGGAGGGCAGCCCCAAGGCTCCCGCTCCATGTGTCCCCGCAGCTCCTCTGCCCCATCTCCTGCGGAAAAGGCACTTCTTAGGAACCCTGTTGAGGGCCCTTTCCCTCTTCCCTCCATCTTCCAGACCTCTCTCAAGGAAGCAGAGGATATTCCCAGCACAGCATTCCTGCTGCCAGACCACAGCGCTCCGCTTGCCCTTTTGTCTCATTTCTGGTTGCTTCCCTCCTGCTTGCTCGCTGCAGCCGTTGCTCTGGAGTTAACCCCGCTTGCTGCCAGGGATATGTCAGCAGTGCTCTGCTCCCCACAGCCCCCATCACCGCGTGGGGTTTGCACGGCTGAGGCTGGGAAACGCAGGTGGGAGCCAAAGTCGTGCCCAGCAGCCCAGAGGCCTGGCTCCCAGTACACATTTCCAGGAACAGTGGCTAAATTGTCCAGTCTTGGCTTCAATCCCCAGGAGTTTTTCACCTCCTCTGGTGTTGAGGCACTTGGAGCATCCTCCATGTCCAGTCTTGTGGTTGTGACAGCCCCAGGCAGGATGCCGGGGCTCAGCTCCCACTGCCAAGCAGTGCTCCTGCAAGCAGGGAGGGCTGGAGGACATTGAGGGTGTCCCAGTGCTTAACAGGCTAATAGAATCCCAGCCTGGTTTGTGTTGGAAGGGACCTTAAAGCTCATCCAGTTCCAACCCCTGCCACAGGCAGGGACCCCTTCCACTAGAGCAGCTTGCTCCAAGCCCCTGTGTCCAACCTGCCCTTCAACACTGCCAGGGATGGGGCAGCCACAGCTTCTCTGGGCACCCTGTGCCAGCGCCTCAGCACCCTCACAGGGAAGAGCTTCTGCCTAAGAGCTCATCTCAGTCTCCCCTCGGGCAGGTTAAAGCCATTCCCCTTGGCCTGTCCCTACATCCCTTGTCCCAAGCCCCTCTCCAGGTTTCCTGCAGCCCCTTCAGGCACTGGAGCTGCTCTCAGGTCTCCCCTTCAGGAGCCTTCTCTTCTCCAGGCTGCCCCAGCCCAGCTCTCTCAGCCTGGCTCCAGAGCAGAGCTGCTCCAGCCCTCGCAGCAGCTCCATGGCCTCCTCTGGGCTCTCTCCAGCAGCTCCACGTCCCTCTTGTGCTGTTGCCCCAGAGCTGGATGATTTGGGGTACAATCCCTGACCCCTCCATCCTTACCCGTGCAGCATCCAAACAGAGCTCGCAGCTCCACAGCTCAGCTTTTGTGGAGCTTGGAATTGTCCACCAGGCCAACGGGCCTCCTCTGGGACTGCTCGGGAGGATTCACTGTGCTCTGAACCCTGTGTCCTCTTGAGGTCTAGGGAAACCGGGCATGGAGAGGCAAGGGTCTGTCCCCGATGACACAGGGTTCACCAGTGACAAGGCACAAATCCCCCCGAGCAGCCTGGCAGGGCTGAGAGAACATTCCTGCTCCATGCAGACTTGTGCAGAATGAGGGGAGGGAATTTGCCTCCCTCTTCCCATTGGGTGGAATAGGGTTCATCTGAAACAGTGCAGGTTGGAATTCTCACTGAGGGTGGCATCCTCACTCAGAGCCTGCTCCAGCACCGCAGTGCGTGAGACATCGCAGGAGGTATTTGCTCCCGGTGCACTGCATTAGGGAAAACGCACAGGTCAGCCCAGGTGAGGACTTGGTCAAGCCCAGACGCTTCCTGCTCCTGAGATTTGGCACTGGAGAGAACAGGAGAGAGTCAGGCAGGAGGTCACTGTAGCTCAGAGGGCACAAGAGGAAAACTTTGAACTAAAAGCCCCTCCTCGGCTCAGAACCCATTGTGCCCCTCCAAAACCCCTCTCTGTTACAAGGAAGCCGTGCGGATAGGAGATGGTTGGTCCCAGCAGTGTCTCTGGACAACAGCAGCTTTGCAAAGCAAAGGTTGGCTGGGAGGGCTCCGCCAGCCGCGCTCTGCTCCCACCAGGAGCCCTCCCCACTATCTGCCTGTTTGTGATGAAGGGAGACAAAGCAACCACGACAGGAGGAAACCACTTTGCTGAGCAAGGCTCCTCCCATGTGAGGGGTGGGAGAGAGCTGTCTCTTGGCACTGTGCTTCGTTTCCATCCCTTGGGAAGGGCTCTGACACAGCTCGGTAAGAGCAGTCCTGGGTCCTGCTCGCTCTGCCCCAGCCCCATGCCAGCAAATGGGCACCTCCTGGTCAAGGGGAGGCTTTGGTTCTCCCATCACTGGAGTGTTCCCATCTCATGTGTGGAGGGGGCTCACAGTGCCCAGGGCTTTCATGCCTTCTCCTCTCGCAGTGGGTCTGACCCCGCTCACACCGCACCACTGATGCGCCCATGAGTGGCTGCAGAACCCCCTTCCCTTCCCCTGGCCCTGCCCAGCGCCTCTCCATTGTGCAGCTCTGCAGTCTGAAACCCAGACACCTCGAGGGAGACACGGCACCAGGGCCCTGTGCAGTGAGCTGGTGGTGAGCCCAGAGAGGGGAAAATCCACCACGGGCTCCAAAACTGCTGTTCTTGGAAACCTGGCAGGACGGGAATGCAGGCGCATAGAGAGGGCTGGGGTTTCTGCTGTTAAATAGCAAAGCAAAGCAAAGCAAGGCAGTCAGTGTTTCCATTCCACTCAGCTCCCTGCTCATTTGGCCTGGCTTTTCATTGCAAACTGGGATGAAAAGAAGACTTCTCACACTTTTCTATTGAGACTCATTGATGATGAACGGGTTGAAAGCAAATCATCCCTGATGCCCTGCCTCAGAGAAGGTGGCTTCTGAGTGGTGTGTGCCATGCTCCCATCATGGTGCTCTGCACACTCATGGTTCCCAAAAGACTCCACACGTGTAACTGAGGAAGCCTGGGGGACATCAGGGAGGGAAGTGACTCTCTATGGTCCTCTATATGGCGCTTGTGGGGCCACCTCTGAATAGCTGGGTCCAACTTTGGGACCCCCCAGTATAAGAACAACACTGTCAATCTGGAAAGATACCAGTGGGGAGGCTCTGGGATGGTCAGTGACCTGAAGCACAGGACGTACAAGGAGAGGTTGAGAAAGCTGGTTTACTTCAGCCTGGAGAAGGTGAAGGGGGCTCTGGCAGTCAGGTGTCTTCAAATCCCCAGTGGGAAGGTGTAGAGATAGGGTCTCTTCTCCGAGGTGCACAGCGAAAGGACAAGAGGCAACATCCACAAGTCACAAACAGGGAAACACTGGTGGGATTTAACCAATGATCCCCTTCAGCATGAGGGTGGCGGGACCCAGTGGAGCGAAGGAATCTCCATCCTTGCAGGTACCCTGACCACAGCCCTCACCTAACTGATCTGTTGGCCCCATTCAGAGCAGGGGTTGGACCAGAGACCTCCAGAGGTGCCTCTGAACCGCAGATCTTGCGTTCTGAGAGCATCAGCATTGCTCAGGTGTGTCCTTGAGGACTTGAGGATTTGCCTCTCCTGTTGATGTCCACAGCCCATGAACCTCCCAAAGGACTGGCACAGCAGGGAGCCCTCTCAGGGGGATTCCCACCACCAGCCTTTGGGTGGCAGAGACCAGACCGATGCCATGAGCCTGGAGGATGCGGGTGTGTGTCTGGGCAGTCAGAGCCGTGGCCCCAGACCCTGCTCTTGAGACCAGAGGAGCAGTTGCATTTGTTCACGACTCATCCTAGCGAGCAGGGACCAGCGCCCAGGAGTCCCTTAGCAAAGGGTCCTTCATGCAGGGCTGCAGCCGAGCCCTTCCTCAGCTTCCCAATGGCTTTGCCTTGCGTGTTTGCAGCTGCTCTTTGGTGTCTTTGCTGCACAGTGGTTTCTTCAGGCAAAGAAAGGGAGAGGGTTTTCCCCCAGCCTTGCCAGGAGGCTGTGCTTGAGACAGAAAAGGGTTGAACCTGGTTTTTACCCAATTCCTCATTGCAGAATAGGTGCGACACTCGGTGCCGGGGTCCCGGTTGCGGAGGGCAGAGGCTGTCAGGCAGACAAGGAAAACATGGAGACTCAACAAAGGTGCACAGTAAATGCGGTCACATCCTCCCATCCGGCTCACACGTGGGATCTTCCTGCCTACCTGCTGAGCACCACATCCTGCATGGGGCTGGCTGCACTCTGCACGGCCCTGTCCCTCCCCAGGGGGACTCATGTTGTGCCATGGGGCGGCCAAGCCTTTGAGCTGGGCTTGTCTCCCTGGAGGTGCAGAGCCAGGCTGGCTGCAGATGGGTACTGGCCCCAGAGGGGTGTGATGGTCCCTGCCTGGGCACGTCCCTCCCGCTGGAGGTTGGTTGCTGCAGCTTCATGGTAGGAGCCACTCTCAGGCAGCAAATGGATGTTTGCAGATGTGGGGAGACAGGAAACATCTGCATTGTCATAGCTGGCGGCTCCTCTCTAAACACAGGATACGTTCATTAAACAGCCCTTTTCCCTTCCCCGCCAGACACTGGGAGCCAAGCCCACTTTGCTCAGGTGGGACAAGTAAAGCTCCATGAGCTCCCCTCTGGTGCTGCATCCTGGGGCCATGCATGTTGTGGCCAAGGGGGTCTTGCGGGGGGAAGCCCCACACCAGGACCAGTGCCCCACTGTGCTGCTGTGGGGATGCTGGGGCTCACCCCAAATGGGGCAAGGCTGCTCCCTGAGGCTGATTCCTTCCATGGGTTGCTGATGCACAGTGAGCAGACAGATGGCCAGAGGCCCCCACTGATCCTGCATGGGCAGAGGCCTCGTCTTTGGTGTCCCACAGCACCCCTGCACAGCCTGGTTTATATGGTCATTCACAAAGGAGGCAGCAAATACTGGTACCACCTCCCATAGCTGGACCTGAAATGCCACTCCAGAAACTGGCATTGCATTTGCTTCCTTCCTTGGTCTTGCTTTTAATTTGCAAGGCTGCAGAAAATGATTCCATCACCAAGCACCATCACCATTCCATCAAATGTCTCTTTTACCTCCAAAGACAATTACTGACACCTTTAATACCATCTGGGAGTCCAGCAGAAAGCAAAATCTGCTTATGGAAACTCCATGGTGAAGAGGAAATGGGATAAGGGAGGTGATGAGGAACATTCTACTGGACGCATTCCATTTCAGACCCTGCTTTCCCCGGTACTCCTGCAAGCTCAGGTAAATGGTTAAAAGGACTTTCAAAGGAATTCATAGAACCGTGAGGCTTGTCAGGGGCCTCTGAAGATCATCCTGTCCAACTCCTGGGCAAAGGCAGGGCCACCTTGAGCAGATTACACAGGAATTGTTCATCTCAGGATGAAATCAAGCCGATGTCTGCATCAAGCACAGACCGAGCTGGCCCACTGGTCACCCTGACACCGTGGTACCCACACTCTGCATCCTTTGGGCTGGGTTTCCCCGTCACAGCTCAGTGTGCTCCCTCTGAGCAGTCCCTCAGGGCGCTCCACATGTGAGCCCCCCATCCTGGTCAGTCTGTCCGCAGCGGAGCAGTGCAGCAGAGGGGTGGATGTGCAGTATGTGCGGTTCACCCTCTCTGGAGATAAATGGAAGCCTCTCGGTGCTAAACTAAATTAACCTTGAAAAATTCATGTCACAGTTGACTGCAGCAATTAGCTGTTTTTAATGAGCTGCTTCGCGCAGGCTGCTGTGTGAAGGTCCTGGAGGAAATCAGTATCTACCACACATGGCCCTGACAACTGATGGCGGATAGGAGCCAGCAACCCCTTCTCACCCCTTCCCAGTAAGGAATTCCCTCATTTGCAGCTCCAGTTGTCTGCACACAGGTTTATGCACCTGAGTGCTTGGATGGAGCCCAGTTTGATGGTGTGCCACTGCTGTTCAGGAGAATGGGGAAGACTCATTTTTTCACAGATGCTGGGGAAGGACAAAGCATAACAGTGTTTTTGTGTCAAATCCCTGGGGAAAGGGCAAAGAAATGGTGGTGGAGCTGCAGTCTGATGCAGAGCTGTGCACCAGCTTTCCAGCTCTGCTGCAGTGCTTGACCACATCTGAAAGGGACCCGGGATGAAACCCGGAGCCAGCCCTGCAGGAGCCGGTGCTGTGACTTTGCAGGGAAGGAGAGGGCAGCCTCCTGGTCCCACTGGGATCTTGCCTCCAAGCAGGGTCCCTGCCCTGCTGCTCTGGGTGCTCAGCTCCTGATGAGGTGCAGCAACTTCCCTGCCACATCCCACACTGCACCATCCTGGGGCTTCTGCCCTGCTGGGAACTCCCTCTCCATCATCCAGCCGAGCCCGTGTTGCTGAAATAAAGCAGCAGCCTTGACCCTGGAGGTATGGGGAGATGCCAGCCATTGCTGACTCTACATGCAGAAGACACATGCTTAACTCATTGCCCTTGTTCCCATCCCCATGCCTCTGCTGTGCCCCAGCAAGAGGGAAGCAAAGCAATGAATTCATTAGGGACTTGTAACGGCTGGGGACTGGGAGGGGATGCTGGGCTGTTCTGCCACCCTCCCGGATGGGACATCACATCAGGCTGCTGCAAGAGCCCTTTTCCTTCCTGGCAGGAGGCATTGCCACCACATCACCTGGTTTTGTGGGATTCAGGAGCCCATGCAGCCCCTGGCACTGCTCTGTGGTGAGCCTGAATCCACTTGCAGTCTGCAGAGCAGCTTAAACGGATGCTGGACCAGATGTTTGGCTCATCTTCCCCTGCTTGGGTCTGCAGCTCGTTGCTCCCACACTGCACTTCCCCGCCTGCTCTATCTCTGCCTCCCATCAGGGGCCCCATGCCGCTCTGCTGAAGGTAGTCGCTATTTCCTGCTGTGTCCCTTGAAGCCAGAGCTCTTCCGAATCAAATCCCACCCCAGACATGCCTCAGCTCTGGAGGGCCCTGCCCCTCATCCTGGTGCTCTGCACTGGGCTCCAACAAGCAGCAGCACCGTGGTTCAGGTGCCAGCGCGGCTCCATGTGTGACCTGTAGCTGCAGGACTGACTTCCACCAAACACTGATGAAAGGTCCCAGACCCCACATTTGCTGTTTGCAGGCCCAGGTTAGAACAAAGGGATTCCAGGAGATGCCTCCTACTCCTTCCCAGCTCTCCCTTCTCGCTGTGGTTTAAAGTAAATACCAATAAATCTGATGTGGATTTCTCTCAAGTGTAACCTCCCCTCATGCACGACCTTGGTTTAGCACAGAGGCTTCTCCAGTTCCTGTTTTAAAAGTTATAACCCCATAAAACAACTCCTGAACTAAAAATGTGGAACAATTCAATATTTATTCACTCACCACTGGAAGAACACCAATGCTTTGTTTTCTTTCCCTAGTGCAGTCGGTCCACGGAGCTCTGAGAAGTCCCTGCTCTGTGCTTACACCTCCAAGTACTCAAAACCCAACTATTCCTACATAAACAGTGGGTCCCACACGTGCATAAGGTGCTCAGACCAAGCTTTTCACAGTGAAAATAGCCTCATCCTGCGACCTGCTGGCAGTGCCCATCCACAGGTACCAGGAGGTCACTGCAGAAGTACCAAGTGCCAAGGGGAGCTTCTTTCTAAAGTCACCATGTGGCTGTTACCTCTAAACCTGAAAGTGGTGCCATCAAAACCAGGTTCCTCGTGCAGGCCCATCCTGGATGTAATTGAGCCTTGGAATCTGCTGCAGTGTCCAATTCTCACGCCAGAAGTGTCAGAGGAACACGAGCAGCCATGGCAGGATGCTGTGTGGTTTTGCTGTGATTCAGCAAGCTGCATCAACAAAATCTGTGGCAGTTTGAAATGGACCAAACCAGAATCCAGCCCAGTTGTTTTTCCAAGGCTTTGTCATTTCCTGAGGAGTATCATTAAAAGGGGATTGAAGTGCGTGAAACCTGTGCCAAACGTGGCGGATTTTGCAATCACCCCAGAGCTCTTTCTAAGTATGCGTGTGCAGTGCTCTGAAAAAGGACAGATCCTTCTAGGGTTGGCATTGTTTGCTCAGATCTACTTTCCAAGAGTTGCTTGCCCACCTCATCACTTGCACAGCCCTTTCCTGTTTGTTCGGTGCTACCTCAGGTGCTTACAATGGCAGCTGTGGCTGCCCCATCCCTGGCAGTGCTCAAGGCCAGGCTGGACACAGGGGCTTGGAGCAAGCTGCTCTAGTGGAAGGTGTCCCTGCCCGTGGCAGGGGTTGGAGCTGGAGGAGCTTTAAGGTCCCTTCAACCCAAACCAGGCTGGGGTTCTGTGATGCTTCTTGCCCCAAGTGTACTCTGTGGACTCTTCATTAACGATGTGGAGTTTGCCACCAGCTGCACTGCCCCTGGTACTGCCCCCAGACCTTCACTCCCCTCTGGCCGCCACGGCGCAGCGCAGCCAGAGGTATGAGGAGCACCCAGCTGGGACAAGTGCATCCCATGGAGGTGGATGTCTGTGACTCAGGAGCTTGTGACACCTCCCTGGTAGGACCGCCGCAGATTTGCACTGTGCTGGCTCCTTCCATGGAGCGTGACTCGCTCCTGCAAGGGCTCTCTCTTACTTCGCCCCAGGGTCTCCCAGCTGCATTGCCCAGGGTCTCCCAGCTAGTTGGGATGGCCCCCACTCACACTGAGACACCCTGCTCTAGGGCAGTCGGCTCACCTAGAATACAAGTGAACTTGCCCTGGTGAATGACCCAGTCCCTGAGCCCCAGCCCCAGGCAGCCCCAACGTCCATGGCTCCCGCAGCGCTCCCTGTGCTCTCCCAGGGCAGCATCCCAAAGTGCTGTGCCCGCAGGCCCCAGGCTGCCTTGCTGAAGGTCACCCGTGCCTGGCCCTGGCAGGGTGACAGCTCCGACAGCCGCCGCTGGCACGGGGAAAGCGACTGCAGCAGAGCAGCTGCAGGCTGCAGGGCTGCCGTGAGCCGGTAATCCATCCCTGGGGAGCGCGGCTGGCACAGCTGGAAGAAGGGGAAGCTCAGCCATGAGCTGCTGCTCCGCAGAGGCTCCAGGCAAAGAGGCTGGGGCGGGATGGAGTGGGATGAGATCGGGATGGGACGATACCGGCAAGCCAAGAGGCTCTGTCCCTGCCTGGGTTACGCAGCCTGGAGACAAGCCCCCTCTGGTATGCTGGCTGCGCTGAGCTCGCACACCATGTGCGCCTCATCACCCGCTCCCCGTGCCTGCAGAGCCCCGGCGCATTCTTCAGGGTTTAATCATCCTCATGGGGGTGGGCAGGTTCCCAGGGCGGTGAGGGAGCCTGGGAGAATAAAGGGAAGGGAAGGGAAGGGAAGGGAAGGGAAGGGAAGGGAAGGGAAGGGAAGGGAAGGGAAGGGGCTGCTCTGGGAGCAGGGGAGCCAAAGTCTGCATGACCCCGGTTGGGTTATTTATAAGGGCTGAGGTCAGGGTCTCTGGCTCGAACGCACTCATTTCGGTTGCATGCGCTAACGGACCCAGGGCTCCAGGGCCCTGAGATCAGCTTCCAAATACAGCCTGGTCCCTGAGGCACCGAGCCACCGCATCGGCTCGGGCCCACAGCCTCCTGCTCACCAGAACTCATACACAAAGGGGCCTTAGAGACAGCGCTGGATTAGAGCAGCTCACAGGGCCGTGGACAGGAGCCAGGACCTCAGCCCCAGCTGCCCGGCTCTCAGCACTGGCACAGCCCTGCCCACAGGGGTGGAAATCCCATAGCCCAGCACAGCTTTCTCGATGTTTCCTTGCCTGGAGGAAGGGAAGGCAGAGCTGCCATCCCTCCGGCCCAGCTGGGACCTGCCATTCCCAAGGAGCAGCTATTTGTCACCTCCTCCAGGTCTGAACCAGCATCCCCAGCACCGCTGCTGCTCCAGGAGCATCCCCTTGGTGAATCCTGAGCATGCCGGGCACGGAGACTCCCTGCTCCCGCTGTCGCAGCCACTTCTGTGCCTGGGTATGGGGTGAGATGAACCAGGGCACAAACACAGTTGGTGCCGGCGCTAATGGGAAGCTGACGTTGCTCGGTCCGGCCAACAAACACCGCTGGGGATCTGTGGGAAAAGCAGGATCCGTGCTGCGGTTCACGCTCCAGCAGCTGCCTTATCTCTGGCAGCGTTATCTCCTGCAGACTTGAGCTGGAGCTGCTTTGTTTTGAGCTGAGCACAAATGTGTCAGGTTTATATTTATAGATTACACCACAATCCCATGGGAAATTAATTTGCCCACCAGCAGAAATTCTGTCATCGCACGCATCAGTCAGTCTGGGAATGGGAAACTCCAGACCAGGGCCTGCAATCAGGGGAGCAGCTTAAAATAATAACCACGGGAGGATGCGGGGACTGAGCAGATGAGGAGAGCTCCTTCCCAACGGCACATGTCTTGAGATAGGGGCATTCTGTGGCTCATCCATAGCTGAGGGGCCAGAGGCTTGGCACAACTCCTGTCTCAACAGTTCCCCCAGGGGGAGGAATTGGCTCAGCACACACATGCCATGGGATGGGGAGAGCCTGGGCAGGGGACTGTGGGTCCTGGACACCATCGTGTTCCCACTGCTTGTGGCATGGCAGCTCTGGGTGTCTGTAGTGAACCAGGTTGTGTCCCAAGTGGGATACATCCCTTGGTGGTCCTGGGAATGCAAGGCAGAAGCAGAGCCTTGCCTCCATGGTGTGCTCTGGTGGACACCCTGCCTGGCAGCCATTCAGTGGGCCTGCGGGCAGCCTGGACCTGAAAGCTTCCTTCCCCTTGTAGATGTGGTGCAGACGAGGGTGAGAGCATCTCCCAGCCCACCAAAACCACCCCAGATCCACAGCCCGCCCCAGAGTGGGGCTGGAAAGTGGTCCAGGGGCTGATGGGACCGTGAAGGAGAAGAGAAGGAGAAGGAGGAGCATAGTCTGGAGGGCACTGATCTCCCAGGCAGCACACACAGCATCAGTTAAGGTCCTTTGTGGCTTAGATGGTGATTCAGTGGCTGGACCCTGCTAGGACTGCAACGCATGCAGCCAGCACCAGCCACAAAAAGGAAAGGTTCAGTATCCACCTTGTCCCAGGTCCATCTCCCTGTGCCACAGCTTCCCCAGCAGAGCCCCTGCCTGCTTCCCCTGAGCTAAGCCCTGAGGGTTTTTTCCCAACAAGCCACCTCCAAGCTCAGGACCTCCCTCAGTAACCAATGCAACCTCTTGCTCTCTCCATCCCACTCCTCCCTTTTTATCCATCCTTAAACCCAAAGTGCCTTCCAAAGTGAGGCTGACTCATCCCACCCTTCTCCAGAGAATCCCACCCCCAGTCCAGCTGGGTCTGACAGCCAGAGGGATCATCATCCCCTGGCTGGTGGGAGACCCCTTCCCTTTGGAGGCAGCTCTCCTGCGGCTCCATCGCTGCTTTCCCAGCTTTGCAGACAAATTGCACTTCTTTCTCCAAACCCACAGGTTCCTTTAAGCCTCAAAATGCTCCTGAGAGCTTTTATCCTGCCCTCCTCCTCGGTCTGGAGGACAAGGGCTGGGCTCGGGTGCTGTTATCGAGCTGGTAATAACGCAGGCGAATCCCCCTCGGGTTTAATGACTAAATCCAGCCTGTTTTCTCATGGAGACACTCCCACCGTTGAAAGCACGGCCTGAGCTGGCGGCAGCCTCACTTATCACCAGAACCACCAAGGCCACGCCAGCCGCTGCTTTTCCCCTCCTTGTCCTCTGGTCTTTAAGGGCAAAGCCGTTCCGGGGGCTGAGGGATGGATGCGGAGGGAGGCTGGGGCGATGCTCCCACACTGATGGGGCTCCAGTTTCACACGGAGCCCGGCAGAGGCACGGGGCCGGAGCGGGGCTGGGAAGCAGGATCCGAGCACTCCGGGCTGGCTCGCTCACCACATACCTCATTTTCCCATATAAGGCCAAAGAGAGCAGTAACTCTCCTGGCAAGCGGATCAATAAAAACAGATGGTGGGCTCACAATTAGAGATTAAGCACATACCAATCCCGGACAAACAGGCCATAAATCATACGTGAGGAGGGTATTTATAGTTTAGATCACATTCCTTCATTCATTCAAAATGGCCCAGGAAAGGAAAATAACACAAAATTGCTCTTTTCTGCTTTGTTCCCGCCCTGCTTTTTCAAAGCTGTGCTCTCTTCTGGTGGGGGATGCTCCCAGGCCGTGAGCAGGGATCTCCTGGAGGACACCACGAGTGACCAGCCATGAGCACAAATGTTGTCAAACGGGCATTTGCTCTTTACAGTAATGGCCAAGCACTTTTTTAATGCAGAAATTACTGCCTAAATTAACTTGTTCTAGAAAATAACAAACTCCTTACTCCTGGGGAGCCAAGCTGGAGGCAAATGCAACAGGACAGGCAGAAAACACCAGCCAAAACTGACTGGCTATGAAGATATACAGAGGCCTGAAGAGTGGATGAATGGTCCCAGGCTTTCCAAAGCACCTGTGTGACTCCAGTCCAGACCTCTAGGATGGTTAATTTTAATGGGAACAAGGGCCTGGGCACTCCAGACTTCAGGAAGCCCCATCCCACTGCAAGTCATGCTCTGAACTCCCAGAACTGTATCAGGAGGATGGAGAGGTTTCTTCTTTGGGAACGCAAAGGACTTCTCCACCTGGCTGTGGGAAGAGGCGTGTTGAGCAGAGGATGGCACGGGGACAGCAGGCTGACTGCTGCAGAGCTGCCCTGTGCCCAGAGAGGGATGTCTCCCCTCCCTGTCTCCTCCTCCTCATCCTGCCTCCACCCTCTCTCTCAGTGCATCCCCACCATGGCTTTGCACGTTGTGCCAGCACAACGCTGTTTTCCTTCTTGACACAGCTCTTCATTCTGGCGGTTTGTGGGGGTTTGTGCGCTCAGAGACAGGAGAAGCAATCCCAGCCGTGACGCACGTCTCGAGATAGCGATCGTGCCGGCATCCACTGACAAGCAAGTCTAATCAGCATGTGAAATAGCTGTTAGCTGCCCGCTATCATCACCGATCTGTTGACAACACAGCCCGCGTAATAAATCAGGACTTCAGATCATGAGGCTATCACAGCCCTCTGCAAACTGCTGCTGTGATGTTCTACAGCAGCCCGGCCACCGCAGCGCAGTGACATCCCCACCTGCGGGTCAGGGCAGGCTGTGCCTGGGCATCGGGGGCCATCACAGTGACTTCCTCTCAGAAACACGTTTCATCTCAAAGGGCTGCACGGCAAAGAGAATCCACTGCAGGGGAACCCCGAAGCACGGCTGGGGCTATTTCATGTCTGCCAAGGCACGAGGGCCAGGATCCTTCCCAGAACTGTTTAATCTACCAGCGAGGCTGTAACCCGTGCACCATTTATTCCATGTGCTTATATCACCACCTGGGGCTTTCTTTCTGCAGAGATAAGGCCCATAACTGTCACGGTTGTCCTGATGCAGGCACCATGTGCTGCTTGCAGGACAGTCAGCCCGTGACTGTCTCCAGCTCCCCCATCAGCGAGCCACCGCTGCACTCACCTCACACACAACTGCTCCAGCCTTTGCCTTTGAGTATGAAATACACTAAAAGATGCCTTTGGGTATTTGCTGGAGCGAGGTGGAAGCAGACTTCCCCTGAAGACAGCTCTCTGAGGGAAAAGGTTTAACTTCTTTTTCTTTACCAAAACTTCTACATTTTTGCTCCAGCACCTCTCCCTGCCCTGAAGCATCTTCCGTAACTCCCATTCTTTCATTCAAAGCAAAACGAACAGTGAAATCTTTAATGTAAAGCATTCACAAATGCTTAAACTACCAGAGAAGCTTAAAAGATAGTTCTTGTAGCCTTGAAGCAAAATCCATCCCTAGTTGTGCTTGGTGCTGTGCCTCTGCCAGAGGAAATAAGGAAGAGCCTGGTGCATTTATAACAGGAAAGCGATGCAACAGAGGGTGTCCACAGCTTTGCAGGGTGTCACACTGCTGACACCAAGCAGGAGCACTCGGGACGCAGCTGGGTAGCAGGTGAATGATGCCTGCCCTGGTCTCGGTAAGCCCACTGCCACCCCAGCCCCATCCCTACTGCCTGTGGAGGTGGCAAACTGCAGTGAGGAGTTGTCAGCAATCCCCTCCAGGCGATATTTAGCAATCCCCAGCACTGGGGATGCAGATGAGGTGTGAAGCACTGATTGCGGTTGTGTTCCTCCCACACCCCTGGAGCCATCCCTGGTGATGCCTCAGCTCTGGACCTGCTTCCTGGAAGCAGGTGAACACCTCCTGCTTTCAGCCTCCTCCACCTGCACTGACACAAGCAGCACTGGCTTTCACCCAGGCAGACGTTGCCGATGGAAATGCCACCCGTCCCGTCCCCATGAGTCACCTCATTTCTGCACCCCTTTGGGCACCTGCTCTTTGCAGGCTCAGCTGAACCTCCCCTGGGGACTTGTGGACATCCTCGGCTGTGACAGTGGCTGTGGAGGGCTCGTGCTGGGTTGGGTCCAGACCACAGCAGAGCCACGTCCCCATGGGGCAGTTGCACTGCTGTGAACCACGCTGCCAACCCCCCCGGCACAGGGTTATTTACAGGCTGTGTTGATGCCATGGACACCAAGCCAGCCATGGGGATTGAACCAGAGCACTTCAATGAACCATGTGAACTGCTGCACAGGGAGGAGGGAGCCAGCCCAGGCTGCCCGCAAAGCTGGACACGCACCTTGTGCTGCCCCGTGCTCTGTGTCAGCTCAAGCGGGCAGACGGGAATGGCAAATATTGCTCAATCAAACAGGAACCGTAAGCTTGCCCATCCATGTGCAACGCACTCGCTGGTGGTGGCGGTCCACTTGCTCCTGGGGAGCAGCAGCTCCTATCTCACTGCTTTCATCTGGTATGAAATCACTCCAGGAATCCTCCTTTTGCTGTTACTCAGCCTCCTCCGCCCTTGTCAGTGAATGTGATAAAAATCTGCCCTTCATCAGATTCAAGGAGAAGTTAATCAAAATATTTACACAACCCTCAGGATCCTGCTCT
The DNA here is from genome assembly GCF_028554395.1 of Pezoporus wallicus. NCBI lineage: Eukaryota > Metazoa > Chordata > Aves > Psittaciformes > Psittacidae > Pezoporus > Pezoporus wallicus. The sequence continues at coordinate 712,348 of NW_026641435.1, forward strand.
CGCCAGGGCTCTGTGGTGTCCTCATTGCAGCAGGGCCCCTGCGAGCATCGCCCCAGCTCGGAGAAGGAAATTGCAGCCCTGTTGCCCACGGGCATCTCCCATTGCCCCCATGGCCATTGCCCTGGGCTCTCTGTCCCCATCCCACCCTGTGGCACCGGCTGCAAGATGTTGTCTGTCAAGCAGCAGAAAGCCTTTCACACCAGCAGGAGCAGGCCTGGGCTCTGCTCACTTGCTCATCTGGCTGGGCTGCAGCAATGAAAAGCACAGCAAGTTAAAACCTGCAGTTCTGCACAGCACCGGACAGGGACAGCATCTCTGCTGAACCCTGCCCATGGTCTGTCCAGCACAGGGCTGAGCTGCCCATCGCCTGCAGATGATGCACATCCCAAAGCCCAAGGCTCTGGGATGTGCAGCCCCTGCCCATCACCTGTGGGCACCCAGCTGCTGGATGTTGGAATTCAGCGCTGCCCAGGTGGTTCCTCCACCTTTGCTCACATGGAGAGATCATTGCTCACATAACAGTGAACACAGTCATACTGACCTCGGGCTGTGCCAGAGAGGATGTGGCTGCCCCATCGCTGGCAGTGCACAAGGCCAGGTTGGACACAGGGGCTTGGAGCAAGCTGCTCTAGTGGAAGGTGTCCCTGCCCGTGGCAGGGGTTGGAACTGGATGAGCCCTGCTGGCTGGTCCCTGCTGACCCAAACCAGTCTGGGATTCTATGATGTATCAGGTAGTACCCAACGGGACCCACTTGTCCCCGCCGGGCCACCAGCCCTCCTGTGGGCTCGCAACTCTCTGTCCACCTCAGCTCATCCCTCCATACCCAATGGGTCTGTCTATCCCACCTTGTCCTACCCAAACATTCAGCTATTCCCACTGGTTGTGTTTATTGCCAAAGACCTTCCTAGATGTGATGCTTCATCTGGTGGCCCTTTCCTCTCAGATTTGCAGAAGGACTTGGTCGTTTTCTGGACCATCCATCTAGAGAAGCACAAGGGGGCTGCCCCATGCAACACACTACAGGCAGACATTACGGCCCACAGGCAGATGTGACAGGCGATGTTTTCATGAAGAAGTAGCAAACCCTGTCTGAGAGGACCTAGACCTTGGTTTGCTTTCATTGACAGTCCCCACACCTCCACTGCACTCTGACAACATTCAGCAGATGGGAGCTGCCTTCGCTGCTGCCCGTGTGTGATTCCACGGCGTGGCCTGCAGCCTGGCTCCTCAGTTTGCATCCCTTTATGAAGCTGTGGTGATGAAGGTTAGGTGCTATGTTTTATTTCCACCTTTCACTGCAATTTCCCTACCCGTATGAGCACTGACATGTGGGCCAGCCCCTGCTTGGCCAGGTGAGCCACATCCGCAATGCATTTCATTTGCATCCTGAGTAGCTGTGGTGGATTTGTGAAGTCTGGTTTGGACATCTAAGAACAAGGATCTAGGACAAGGTCATCTTTTTGTTTAGGTTTGCTTTGGTTTCTTTTCCAGGCAGTATAAAGCAGCCTGTGCTACTTTGCTCCTGCAGATAAGCTTTTCCTGCGCCATTGTTACAGGTTATTTTCCTTGATGTACTCTATTTCTGGCACACGCAGCGAGCCCTCACATCCTTCCCTATCTCTGTGTTCACTGGAGTTCAGTTAAAAATATTTCTGGCCTTTATCTTACATTTCCCATGCTAAATATATCCTTTAGACCTTGTTTCTGCTTCTGAATCACCGGTCTTTAAACAAGACCCTACTGGGTATTAAGAGCCCCCACTAAACAAGAAACAGCGCTGGGGTAATACCGCAGCAGCTCCGGCAGCCTCCCCTCCAGCAGTAGCTCTGGCACTCAGTCTGCATCCTGCTGGAGTCCAGATGGGCGGTTTTGATCCAGCAGAGAAGCATTAGTTCAGCTCTGGACTTTGCTCCCACACACTTTTATCACAGGCTCTTGAAGTGCATTTGAAACCACTAAATCTTCTCCTATTAACAGCCCGTTTACAGATGGAAAAGGTATTTCTGCAGTCTTGTGGGGGCTGTTTGTCAAGCAGGTTTCACTAATATGGGCTTCCTGTAAATAAGACATGAAATATTGGTGGTGGTTCCTCCTGCGCTGGGGGTTTGGAGCTCCAGCAACAAGTTGGTGTCCGAGTTCAGCGATGCTGTTGATGGTGGTGGGTCTCGGTGTCCTCCTGGGCTCCCCCCACTTTGCAAGAGAATTAAAGGCTATGTAATGGCCATGGAGCAATTCCCACTGGGAAGTTAAATGAGGTCCCAGCCTTTGGGGCAGAGGGTCTGTCACACACAAACCAGGTCTCCCCCTCCCAGGAGCACCCCAGGCTTGCTTTCCTGTGCAGTTTTAAGCTCGTCTCATACCTCCTGGGGAACCCGACACTCCCCACATGGGCCTCATGCCAGTCCCAGCAGTGATTGAAGCTTCCAGAGCAGGGACCCGGTTCCCAGCACCACTCACATCGGAAGATCTCGTATTCTGCCATCAGAGGGGGCTGCTGCCGTACCCTCACCCTGACCCTTCACACCTTGCAACTCCTCACTCAGCTGTGTTGTCTTCATTGTAGATGGTTTATTCTGTTGTCCTCAGTTTTTTGACTGAGTCCAGCAGCTCTGGCTGTTCAGGAGTGGCTCAGACCCACGGACTGTGTTCCTCTACTCTTTCCAACTCCAAACACCACCTGTATAAAGTGAAAGGCCCCAAACACCATCATAAATGGCTTTATTTTATTTTGCTAGCCCCTCAGTGCTGCCTACCACCCAGCCAGCAGTGAGGTCAGTACATCCTAAAGGAGAGCTCAGTGCTCGTGGGATCGGTCCTGTTTTTCCAAGCCTACCTGCCAGTTAATGCACACCACATAATACTTGGCATGAGTCACCTCCCAGAATTTTTCCCCTTGGAAGCAGTGGAAATATTCCTCCTACATGCACAGCACGCTGGGTCTGGGCGTGAGTGGAGGCTATGCTGCTGCTGTGCAGTGGTTGTCACTGCACACCCCCACCCTCACCAGGGTGTCCACAGCAATGTGCTGCTGGCTTTTCTCTTAGCCCTTCCTATGGGGATGCACTGGGGCACCGCTGGGCTCTTCCAGCTCTTTGCACAGAGCTGGGTGTTCTTCAGGTCAAGGGAAGATGTCCTCACCTTCCTCTACGTGTCCTCTGCAGCTCTTGTCCTGCAGCTACCAAGCGTGCATCTATGGAGCCTTTGCCCCAGGCACTTGCTGCAGACAGGAACTTGGTCACATTTACAGAGCTCTCAGCTGTGTGGTTTTCACTTTGTACCTTTGTGCTCCAACAGCTCAACTCCTCAGTGGGGATGAGCACGGGGTGGCAAGTCCAGCATCTCCCTCATGCATCCCTGGGTGCCTTTCAGCTCGCTCCAGACTGGGCAGACCAGGTCTGTGTGCTTGCTCTGCGGCTCTGGGGTTTTGCCCAGGTCTTTGCCACAGTTTGGTTTTGTGCTGGGGACGTGGTTTGCCTCCTTGCCAAGCTGCATGGCTGGTTCTCAGCTCCCACCTGGGCTTCGCCTTCTTGCATCTTCCACTATAAAAGCATCTCTCCCAGTCCCATTTGCCTGCTGGGTGCAGGATACCAGAGACTCCTCCAGCACTTTTATTGCTGGCTTTCACGGAGTTACACAAAAGCCATTATTAAGAGAGTCAAGTGCTGAAATCAGGCTGCCTCCACCCCTCCCTTCCTGTTGGCCTCCAGAACCTGCACACACAGCATTTAACCACTGCATCGTTTAAACCCTCTCTCCACGCTCAGGGAGTTTCTCCTCTGGAGCTTTCACTGCTCCATCCTTCCACTCTGTATTTTCCTGGCTCATTTTCTCCCAATCCTGTGGAAGACTCAGCTGCTTTAGAGCCTGGGGCTGTGGCAGAGACCCGCTGCTCTGGTACAGCACAATGATGTAGGGAGCCCCTGCCCCAGCGGCGGGCACCGTTTCTCCACTGCGCAGTCTTGTGCAGAGGAGGGAGGCAGCGAGCGTGGGCACCTCCCTGGGTGCTGGCCTGGGGCTGGGGGAGACCCAGACCTGTTGGGAGCTGCCCTTGCCTGGAGATGGTGGTCGCTAACGTGGGTGTTCTTACAGCACATCAGGGCCAAGCTGGCTCAAACAAACCCTCCTGGATACCCACCCCATCCTGTCCTCTGGAGCCCCCAGTACAAGAGGGACGTGGAGCTGTTGGAGCAAGGTCAGAGGAGGCCATGGAGATGCTGCAAGGGCTGGAGCAGCTCTGCTCTGGAGCCAGGCTGAGAGAGCTGGGCTGGGTCAGCCTGGACAAGAGAAGGCTCCTGAAGGGGAGACCTGAGAGCAGCTCCAGTGCCTGAAGGGGCTGCAGGAAAGCTGGAGAGGGGCTTGGGACAAGGGATGGAGGGACAGGCCAAGGGGAATGGCTTTAACCTGCCAGAGGGGAGACTGAGCTGAGCTCTTAGGCAGAAGCTCTTCCCTGTGAGGGTGCTGAGGCGCTGGCACAGGGTGCCCAGAGAAGCTGTGGCTGCCCCATCCCTGGCAGTGTTCAAGGCCAGGTTGGACACAGGGGCTTGGAGCAAGCTGCTCTAGTGGAAGGTGTCCCTGCCCGTGGCAGGGGTTGGAACTTGATGAGCTTTGAGGTCCCTTCCAACACAAACCAGGCTGGGATTCTGTGATCCACTCCCATGGCTCAGACCCAACACCTCTTTGTCCTGTGGCCACCGCCACAGAGCAGAGGGTCTCAGTGGCACAGCCAGACCTTTCTCTGCAGCTCTCAGGAGCACGGTGCCTTGCCTGGACCTTCCCCAGCAGCGTCCTTGTCCTTCGGCAGCAGCACAGCACCAGCAGGGCTGCCCACGCAGCAGCCCTTGCTCCCACCACTGCCCCACGCTGGGATCTGGGACTCGGCAGATTCCAGACCAGCCCTTCCCAGCCCGTGCTGGAATGGCCCATCAGGAGGTGGCACAGCAGGGCTCCTGCTGTCAGCCCAGCGCCTGCCGTGGGATGCAGGGGAAGGAGCTGGGAACACAAACACATCTTCCTGTGCACATCCCCGCTGCTGGGAGGCTGCAGTGCCTGGAACCTGCCCTTGAACACTGCCTGGCTCTGAGCAGGGCCAGCTCTGCTCCTGCACCATCAGGTGAGCGTGTGTCCTGGAGAGCAGGTACCAGATTCACCTCCAGGCAGAGACCTTGAGTGCCACAGGAAGAACCTGCTTTGTCTGATTCTGACCGTACCTGAAACAGGAGGTTGTGGCGGGATGGGGAGGGAGACAAGAATTCCAGGTAAATCACTGGTGAGGATGGCTGGAAAATCACAGACCGCAGGAAACTGACGGGAGAAAGAGCGAATGAGAGCAAGGGAGGAAGAAGCTTTGGTCCGCCACTACGTGGACCTCCTGTCCCTGGCAAGGCTCAGGGCAAGGTAACCCCTTCCTTGGCACTGCTGCCAACAGCATGGGCACCCCTGGGGTCACTGCACCCTGGAGCCAACATCACAGGAGCATCAGAGGGACACTGGCTTTGACCAACAAAGGTTCAGGCCCAGTGTGTATCTCCAGGAAGCTAGCTGGGAGGCTCTCTGCAGGAGATGTGAGAGGGGCTGAGAGCAGAGGGACAGAGAGAACACTGGGCAAACCCCAGAGAGAAGAGAAGAACAATTCCAGGAGACCATGTTCCCCACCAAAATAGGCTTGCTAATCTCATCCTGGCATACACTTCAGACCCCAGCTCTGCCCAAGGGCCACCACGTCCTAGCTCCCAGGAAGGACCATCACATCCCATGACGTGCTCTAGAATCATAGAATGGTTTGGGATATAAAGGACCTTAAAGCTCCTCCAGATCCAACCTCTGCGACGGGCAGGGACACCTTCCCTAGAGCAGCTTGCTCCAAGCCCCTGTGTCCAACCTGCCCTTCAACACTGCCAGGGATGGGGCAGCCACAGCTTCTCTGGGCACCTTGTGCCAGCGCCTCAGCACCCTCACAGGGAAGAGCTTCTGCCTTAGATCTAACCTGACTTCCCCTGTTTCAGTTTGAACCCATCACCCCTTTTCCTATCCCTCCAGTCCCTGATGAAGAGTCCCTCTCCTGCATCCTTGTAGCCCCCTTCACACACTGGAAGCTGCTCTGAGGTCTCCACGCAGTTTCTCTTCTCCAGGCTGAACAGCCCCAGTGTTCTCAGCCTGCCTCCATACAGGAGGTGCTCCAGGCCCTGATCGTCCTTGTGGCCTCCTCTGGACTTGCTCCAACAGCTCCATGGCCTTCTTACAGCGAGGACACCAGCACTACACACAGTGCTGCAAGTGGGGCCTCGAAAGAGCAGAGTAGAGGGGCAGAAGGAGGTTCGAGGAAGAGTTCCAGCTCCTGGAAGACATGAGTTGCCTCCTTGTTTAATGTATTACAACTTAACAAGCTTGGACAAAGCAGCTTCAAGTTTCCCCTGGGGGGATTCAGCGAAAGCTGTGATTTATCACGTTCTGCATGGAGCACTTCCCCAGGCTGACTCTCACCAAGTGCTGGCCCCGAACCATGCTGGGAATGCTCCCCACGGTCACTGACCTGAGCGTGCCTCAGAGCAGGGGGAGCACCACAGCATTTCACAGGGACTTCATCCCTCCATCCCTGAACACCAAAGCTCTGTGCAAATATTCATCACCCCTCCAAGGCACAGGATGAACGCTGCTGCTGCCGTTGTAGAGAAGGAGAAAATGAGGCACGGGATGAAGTGGCTTGTCCACGCTCGTACTGGGATGGTCCAGCCAGCCCTGTGACACAGGAGCTATGGGGGTCCTCACTTCCGAGGTAGGAGATGAAATCTGAGGATTTTACCACAATTCCCTAAGGCTTCCCAGTAGCGGAGTGGTTCTAACGAGGCAGACAGCAATAATCCAGAGTCCTCTGAAACCCCTGATGTCCCTTCCAGATATTTTTCTTGCTGATCCTGTACTTGTTTCAGAGCTCCCAGGATGCACCTGCAATGCACACTGAAATGCGCTCATTACTAACCTGGAACTGGTTATGTTTAGGTTCATGAATTTATGCTGCAGGGTCCTTTCAAGTTAACTGTAACAGCCTTGATTAATCCTTCCTTTATGGAGAGCCAGGCCGGGTGGAGAAAAATGGAGAGGAGGAGCAGTTGGGATGCTTGGGTTTGGTTCCTTGCCTTTTAGCTCTGCCACTGAACCTAGACATGCCTTGGCAGAAGAAGGCAGGTCTAGTGGTGAAGGTATGGGCACAGATGCCCTTTGGTTGAGCGTCCTGTGCCCAGCCATGGGAAGCAGAGTGGTGTTGTTGCACTGGAGACCTTCCAGAGCTACCACACATAGGGAACAATGTGGATACATGGCCACCTAGACTGGGATATTCCCAGTGCCCGAGCAGTGGTTGTTACTGGTGAGAAGGCAACTCTGACTGCGCAGCCATAGATCCATGTGTCCATGGAAGCTCCCCCAGTCCCAGCCTGTGCTGGAGCTATGATGTACAAGCAGATCAGCCAACAGGCTCATCCCACATGAAAGCTGCTGCAAGTAAAACCAGAAAATATAGTTGTCTCGCCAGCAAGACAAGAGCCAAACCAGCCAGGCTGGATGGGAACCGGTCAGGTAGCACCGCTCGCCCTGGTTTGGCTGGGCTGGGAGCAAGGCAACGGGCAGGTTTAGGAAACGCTCTCCATGCTCTGTCTGGTTGCCTCCATTTGCAGGCCTAAAAGTCACTTTTGAAGGCATTGGCTACAGGCAAGAGGATGGTGTTGATGACCCTTAGTCCCAGTCCTAGAACTGGTTCAGCTCCTGGGGACATGGAAAGTTGAGGTTTCTCCGTCTGAGAGAAGCCACTGCTTGTGGTGGTGGTTACTTGAGGGGCTCAAAGGTGCTGGAAGAGGAAGAGTGAGTTTGGCTTGTAGGGCTGCAGGATGAAGAGCAGCATGGACATGGTGAAAAAGGGCTGAGGGACACATGCAGACCCTGTCTTACAGGACTGCTGGTGTAGATGGCATTACTCACAGGGCCTGTCCAAGCACCATTTGATTACAAGACCTCTTCCCACTTTGACTCATGATGACTTGGCTTTAGTTATTTGCTCCTTCAGCTATTGCAAAGAAATGCACATCTGGATCAGCTCCATGTCATGGCTGGGAAATGGGACCCACTCATCCCCTGGGCAGGAGCAGTGGGAAGGGGTTTGGAATAGGGATGATTCTCAGCCCAGGAGTTTGCAGAGCTTCCCCTGTACTGTCTCCAGGACAAGCAAATGCAGCCACAACCCCAAGGTTTAATCTTTTATTTCTCATTCAGCAGAAAACAAGGGCAAATCCACCAGGTTTCAGCAAAGGAAACCCCCCTCTTGTCTTTCCCACGAGACCATTTCTGTTGCAGCTGAGATGCAGGAGCTCAGCCTCCTTTGCAGCTCTAACCTGTCCCTCCTGTGCTGATGGCACTAGATGCTTTTCCAGCTCTTTGCAGGGTCCCCCCACCTGGCATCTGGTGTCCCTGGGTTAGCAGGAGGGCACAGGAGGCCAGGAGCATGCTGAGATCTCATGATGCTGAGCCAGGAGGCTCCCAAAGATGCGCTGCAGGATGCACACTGCAGGATGCACACAGGGCACATGGACCTGGGAGGGTTTCTGTGCAGGGATTATTTCACTTCTTGGTAAGGTTTTGGTTTGTTTTTTTTTTTTTACAAAAATCTGAATCCCAGAACATTTTCTGTAAAAGGAAGCAAAGGGGGAACATTCCAGGACAAAACTATTTCAAGTGGAGAAGCTTTAGCTCTGCTTTGGAAATCGGAAATATGGTACAACTAGGGGGAACACACCTGCTGGGGTGTCACAGGGCAAAGAGGGGAAGGTGAAAACATCCACATCCAGGTTAAAATAGCCACATCCAGGTGTGTCAGCATCACCTCTGTGGCTGCGTCACCAAAGCATCTCCCAGGCCAGTAAACGTGGGCAGCTGCAGAGGTTGGACTGAACGGGTGCTGGAGTAGACCACGCTCCTCGGCAGTGTCTGCGCATCTTCAGGATGGGTCTGGCACAGGACCACTGTGTCTGCGCCTCCTCACTCCTCCCGCGGCCCTGCAGCACGTCCCAGCAGGGATGGCTCCAGCAGGGCAGGAAGCTGAGCCCAGCCAGGGCTGCCCTGCTGCAGCACCGGGGAGGCTGCTCAGACCTGCTCAGCACCGCTGATCTGCAGCAGCTCCCTCAGAGGCAAAGTGATGCTGGGGCCGATAGGGAACCGCTGAGCGAGCAGGGGCAGGGCTGCACCCATCCTGACTCAGGCCTGGCCTCCACCCGGCTGGGCGCGGGGCAGGTACCCTTGATGTGGGATAAGGGCAGGACTCGGCCGTGTGCTGCACTGCTTACACCGTGAGCATCCTCCATCCCCCGTGGGCATGGAGCCAGTGAGGAGCCACCGGCCCCTCTCATGCCCAGACCGGGATCAGACCTGAACCGCACTGTGAAACACACGCAGGTATTTGCCTTCAGGGGCCTTCCAGGTTTCTACCCTTTACCCAGTTGCCCTGCAGTTATTACCAGGAAACAGTGACAGGACAAGAGGAAACGGCCTCAAGCTGCACCAGGGCAGGTTTAGATGGAGCTGAGGAACAATTCCTGCCCCAGAGGGTGCTCAGGCATTGGAACAGGCTGCCCAGGGCAGGGCTGCAGTCACCGTCCCTGCAGGTGTTCACACAGCGTGGGGACGAGGCCTCAGTGCCATGGGTTAGGGGTGGCCTTGGCAGTGCTGGGGTAAGGGTTGGACTGGAGGAGCTTGAAGGGCTTTTCCAACCCGGCTGATTCTGTGACTCTATGGAACACTTGTTCAAGCAGCACAGGCCACGTTTCCAGCTGGTGCAAAGCGACATCCTCCAGTGCAGCCCTGGGAGCTGAGCTGCATTTCCCCTGCTCACCACGTGCCCCACCTCTTGCGAGTGGGAGAGCTCTGCACCACAGCCCAGCAGCTTAGGAATGTTTAAGGGACTTCTTCAGTGCTGGGAAGGAAAGAGCTGGTGGCTGGGAGCGGAGCTGGCAGGCGCTGGGGAAAGGCACAAGTGATGGAGAATTGTCCTGCCAGAGGTGTTCCCAGCAGGCACAGGCTGACAGTGCGGGAGAGGCCGTGGCCATGGGATGAGAGGCTGGAGCGCTGTGTGGGGAGCTGGAGGATCACAGAACCAACTGGGTTGGAAAAGCCCTTTAAGCTCATCCAGCCCAACCATTCCCAGCACTGCCAAGGCCACCGCTAACCCATGGCACTGAGGCCTCGTCTCCATGGGGTATGAACACTTGCAGGGGCGGTGACTGCAGCCCTGCCCTGGGGAGCCTGATGCTCAGATTCATATCAGGTCTGAACCCCACCAAGCTGCAGAGTGTGTCTGTGTGAGAGGGAGAGATTGCTGATCAAAGCCAGTCTCATTCACACTCCCTCAGCCCAGGATTTCAGATGAATTTGAATAGAAACAGTGAAACTTGTATGTATGTTACATGCAGAAAATGGTGTTAAACTGGAGTCAAGGGGGAGCTCAGATACCAGTAGCTTGGGGTGAATAATATTACAAGGTCATTGCTACTAACCTAAACCTAAATGTTATAAATCCAGGAAATTCAGAGCTGAGGTTAATCGTCAGGGAATTTCAGGCATGTCAGGAATGCAGAGATCAGGCACCAGTCACCTGTAGTGCAAAGGCAGAAATGAAACACGTCTTTAAAAGCGGGTTACATCTAATCCAGGTCCTCCTCTGTGGAGCAGAGCAGCACCCCCAGCAAAGGAGAGAAAAGGGGGGCTCTATATGGTGAATTAGTAAATACATTTGCAGCCAGCTCCCATGCAGGGATCTGTGTGGTCCAGCCCTACACAGGCAGGGCTTGGTTATTCTCAAGCAGGAGTGAGGATGAGAGACCCAGAGACCCAGAGGACATAAAAACGAAGGAGGAAATGCAATTCCTGTGTGTCTGAAGGGAAGACTGCAGTTGACTGATTGTCTGAGCTGGCAGAGCTGGTGATGGGTGCGTCGGGCCATGGAGTGCCTGTGGGCATCCAGGGCCATGCCCTTTCCCATCTGCTTTGCAGCCAGGGCTGCTGCCCACCGCAAGTGTTTCTGCTGCAGGGACACATCTGGTCACAGCAGCACTGCCAAAGTGGGGACCGGCCCAGTAAAGGTCAGTGGGAGCTGGGGCCAAGCAGCCCATGTTGGAGAGACTGGAGCTGTAGCACAGGGCAGGCGGGTGCAGGAGCTGTGGCCCTTTGCCGATGGGCAGAGGGAGGATGTGCCTGTTTGCTGCAAGGCTCATGTGCAGCGTTCAGGGATGGGGGGCAAGCAGACGGGTTGGGGGGTGTGCATGGCAAAGCCAGGCTCTGCTGCTGGGCTGTTTGCTGGGAAGCATTGCCAGCACACAGGTACCCCCAACACTGATACCAGGAGAGAAGGGCTCAGTCCAGACCAAAGATGCCACGTCAGCCCCTCGGCACAGCCAGCACCCTCTCTGCAAGGGGGCTTTGCTTGAGGACCCTCTTCCAGCCGTCACCCACTGTGTGCATCCAGTCCTTGGAACCAGTGGTGCGCCGCACTGTGCCCTTGGACTTGCAGTTAATCCCTGGTGACAGTTTGCTCCCTGGATGTACCAGCATTCACCTCTTTGGTGCTGGGAGCCCCACGCTGGCTCAGCAGGTGGGTGGCCGCAGAAGGGTTAAGTCAGCAGCACTGCAGCTAATCAGATTGGAATCCAGTTCAGTTGCAGGTTCCTGTGATCCTTGATGCCTGCTCCTACAAAGTGATGGAAAATGACAAATATTTATCCCCTCTCTGTCAGCGGCCCTTTATCTTCCCACACTGTCATCAGGCTTTTCCAGCCCGGCTTTTGGGAGGGAAGAGTGTAAGCAGATACTATATAAGGGTAAAAGCTGGTTTGGGCAGCTCTCAGCTTTTGCATTCGCAGCATTCCTGTGAGGAGAGGCTGGGGGAGGAGGTGTGAGACACCGAGGTAGATCCAGAGGACCCAGATGCTTCCTGGGGTTCCCAGTGCCCCAGGTGAGGAGGTGCCTGGTCCAGGGGCACATCACAGTAGGGGTACCTTTGGTGGGGCACAATAAAGGGGGAGTTCATGCTCCCCTGCTTCGGGAGAGATGTGTGAGCCCTGTGTTAGGTGTGGGGTAACCTGCAGGTACCCTGGAGCTGGGGAAGGCTTTTCTTGCTGCTGTGCAGGGGTGACAAGGTGAATTGTGCTGCTGCATTGCTCTCACACCCCCTGCACCCGGCCTGCTGGGAGCACACGGGCAGGCAAAGGAACAGTGCCTTTGGGAAGGCAGAGGCAGGGCAGCCAAGTGGCCACAGCAGCCACATGAGTGTGCGCTGCTACACATACGGTGATGCTGTGACCTGGCACTGGCCTGGCCATGGGCTTTAAGGGAGGGCTGAGCCCTTACCAGATAAACCAGGGTTTTTTCCAGAGAAGAAGCAGTGCTGTGAAGAGATGCAGCCACAGTCTGAGCCCTGAGCTCCATCGGGCTTCTCCAGGAGCCCTGGGATCACCAGCGCATCCCGGTCCCCTGCTGCTGAGGCAGGAGCCCAAGCAGGAGCTCAGGCATTGCCCATCTCTCCTGAAAACCCACCTGCTTTCTCCCCAGCTGCCCAAAGCTCGGGGGGTTGAGGGGCCATGCCCTGACCCTCTGAAAGCAGCCGCCCTCCTCCTGGCCCTGGCTGCTGGGTCACGGGTGGGTGCGGGTGAGCCGGGATGCTGCTGAACGTGGTGCTTGCCGGCTGCCCCAACGCCGCACACAGCCCAGGCAGGGACTCTGCACGGGGACCTGGCCGGGGGCCCTGCTGAAAGCTCTCTTCTGCAGCACTTCCAGCTGCTTCCTTTGGGAAACCTGAGCTGGGAACGGAGCTGTGAAAGCATCTCCCAGTGAACAGGACCTGCCCGGCCACAACCTGTTTGCAGCTACACAGAACCCCAGCTTGGTTTGGGTTGAAGGGACCTTAAAGCTTCTCCAGCTCCAACCCCTGCCATGGGCAGGGACCCCTTCCACTAGAGCAGCTTGCTCCAAGCCCCTGTGTCCAACCTGCCCTTGAACACTGCCAGGGATGGGGCAGCCACAGCTTCTCTGGGCACCCTGTGCCAGAGCCTCAGCACCCTCACAGGGAAGAGCTTCTGCCTAAGAGCTCATCTCAGTCTCCCCTCGGGCAGGTTAAAGCCATTCCCCTTGGCCTGTCCCTACAGGCCCTTGTCCAAAGCCCCTCTCCAGGTTTCTTTTAGGCCCCCTACAAGCATGGGCTGATGCTGTTGGAAACAGCTCTGGTAATTATGCAGGTGTGTTGGTGCCATGGCTATCACACGAGTGCTCATGTTGGGGACATGAAGGTCCCTTCAACACAAACCAGGCTGGGATTCTGTGATTCTATTTAAACATAATCTCTGTATGAGCTCTCCCCCCTGTGCTTATTTCCACATGATTTTACATTGAAAAATCCCTTGCCTCTGGCCTGGAGGCTCAGCAGCGCCTGCAGAGGTTGTTCAGGTAGAAAACTATACATAAAGAAGATGTTTTCTTTTTCTCAGCAGCACGTTCAGTTTCCACACTGCAGAGATCTGGTGGGGGTTGAACAGCAACAGAGAGATAACTAAGCTACAACTAAGAAATAATAAACTGATATGACAAACATTTGAGCTACTGAAAAAGGCATTCACTGCAGCCTCTTGAACCCCAGGTGTAAATGCATGAGGAGGAAGGAAGCCCCTTTTAAATATCTAGCACCAAGACCCTCGAGCAGAGGTGGGGGAGGCTGCAGCAGCTTTGTCCTCAAGTTCCCTTAAAGTCAATTGCTGGATGGGTTCATTAAACTGATGCAACTGGGCTGTGTGGTCTCTTCAGCCAGGCTGTGGAAGGTTAAGTGAAGGTGGCTGCAACCACTCCATGTGATAAGGCAATGCCTGGTGAGCTGAACCCAACAGAGGCCTTCCCTCAGTGAGAGCAGAGCTTCTTCCCCCAGTGCCTTCCTGCAAAGTCAAAGACCAAGGTTAACATCTAGGGTAATTAATACTCTGTTTGCTTTGCAAACAGCCTGTTCAGATGTTCAGCCCAATCTCATCCATCTTAAGCAGATGAGAAAAGGCGCAAGTCCAATTAAAACCAAAATCATTGAATGGTTTGCAAATCACCTTTATCTTCGTCCTAAAGCTCTACCAAGGCTCTGCCCTGTGTCTGGGAGCAGTTATGGAGCAGTTAGTCCCTGGTTTCTCCATACCCCTGATGTGGGCTGCACCCACACCATGGTGGGAAATGGGAACGCTGCCTGTGTGGGAGCAGGGAGATGATCTTGGAACCGGGCAACAATTGCAGAATGGGGAGATGATCACAGAACGGGGAGATGATGGTGAAAATAGGGTGATGATCAGAGGAACAGGGACACGGCCGTGGGAACTGGGTTATGCTGGTGAGAGTGGAGAGGTGACTGTGCTGGAAGCATCCTGCTTGCCGTGATGTCTGCCCTTCAGACCCTGATGTCTCATTGTAGGAATGGTATTTCTGCACTTCTTGGCAGCCATTTCTGCGGTACCCACCAGCCTCAAGCTCTGGGCTGTGGCTGCTTCCCTCCTTTCCCAAGCAGTGCTCGGATTTTCCACATAGCTCAGGATAGTGCCATTCACAGGTGAGAACAAGCAAGCATCTCATGGCTGAGTTGTGTCTGCTGCGACTGGTGAGTGCCTTCAGGTGCCCGGGTGGGACTGGATGCTGCTGGCAGGATCGCAGTGCTCAGGCCAGCACCAGTGCCACAAGGGGATGAGCACCCTCACCCTAACGGGATATTCAAGCTCACTTTCCCTTTGGCATCCACTGGTGCACATCTGCCGATGGAGCTGTGCCATGTGGGCTGTGCCAGGGGTTAACTGCTCCTCACCCTGCTCATCCTCATCTGCCCCAAGGGGTTCGTTAGCTGGGACCAAGCCCAGATTGATCCCCCTCTGGCCCCTCCTGTCCCTCCTCCCCAGCCCAGAGGAGGGGCTGGTACACGTGGTATAAACTCAATGACCAGCTCAAAGCTGAGTATTGGCTTGCTAATTACACCAGCAGGGTTCAGTCAGTCATTAAACTGGATTCAATGAAATTGAATTAGATGGTGGCCGTGGGCTACAACCCAGGGTGAGCCTGGCTGCCAGGGCCTGATGGAACTCCGTGGAGGAGGCTGGTAAAGACCAAGTGGCTCCTTTGAATGTAACACGCTAAAGCACACTGCATGTGATAACTGATAACGGGAGGAGACCAGCACCCCCCCCGTTCAGGCATACTATCATGCCAGCTGCACCGGGGTTGAACTGGACCAGGACTGAGATCCTTCATGCCTGTGGGAGCAGTAAGTGAAGTATTAACATATGAATGGAAAGGGTGAGCTGGTACCCTACAGATGTACCCTACAGCCACTGCGTCTGTCACAGTCTCTGCTAGACACAGGACATGCTCTTCTGCCCCAGCCTCTGAGCTCTCCTGAGCTGGGGAGTGAGAGGGATGTGCCCAAGGCAGGCAACAAGCCCAGCAAAGCTGCATTTTGCTCTCTGGGAGAAGCACTTGCACATCCACGGTGAAAACGCGCAGGCACAAATGGCAAGGCCAACCTTACAGGGCAGGAAAGAAACCAAGGAGCCCCAGAGCAGTGGCCGTGCTGCTGGAGCTGCCAAGCAGGACAAGCCCCTGACCCGCTGGGCTCAGACCTGCTCGTGTCCCAGCCTTTGGGCCCAAGGATGGACAACTGGAGAGGGTCCTGCTGGCTCTGAGAGGTATTCACTTGGAGACCAGAGAGGAGCTGTGGTGCCAGGCTGCTCCTGAGCAGGCGGCAGCTATAAAAAGCCCCGCAGTTGCCTTCCGAGCTGGTGATTCAATACCAAAATGCACAAGCAATATTAATGCTGCCTGCCATGCCAACTGCTGGCTGGCTGCAGCAATAAAAATGCCGTAAATCAGCTCCGATTAAAGGCTGTGCAGAGCCTGACAGGAGGCTTCAACTGAGGCTGGGAAAACCCCTGGCACACCGGCATTGCTGGGGCAGGACCTGCGTGCCGGTGCTTGCCACCCGCAGGGGCCTGGAGATGGTTGGAGGTGCAGAGCTGGGTGAGGGTTGTGCAGGGCTGGGAGAGCTGGCAGCACCTGTGCCCATGTCCGAACACGAGGTCAGCCTTGGGAATGCTTTCCTGTGGTTTTCCAAGCAGACACAAGCTCTCGGGGTCAGGTCTGAAGCTGCTGCTGGCCCTGGAGACAGCTGGCAGGCTGGTGGGACCTGCTGAGTGCTTGGGCATGTCCAGGGCTCCTCGGGTGGACCCCAAGGAGCTCACGGCTTCCTGCAAGGCAGGGAGGCATTTCAGGTGTGTGGTCTTCAAAAATGGGCCCTGGGCACCCCAGATGTCTGCTCCTGGGGGAAGGTTTCTCCTGGGGTCTGCCAGATGCCATCCTCAGCTCAGGTTTCGACCATTCGCTCTCAGAGTGGGCTCTGATGGGTTTTTCTCCTCTATGGCACATTAGGGCATTCGAAGAGCCGCTGAGGGGGCGCTGGAAGCTGGGATCTGCAGAGCTGGGACGCGTTTCCAGGCTTGGTTTCCAGCATGGGTCCCATCTTGTTGCAGCAGCAGCACAGATCATGGGCTGGGGGACACCTGGGGCAGCCCCGGCCAAAATGTCCCCTCTATTCTCAGTGTCCCACCCCAGCCCTGCTGAGACCAGCTCTGCTGTGCTTTGCTCCTCATCCCATGGCCACCAAGGTTATGCCCTGATGGGAACGTGTCAGCACTGATTCTTCTTTGCTGAATCATATAATTGGGTAAAAAAGGATGGGTTTAGTTAAATCTCTGCCACAAGCGAGTGACTGGTCCCAGGTGGAGGTTCTGGCCCGAGAGGAATGGTTTGGTCTCTTCAGCCCAGCCATGGGCCACTGCAGGTCAGTGAGTAAATGAGCCCTGGGCAGCTGCCCCCTGCCCGCTCCCCACTGCTAGAAGAGCTTTGGGGCAGTGACCCATTCCAGGGCAGACCCTCGGTTTCTGCCCAGCCACTCCAGCACAGGGCCAGTCCAGACCCTGGACCACGCAGGGAATCCTGTTCCTTGGCTTCTCTTTTGTCTCCAAACCCTGCTGCTGGGTTTGCCCAGCTGTAAATGGGGCATTTAGTTCAAATTAGGAATCATCCTGTGAGCCCCGGCAGCGTGGCCAGAGGGACAGGGGAAGGAAAGCGAGGGGATAAAGAGGATTTCCAGCCAGGGTAGCCAAGGTGGGTGCTGTACGAGTGCTGATACTCCAGCCCTGCTGAAGGGAAATGGAGATGGGGCACGAGAGAGCAGGCTACAAATAAACCCTGTGTCCGGAATGCGAGGAGGGGAATCTTTCCCCTCGGGAGAGGTTTGTGTGATGTGCTCGTCCTGCTGGCATCCAGGCACCTAATCTTGCAGTTGTGCTGAGTAAAGGCCAGCTCTGGACAGGGCAGCGGAACGTGCCCTTTGAGAGTGGCTCCATGGGAATCCTTCCCTGTATCCTTCTGAAGACTGCAAAATCCTGCCTAGGTTGAAGTCGATGATCTCCTGAGGCCCATCCCAGCTGGAATTAGATACGCTGATCCCACGATGACTGAGAATATCTCTTTCCAACCTTTCTACTGTATAATAGCTCAATCCTTTTCCCTTATAAACACTCCTGCAAACAAGGGGCGCTTCTGCAGCTCGAGCTGGTGTCACTGGGGTGGGAACCCAGCCTGGCAAACTGCGAGCTCCCAGCTAGAGAGAAGCAAAGGGGCAGCTCCCAAACCTGCCGCACGTGGATTTCCTGGGGATACTTCCCAATCCCGGGGTGTGGTGAGCAAGGCGGGGGAGGACAGATCCTGCTGCGAGGGGAAAAGGGAGGTTCAGCTTTCTGGCTGGTTTTAAGCACAGACTTGTGAATGAGCCCTCCTTTTCCTTAAGGGCAGAGAAACACATGCCAAACCCTTGGGCAGAAGGTGGAAAAATCCTGCTCTGCCTTCCCAGCTCTGCTCCTTCCCAGTGTGACGGATGGAGGAAAGGGAAGGGAATAGAGGAAACCGGGCCTGGGGAGCACAGGTCCTCTGTGCGTGTCCAGGTCTCGCTCCTACGTGATGGCAGCAGGGTGATCAGAGATGGATCTCATCCCATGTTCGCTGCTTCAGCCCTTCCTGTGCGAGGAAGCTTGAGACGTTCCATGGAGCACCTTTGTTTCCAGCACCACACGATAGAAAACGGCCGCGCGGATGTTGGAGGCTTGCTTGGGGGGATGCAAAGCTCCCGCTCTCTGCTCTGATCTCGGCTCATTTGCTGCAGAGGTGGCTATTTTTGCTGATCTGACATCAGGTTCACAGCAGCCTGTCCAACCAACCCTTGTGCAATCCCCCTTTGTGAGTAAGGAGCAGACTTTCCATGCCTGATTTAGCCAACTTTTTAAACTACCCAGGACTAAAATACACGATGGGTGAGATGATGAAGCTCATATTTGGTGCTGATCCCTCTGCAGTGCCCTGGAGAACACCTCCTGTCTCAGAACGTTTCCTATTGCCATGTGAGATAAAACAAATGGCGCGGCCCTGGAGAGCAGCATGCTTCAAGAAATAAGTGTAACCTCATCTTACTGTAATTTATTACATCTTGGAAAGCTTGAAACTCCAGCATTAAGCATGAGGCATGAATTTCCAATTCCTTTCAAGCTTCTCCCATAGAAATGTTTACTATAAAGCGATTTTATGGTGGAATAATTTTTCTTTTATTCCTCCACTTCTCTGTGTTTAATCCCATGCAACAAAGCCGGCAATAATTACATGAGCAATTCTACCTTTTCCTCACACCTTCCTTCTGAAGGTGTCAAAGGACATTATACATCAAATGTGCTCTCATCCCTGGCATGGCAAATGGCCATAACGAAGCCTCTTCCCTTTGCAGGGCGAGCAAGGGCAAGGAAGGTACCGTGGCCACTCAAAGCCACAGCAAGTCAGGATTTGAACTGGAAACTGGATCCACATGGATTGTATTCACGTGTCCCCTCGGCACCTCTAAACACAGACCATGTCTGTGCATATGCAGTTCCCGCATTTAAACATTTAACTCTAACGCCTGGCTCAGTATGGTTCAGTACTTGAAGCTATGGAGAAAAAACATGACCCAGAAAGATGCCAGGATGTCCTGATTTGCAGAGACGTGGGCTCCTGGGGGAGGCCAGAGCTGGCTCTGGAAGTGTGCCCAAAGCCTGCCGCAGTCAGGGAGCAGGGCAGGGAGGAGGACTCCAGTCTCTGCAGGAAGCAAAGGTGCCAAATAATCAAGGAACGAGGGTTGTTTGGCTTCTTTGTGGGTGCTGGTAGGGACATGGGACAGAACAAACAGCGGGTGGTGTCGGTTGCGTGTTCTCCCTGTGCAGAAGTTCGTTCTGCCCAGCAATGTCCAAACCGGAGCGGGGATGGAGGCACACATCCCCCAGCATGGAGATGAGCTTTCCAATTCAGGCTACCAGTAGTAAGGCCTCTAAATTAGAAACAAATGGAACATTTCTTCCAAAATTGTCCACATTGTTTTAAAAATCTCAAGCATTGCTTTAAGCTCAAGCTGTTCTTATTTACCTGCTTGAGTTCCAGCTCTGGAAACACCCATGGGACATGCTTTGCTTTAAGCACATGCATGCCCTAGTAGCAACGGTATCATTAACCTTCTGCTTAAAGGCAGGGAAACAATTTTAGGATTAGGGTCCAGCTGAGTTTCTATTTCCAATAAAAATCCTTTGTGAAAGACTTTTCTTTCAGCTCTTTCCAGTCTCTGCTCTTTCTGCTTTCCCTGGGGAAGAGGGAAATATCATCTTTCCTTCTATGGGTTAAAGCCATTGAGTGGATTTGGGGAATTCCTTCCTATAACAGCAGCCTGGATAAAAATAATTGTGTGATAAAAATACTAACTCAGTGCTATAACCCTGACACACTCCCCATGGCATCTGCAGGATCCTCAAAGATTTTCCATGGAAATCATTTTCTAAAAGAAACTAAACTCTCAAACAGCTCCTATCTAGAATAACGTTTGCTGTGCAGTGTTTCTCTCTTTATTTTAAAGGATCCTGTATGCCTAAAAGTGGAATTTCTATGACTGCAGCCTGAAGGCTGTGGAGGTGCTGCCCCGGAGCGTGAGGGTGTCGAGGCATGGGTGCTGAACCACCCTGAGGGCTCACCGCCCCAAGGGTGACTGTAACTGCTGCACGACGCTGATCCCGGTGCAGAGCCCTGGCACCGCTCTGTGAGCGCTGGTGGAGACCTGGTGGCTGAGCAAGGGAAACTGAGCAGCCCCGGAGATGCTGCATGCCGGGTGCCTGCACCCCAAAGCCTCGGTGCTGGCCTCGCTCCGCTCCCCGGGAGTGGCCGTCCTTGCAAAGCAAAAACCGGGCGGGAGTAACCAGTTCAGCCTCCGGCTTTTCATCTCCCTCTGCCCGTCAACACCCCGGGTTTTCGGTGAAACAGGATGTGCGAGGCCTCCCACTGACATGGTAATTGAGAGGGAGGCTTGCATAGAAATCCAAGCGCCAGGAGTTGCGCATGAGCTGATCTGGGTGTGGAGATGAGCAAGGTGACCCAAGGGTTTCCAGCTCCATGCTGGGAGCCTGGCTCCCCACCTCATCGCCTCCCTTTTTGAACCAAGCAAAGTGGTATTGGAATGGCAGGTGCTGCTTTGAAACACTTCCATTTGTGCAGGTAGTCCATAAAAGCAGAGGGGAAATGGGAGACATCCTTGTTTCCATCCCCAGCCCTTCCTGGGATCCCCCGACACAGCTGCGCCCCATGCCACGCTTGATGCTCCTCCTGCCGCTTCTCTCTGCTCCTCACCCCGCTCTCAGTCCTGTTCAGAAGGATCTGCGGCAAATTCCTTCCACTGAAATAACTCTCCTGAGCCCCTTGCATTTGGTTTGGGTGGAGGAATGAAACCCACAGCGATGGGAACCCTTGATGCTCTCACCTACTGCTCACGCGTGGGGCTGGAGGGAGCAGGTTGTGCCCATTCCCTGGAGGCTGGATGCACCATTGCTCCTTGTCCTGTCACTGAGCACCAAGAGTCTGGCCGCATCCTCTTGGCACCCGCCTTTGTGATGCTGCTGTGCATCGATGAGGTCTCCTCTCCAGATAAACCAGGCCCAGCTCCTGCTACCTCTTGTCATAGGAGAGATGCACCAGAACCCTGATCGTCTTTGTGGCCTCCTCTGGACCCTCTCCAGCAGTTCCTTGTCTTTCTTGTCCTGAGGAGCTAGCACTGGACACAGTGCTCCAGATGTGGCCTCAGCAGAGTCAGTGGAGGGGGAGCATCCCTCCCTCAACCCCAGGTAGTGGCAGTGATGGAGGGCACAGGCCAGCACCCGCGGAGGGTGTGTAACCCACACCCGATCAGTGTGAATTCCCCAGAGCCGATTCCAAAGTCCTCAGGGATGCTGCGAATGGATGTTCCTGCCTGCCCGTCTCATCCAGAAACCCTGCTGGCACACGGGCGAGGGCTGCCGGAGCCTGGGGATGGGGTGCAAGGAAGGAGAAAGTGCTGTGGGTGCTGTGGGAGCTGTGGGGATCTGTGGGTGCTGTGGGGATCTGTGGGTGCTGTGGGGATTTGTGGGTGTTGTGGGATCTGTGGGTGCTGTGGGAGCTGTGGGTGCTATGGGAGCTGTGGGTGCTGTGGGAGCTGTGGGGATCTGTGGGTGCTGTGGGGATCTGTGGGTGCTGTGGGATCTGTGGGTGCTGTGGGAGCTGTGGGTGCTATGGGAGCTGTGGGTGCTATGGGAGCTGTGGGTGCTGTGGGTGGTGTGGGAGCCAGAGGGTGCTGTGGAAGCTGTGGGGGCTGTGGATGCTGTGGGAGGTGTGGGTGCTGTTGGTGCTGTAAGGGGCTCTGGGTACTGTGGGTGCTGTGGCAGCTGTGGGTGCTGTAAGGTGCTGTAAGGTGCTGTAAGGGGCTCTGGGTACTGCGGGTGCTGTGGGAGCTGTACGGAGCTGTGGGTGCTGTAGGGAGCTGTGGGCGCCATGGGAGCTGTGGGGGTTGTAGGGAGCTGTGGGTGCAGTGGGTACTGTGGGAGCTGTGGGTGCTGTAGGGAGTTATAGGGGCTGTGGGGGTTGTAGGGAGTGTGGGTACTGTAGGTGCTGTGGGAGCTGTGGGGGTTGTAGGGAGCTGTGGGTACTGTAGGGAGTTATAGGGGCTGTGGGGGTTGGGGGTTGTACTGTAGGTGCTGTGGGAGCTGTGGGGGGTACTGTAGGGAGCTGTGGGGGTTGTAGGGAGCTGTGGGTACTGTAGGGAGCTGTGGGTGCTGTAGGGGGCTGTGGGTGCTGTAGGGAGCTGTGGGTACTGTAGGGAGCTGTGGGTGCTGTGGGGGGTTGTAGGGAGCTGTGGGTTCTGTAGGGGGCTGTGGGTGCTGTAGGGGGCTGTGGGTGCTGTGGGGGGTTGTAGGGAGCTGTGGGTTCTGTAGGGGGCTGTGGGTTCTGTAGGGGGCTGTGGGAGCTGTAGGGAGCTGTGGGTACTGTGAGGGGTTGTAGGGGGCTGTGGGTGCTGTAGGGGGCTGTGGGTGCTGTAGGGAGCTGTGGGTGCTGTGGGGGGTTGTAGGGAGCTGTGGGTGCTGTAGGGGACTGTGGGTGCTGTGGGAGCTGTGGGTACTGTGAGGGGTTGTAGGGGGCTGTGGGTGCTGTGGGAGCTGTGGGTGCTGTGGGGGGTTGTAGGGAGCTGTGGGTGCTGTAGGGGACTGTGGGTGCTGTGGGAGCTGCGGGCGCTGCGGGGCGGCTCTCGGGCAGGAGCAGGCGGTGCGGGCTGGCTGTCACTGACCAACCGGGCAATGACCGCTGCGAGCGGCTCCCGCGGCCGCGCCGGAGCTCCCGGGAGTGCGGACCCGGGTCCAGGCGCTCCGCGCTGCGCCGCCATCCGCCCGGCGCCCCCACCTCAGCCGAGCGTGAGCGGCCCGCAGCGGGGCCCGGGGCCGGGCAGCGCCCGCCTCCCGCGGCCGGGATTCCCGTTACCGCTCACGTCGGAGGAGACCCGAAAACCTCTTTTATTGCCCCAAAACCCCGCCGCGGGGGGGGAGGGGGCTGTGGGTGGGTGAGGGGACGCGCGCGGCCGCCTCCCCCTGCACCACCGCGCGCGCCGCCCGCTGCA